>NC_143436.1:16686136-16989166 GCF_987193195.1 Phasianus colchicus
GTTATTCTTTCTTCTTCTATTGCAGTGTGCATTGAGGATGGCTGGATCCTCAATGGAGGATTCAGCTCTGCAACCGACAGCTGTCTCTTTGCTTGTGAGCAAGCGATGGTCTTTCTTAGGAGGCTCACAGCAAATAATCCTTTCAAATGGAATTAAACTCTACAGGTTTTAGTGTCGCTTCTTTGAAATCCGTTCTGGGGAATCTCTGGTGAGCATTTCCTTCCTCCCACAGAGCGGGTGCTGAGGGACTGGCTTAGGACCCTCTTCCCTTCAGTTGGTGCTGGGCATAAATGTTGTTTCCACCATCGCTAAAGTACTCCTATTTCTGTTTTTCATTATGTCTTCATTGTATCCTGGTGGTAAAATCAAGCAGCTCTATAAAACACATCTTGTTAAAGTAATATTCTCCATCCCGTGGGTCACTCAGTGCTTAGATTAGTCATGTTTATCTCCAAGGGTGCCATCAGCGAAGGTCGCAGTCCCCACGCTGGCTGCTCTTCAGAACTGCTTTTCTCATTACACTGCAGACTCAAACAGCCTTTTCTTTTTTTTCTTTTCCCTTTGATTGCTCACACAAGCCATTAAAAAGTTGATGTTTGCCAGTTCTTACCACAGGTATAGTCTGCTTTTAATTAAGCCTCCAAGCTACTGCAGATTGTTTATTTTCTACAGCCAAGCAGAAATTAGGTATTTCATCTCAGGGGAAAAATGGGTTCTTCAACATTTGTTGTTTTGTCCTAATGCAAGCTGAGCACAAACATCAGTACAAAATATCCCAAAATGCTGTCTAGTTTGGAAGCACTGAGGTGTTTGTGCTATAAGCTGTGATCTACAGCTTGCATATGCCTTGAAGTTGCAGCCCATGAGGGCACGTGGCTGTCCCATCCGCTCCCAGTGTCCCCATGGCATCAGCCTTCAGCTTTGCTACATCACAGCCAACAGCCCTCAGGAGGCACTGCCCATTAGGCAGCAGCCTGCTTTGTTTTCTCTCATTTGCTTCTGTGGGACCTCGTCAGCCCCCTGAGCACACATTCAGCATGTGAAAGGCTGAGGCCAGCAATTCCCAATTTTAAAAAGGAGGCTCGTGGAAGCCACAGCATTCCTATTTGATGGATTGACCTGTCATGTGTTCCTCCAGCTGCCTTCAGAATCTGTGCTGACTTTCAGTTTGCTCTCATGTGAGATAGGACCCAATTAATATTCTTGCATTTTGCAGGATTTCTTCTGAATCTGCTGCTATGAAATTCTTACAGAAAAAAGCTCAGAGAGAGAGATTAACCTGATGCAGAGTTTATAAAAGTACAGACCAAAAAGAATTCAAAATCTGGCTAAGATTAGGAGGAGCTCCTGCAGAAACTCAATATTATGCATTGCAAGAAGGATAATGCCACAGCCTGCAAATACTCTCAAGTCAGCAGAAATATAAAAGAAGTCTTCAGAGACTGAGGAGAAGAAGCTAAGCATGAGAACAGGCAGGTCAGATCCTTAACAAGTTGAACAACTTGAATAACAGACTTAAGTCATGGTGAAATACTAAGCTGGGGCACCAACAGCTCAGGCATCCAAGAACAGGTGAATGAAACTTTGGAAAAAACATTGCAATGAACAGTTTTGTAAAGATATCAGTGATCAGAAAAGGCTTGGATGTTCTCTTTGCCCACTTTTTACAGATATTTGTTAAAAAACCAAACCAAAACAAATGCATTCTTCTCCTGCCATTTAAAAGTAAACACACGTTCTGTGCTTCAACTGTGATTTCAGCATTTCATAGAATCATAGAATCAGCAAGGTTGGAAAAGACCTCCAAGGTCTTCTAGTCCAACCATCCACCTACCAGCAATACCCCCCCACTGAACTGCATTCCTCAGTGCCACATCTCCACTCTTTCTTTTCCTGAATCCACCTCCTCCCTGGGCAGCCCATTCCAGCACCTGGCTACTCCTGAGAAGAAATGTTCCTAATATCCACCCCGCGCATCCCCTGGCACAACTTGAGGCCATTACCTATCATCCTACTGAAGAGGCTGATCCCCACCTCACCGCAACCCCCTTCAGGCAGTTGTAGAGAGCGATAAGGTCTCCCCTGAGCCTCCTCTTCTTCAGACCAAACAATTCCAGCCGATCCTCGTAAGACTTGTGCTCCAGCCATGTGCTACATTTTTATTTTAATCTTTTTAATTATGCTTAAATTATGTTTTTCATTTAGAGCTGAGGGCAGAGCAATATTAAAGCTCATTGAGATCTTGCAGCTTCCAGTCAGGACAATCTGGGGCCAGACTCAGACCTGGCTGTTGGGCATTAAACATGCGTGGGTCCAGGTTGGAAGTGCTCTTCGTGAACCAAGCACTGGACATAAGTCTACATTTCATTTAAGAAAAGGAAGACAAAGAGCCTGTTTCCTTCCCCCAGCAATCCCTACATCAAGCCATTTCTTTTATGAATCTGTGATATTTATTTTACATATGGAGAGGTAATTAAAAATATCCATTGATAAGTGATTTTTTTTTTTTTAATGTTCAGAACTGGAAGATTACAGAGGATGGCTAGAGCAGATTAGGACGTTATTGATACAAAATGACTTTTGCCCCAAATCTTCCTTGTTTTCTCCCACAGGAGACTTAAATGTCTTCTGAAGGCTTTTTACTCCATGGGAAGTCAAATGGATAGCTCTTCACTTCCTAGCCTTCGTGATAAAGGCAAAATAAATGAGTGGGATGAAAGCCTTGGAAGAGAGCATCCAAAACACAGCCCCTTCTTCCCCAAGTTCAGGTCTCCTTTACAGATTCTCAAATCTTTTCTGTGCTTCTGGTGATTTGTTTTAGATAAGTATGGAAGTACTCAGGACAATTTTTTTTTAAAATTATTCTTGTGAAAATGGATCTGCATTTCCCTACCATCACCATTTAAGCCATTTGAAAGGTGTAAAAACGATCTGGAATTGGAATCAATTAAAAAAAAAAAACAAACCACAAATTGAATCAGATTAATTTCTCTTTGATTCACCACTCTGAAAGAAGCACAAAATTAGAAAAAATGATAAAGGAGGAAGAGTACTTTTTAAAGGGTTCAGTTGAAACCTTGTAAAACACAGAGATTAACTGAGGCAAAGATTTTTAATTAACATGGTTCTAAAAGGAAGTAAAACACAATAAAACATTGTAGCACAAAACATAGTACTGGATTATGGTATTCAACTGTTCCTCAGCCTCCTGCTTACGTGAGACAACGACTAAGCAAAGAGCACCCCTCTGCTTGGATGCATACTGTGATGTGGGCAGTCGTGTTACAGAAGTGGGAGCTATAGAAGCCCTTTTCCTCCTCAAGGAGAAAAGACAGAAGGAAAAGGAAAGATGTCTGCACGTGGTGGATTTGTGGTACAGGGAGACAAAGGCTTTGGTGCTGATGGGATGCATGCTTCTGGGGATGGGGTGACTTGTGGGGTGCCACGCCAGACAGAATCAGATGACCAGGGCAACTGAGTCAAGATAGCTGAGATGCTTTCCTGTGCCAGCCTTCCTGGTTCAATACTGCTGTGGAAAGGCAAATCCCATATATTTGTAATCTGGGCCAAACTCACCTGAGATTCGTAGAGCATCTGAACGAGGTGTGCTTGATGTTTTATGTGAGGAATTCATGGCTGTATCAAGTGTTTTCTGGGCCAGGTTTTCCCTCCTTTGAGCTGCCTCACAGTTTGCACAGTCTCATAAAATCTTTCTTGGTTCTTTATTAACTAGCTCATTGGTCTGGAGTATTGACACTGCAGCAGTGTATGTGTTAAAAGGTAGGGGTTTTCTGTTCATCTAACCATCTGCTTGGCATTAATACGTGTACAGGGTTATCCTGATACCTGCACACATGCATCAACATTTTAGTACATTAGAAGTTAAATTATGTTATATTTATGAATGTTATTATGAGTTACTGGGTCGTTAGAGGTTCATTATCTTAATAGAACTTGAAAAGTGGTTAACTCATGAATGTAATTAAACTGTTTGGCTATAATTTTGACTAGAATTGCTGCACGATATTTTCCTGCTGCTATACAGTGTTTTATTTCAGGACAAATCCATACATTTTACCACACAATCACAGGATGGCCAAGGCTGGATGTGCCTCTGGAGACCATCTGCTCCAACTCTTGCTTAGAGCCGGATCAGCTACAGCAGCTTGCTCAAGACCACATCCAGCTGGGGTTGAGTATCTCTGAGGCTGGAGATCCCATAACCTCTCAGAGCAATGAGGTCCAGCATTTGACCTTCCTCACAATAATAATAAAAAAAAAAGCGTTCAAGTGCTGTATCCTGCAAGCTCAGGCTTCCTTAAATCAGCACTTGATGGCAAAACAGACTTCAGTTTAGATATACTAATATATATTTTTTTCCTCAGTAATTTCTTGCTAAATGTACTATTCATTGCAATAGGGAAAGTACCACTAGATGGCATAGGTAAACTCTGAGAACACAAAAATGTCTGATACATACAGCTCTTCAGGCATCTCACACATTCCCAAATCAAGGAGTGCTTGCAGAACTTCTAAAATGGGGTCTGAGTGCCTTGGCGAGGACCGGAATCAGCCTGGCTTCCCAGCTCACAGCCCCGAGCTCCTCGTTTGCTCTGGTTCACTCTCTTCCAAGCTCCTCAGGAGATCTGCAGTAACATTTTCTGGCCTTCCTGAAGCCCCAGTTTATCCCTTGCAGCATTAAGCCACGAGTGCTTGGTCATAGAAGCAGAACATATGATTACCTTTCCTCCCTCCCCCCAACATGGACGGCTCATTACGATCACCCCTCTACACTTCCTGAAAACAGGAAAAATACATATTCTTTAAGATTTAAATCTCTGTTGCTTCACCAATCTTAGATGTCGTACAGATGCGTGCAGATCTTATGAAGTGTGCGATCCAGGTAAGATGGATGCTTCTCAAGTGCTGAGCTTTCACTTCTAGCCAAGCAGAAGTAGTTCATTCTGTGAGAGCTGTGTGAATATTTGCAGGCTGTGCTAAAGCAAATCCTGGGTAGGATATAAAGAGGAAAAAAAGAGAAAAGATTAACATCCTAAAGCCAATGCAAACAATAATTTAAGGTGCTCATCTTGAAATGCTTTCCCTTCGACACCTGCAAACAGCAGCTCCGTCAGCCCGCTCCTATGCTGGGCACGCTGAGCCCTACGGACTGCTTTGGGCCACTTAAGTCCTATCATTATGAAGTGTCAGCACAGTGAGACACTGCAGCATCACCAAACACTGCCAGCGGCAGAGCCGTGCACAGCTTATTGCTGTAAAACACCTGTGGCACTGCTCCTGCTAATGAGGCCGGCAAATTCACGAGGAGTCTAACAGCCATGCTGTGGGTTAGCTCTGAGTGTGAGAGCAATCTCTCACAGAAGCACTGGATGGCAGTAAATGCACAACAAAACTTCCTCAGACAAAGGCAATTAAAAATAGCACGGCAAAGAGAAGCTGAAAACTTCAACTGCTTCAATGATCAGTTCTTTACAAATGGCTATTATGTAATATAATAAGTAACTGTAGTTTTACTTATTCATTAGAGAGTTTTGTGCATGACTACAATCCATCTGCTTTAAATGGCTTGAGACTGAAATTAGCTGTCTCAGATGTGATGGGAGTTGCTGCATATCAGTAAGGAGGAGAAACCTTTCTGTTTGCAGGAATATTGCAAAGCGGATGAACTAAAGATTTTTCTTTGAAAATTTAAATAACTGAATGTATTTTCTTATTTGCCAAGGTTTTGCAGATTGATTGCTTTTTTTTTGTATGCATAGGCAAATGAGCGCAGAGCAGTATTTCTGTCAAACCTGATATTGCTTTTTCTTTGAGATTCGGCTGGGCTGATAGAAGAAATGTATTGCCAGACGCTGCACTGTCAGGCATCTTGTTGGATAGCATCTGACGTTCTGTTAAGAAAACCAACAGCATTTCTGTACACAAACCCCTATCAAAAGGCTTCAGAAATCTGCTAATGGATGGAGCCCGGAAAACAACTGTTTAGGAGCCAGCATCCCAGAGGAGCGTGTTTGCTGGGATTTACCTGCTCGTGGTCCACATCAGCTGGGGGTGCAGCAGTGCCCCTAGGGCTGCCGATGGCACAGTGCAAGATGCTGAAGGGCAGCTCTTCAAGGCTATCAGATTGCCCAGCAGTCTGGCCCCACTTGAATAATGAGCCATTTAATGCTGTGCTGAACTGCTGGAGATAGAAATGCGTCTGCTGGAACAAAAACGCAGGTGCCAGGGGTAGGACTTGGGACTGTATTTCAGCAAGCAATGGCCAAGAAATGGTTTCACAGTGGATAGCTGACTGCTAATGGCTCCCGTCTAACCAAGTGGCTAAAGTGCTGCAGCAATCCTGGGCTGTGAAGGAGGAAAGTGCTCATGAGAGGCGGGAGGAGAAATTATCACTCCGTGAGGCATTAGCAAGAGCATTACTGGAACAAACTGACCACTTCTTGGATCCCCAGTTTAAAGAGCATGCTGATAAATTGGAAAGGATTCAGAGAAGTGCTGCAAGAATGATTTGGAGTCTGGAAAAGCTTAGAGGGTGCCAAGTATTCAATATAATTTATCCAGAAGAAGCTTAAGAGCCTTCATCATGGCCTGTAAGTCCCTACCCAGGGAAAAGGCTTCTGAAGTCTCTGATTCACTTTAATGCTGCAGAGACAGGGGCAGGAGAAGACTGAAGATCCAGGCTGCGGGACAAGGACTTCTTCAAAGCGTTTGTGCATTATCTATGAGGAGCCCAGGCTCAGCCCTACAGGCACGATCATCATCCAAAAAACGAGCATCCTGTGGCTGTTTCTCCCCTGTTACACCAGTGGGTATCTAGATGAGCAACTGAAGTCAACAGTTGTTTTAGATTTATTCAAGTATAAACACGAGCAGATTTTTGTCTGCCCTTCACCAAACTGCAATGTTCCTAATTTTTCACAGCAACATTAAAACAGAGAGAACTCTGTTGCCATAAAATAAATTGCGTAGTGCTCAGAAGCAATGTAATGTAGACAACGAGGTCCTTAGGATAAACAGACATTTCTGTTGCAAATGCAACGGAGTCCTTTTTATACAAAGAAAATCAGAGATACGTCAGATAAAAAGCTCAGTACATAGCTAGATAACAGACCATATTCAGTAAGTTTTCTAAACATCTTGTTCTGTCTGTCAGATCTAATGATGGCTGGTGACTAGACACCTCGACAAAATGCTGCTTTGCTATTTATTTCTCATTCACTCTCCTGAGAAATCTCAAAACATTTCCAATTTGATTTAAGGAAGTTTCCCGAAGTCAATTGTGCACGCTACAGAAAAACAGTTCACTTACATGGTCAATATGAAGTCTGTAAAGAACAATAAGAAGAAAGTAATTTCATTTTGATGATGCTAACCCTGTCTATTTATGCTCTACTTGGATTTTAATCCCCTTGTCACTTTCTCTGAAATTTGTTTTATCTTGAATCTTTCTGTCACATTTGAATCTTCACTGAGACAGGATACAAGGCTGTATCTGAACTCTGCTCCCACCAAGGCCCTTGTGGGCAGCAGCCCAGGAGGCACACAAGGGAGAACCCTTAGGGGATGGTGGCAGAAGGCTGTGTGATGGGGCTTCTGCTTTCACAGCTTGCCTAAGCATTCCCTGGGCTGTTTTCGAAATTGTCTCTGGGGAATTTAACTATTTTTGCCAAAGAAAAGGTGACAGTGAATTGCTTTTACTTCAGGTATCAGAGTCCCTCAAGCAAAGTTACTTTTATACTGAGAGCAGTGATGTTCTGACCAGCTTCAAATCCATACTCACCTTCTGCATCTGCATCTTCTGCATCTGCTCTCTAGTATCCAGAAGAGAATCCAGGTTGTTATTTCAGCTGTGGGTTTGGATCCCCCTGCTGCCAGAGGATCTTTTCAGCTTGGAGAAGGCTTCAGGTAAACCTTGTTGAGGACTTCTGGTATTTGAAGGGAGCTTACAAGCAAGATGGAGACCAATTTGTACACAGTTGGGTAGTGATAGGACAAGGGGAATGGTTGCAAACTATAAGAGAGATTTAGGTTAGATGTTAGGAGGAAACTCTTTACTCAGAGGGTGGTGAAGCCCTGGCACAGTTGCCCACAGAGCTGTGGGTGCCCCATCCCTGGAGGCACTCAGGGCTGGGTTGGATGGGGCCCTGGGCAGCCTGAGCTGGTGGGTTGGAACTAGATGGCCTTTATGGTCCCTTACAATTCCAGCCATTCTGTGATTCTGTGAACATCCAGGTAAAATACAGACTGAGAGGGGATCTGGTCACTGCAAAAACACATTCTTGGAGCAGAGGCTGACCTCTACTTCACCACAACCTCCTTTCAGGCAGTTGCAGAGAGTGATACGGCTCTCCTCTGAGCCTCCTCTTCTCCAGACTGAACCATCTCAGTTCCCTCAGCTGCTCCCCATCAGACCTGTGCTACAAGCCCCTCACCAGCTTCACTGCCCTTCTCTGGACAAGTTCCTGGGCCTCAATGTCTTTCTTGTGAGGGACCTACAACTGAGCAAGGTACTTGAGGTGCAGTCCTTGTGGGTCCCTTCCAACCTGGGGTATTCCATGGTTCTGTGGTCTGTGGAATCTGCTGCCACCTGAGCTTTTGCAAAGGCTGATAGATCTTAGAGAGGACCAGAGGATGCGGAGCCACAAATACCTGTAGTTATGGTTTCTTTGAGTGCAACCAACAATCTGGGGTGTGTTGTTAATGCCCTCCTTCTGCTACAGTCCTAAATAAAACAAATTTAAATCGTGGAGGTCCTCAGCTTTTTGCTAAGACCAAAGGCTCTGAGGCCTTTCCTCGTGCTGAAGGTGGCTCAGAGCAGTGCTGATGCCTTGGGCAGAGGAGCAGCCCTGGGCTGAGGAGCCCTATCCTGGCTCTAAACTCAGCACTGTGTGTCCCTGTGCCATGCTCTTCTGTAACCTGCATGTTTTAACACTCCTCAGGCCTTGATTTTTGTTGGAGAAGACCAACTTGTCTGCCTCCAAGCCTCCTTCCCAAGCTGCATGCCTATGCCTCTTCCAGGCTAACACTCCCTGCACATCTATGTGAGAGCTGTGCAAAGGCTGCCTACACCTCTGCATTGCCATGCTGTTTATTTTCCTCTAATACACAATGCACATTGTTGTTAATATATATGAGGCTTCTCAGTCCTGAGAGAGCTTTACAGACATTCATCTGAGAGACCTGTGTCAGCCAGAAGCAGATGAAGCCACCTCCGGGGTCACCTGCCCACATTCCCTGCACTCCCTCCTGGTTCCCAGTTCTGTTTAAGTGCTGAGTGGCAGGCGGGGGATGTGGGAGGAGAAAATCTTGGCACCAGATACTTATTATTGGGCTTGAATAATATGTTTTCCTCGTGTTTTCTGGCAATTAGCAGAGCACTGATATATCAAAAATATACATACATTAACTCTTCCTGCTAAGTTCTTCCGCGAATCCAAAATCTCATGTCATTATCCTACAGAATGCTCAGCCCCCACTCTCCCCCAAGGGTTCCCAGCTTTCTGCAGGGTGAGCAGTGCCACAGTGGTACAGCCATGCTAATGCTGCAGGGAAGCTGGGGCTTCCAAGCAGGCAGACAAGCAGCTGTGCTGCCTGTGCATCGCTCCTACATTACCGCAGACTGCTCTTGGGTGCATGGGGTTCGGTGCTGCAGGAGTTAACAGCCGCCCTGCTGCTGGTGGCAGAGGACTGCAAAGCACGCTTTTTAGCATAACAGTGCCTTGCCCCCTGAGAAGCACTGCAAGATCAATCATATTTCTATTTTAAATTCACATCCTTACCTCGACAATATGCAATGCCTCCATCTCCATGGAAATCCTGGTGTTGTACAGGGTTTGCAGCACACAAGCAAGAAGCACAGAAGACACATTTTGCCCATGTAAAGGGCAGGCCCAAATTCTCCAGCAGCTGTGAAGGGTTCCCTGCTGCCATTTACCCATTCAGTACAGCTGCTCTGATTAAAATGCTTTTAAACATCAGAAAGTGCTGGGCTTTCAGCCCTTTTCTGTCTCAAATCATGAGGACCTTGCAGCAGATTCCTGGTTGATATAAAATACCTGCAGAGAATTGCAAAACTCACTGCAGTGAGTATTGCAGTTCTCATGAGTGTATGTTAGAGGCTTATTAATGAAGGAGGGTTCTGGTTTGTATGGGACCATCCTGTCTTAAGGTAGAACCAAGCAAGCAAGCTACTCCTTTTCCCCTATGTATCGGTCTTTTTTTGTTGTGTACCTCATATTAATAAGAAAAGCAAACACACCTGGAGGTCTGCTTTATTAGCACAGCACTAATTCACTGTTTCCTTTTCACCAGTGGCAGGGCGATGTACAGCTCTTCAGGCTGTGCTCCAGTGAGCTGTTGCTGCCTTGGGATGATGCTGTGCAGCACCAGGCTCCTGGCCCCATTCCACCCAGTGCTCTGATGCTTCTCCCACCAACAGGGCTGGTCCCTGTCCCAGGAAATGGTGTAGGTACCAGGGATGGGCAGTGGAGAGAAGCAGCCCTGTGTGTTTCGGAGAGCTCAAGAGTGAGTGGAGGGGAAGGAAGCGCAGGACTGGGGGCTGCTGCCTGCCCTGGTGGGATACGTCACTGAGCTTGGCTCTCTCTCTTCTGGGGGAGAGAATGTGGAGAGTGACTGTGATGTCCTTTTGTGGAAGTGCTTTAAAATCTACAGATAAAAAGCTGCTACATAAAGGCAAAGTACTATTATTTCTACTTCTATTCACACAGTATAGGCTTGAAGCACTCCTGCTTCTGCTCTCGTTTTTAACACAAATCGGAAGAAAATAATAGATCTAAGGGGATGGCCAACCTGGAGTGAGCTGTCTTACTTGAGATTAAAGTTGTCTGAGTGAGGTGATGGTTTCCAGGGGCTGCTAAAGGTCTCGCTGCCACCAGCCATGGTTTTGCTCCCATCCCTCACACTCAGCTGACAGCTCCTCACAATCTTTGTGCATTTGTTCCATGGGATGGAGACATCAAACAGGCAAGAAATTCTGGTTGCTGGGGTTTGTTGCAATGGTTGTCCCTGGCCATATCAACAGAGCTTTATGTTTTGCTATAAATTCATATATCTCCTAATAAATAGCATGGGCTGCCTATTTATGGCCAACCCAGGGCTGCTGTTTCTGGAGTAGCACTGTGTGCCACATGCTTGCATTTCATTTCCCCGTCTACCCAGCAGATGCTGCAGAGGAAGAGGCTTTAAAGGCTTCTCGATGAGGAGAAGAAAGAACAGACCTTTTAAAATTGATAGGCAAATACAAGCTAATGCTTAGCAAGAAAAGCTGATTATATGAGGATGAATATGGTATCAAGTATAACAAGGAATTATTGGGTTTATTTTAAGCTGATTTATTTTAAAGTAATTTCTGAGCTCCTGAGGAACTGCATAAACATTTCTCATAGTATTTTACAGCAATAGCAAGAAATTTGGGGCTTTTAGTAAAGCTTAAAAGTTGTCTCCAGACCCCACTGACTTTGTATATGCGCTGGGCAGCTTACAAACCTTGACTTTTTGACAAGCTTAGCTCAGAGGAGGATTTAGAGAGGTGGGGGTTGGCCTCTTTTCCCAGGTAGCAATAGGACAAGAGATAATGGCTTTAAGTTTTGCCCAGGGAGGTTCAGCTTGGACATTTGGAACAATTTCTTCTCAGCAGGAGTGGTGAGGCACTGGCACAGGCTGCTCAGGGAGGTGGTGGAGTCACTGCCCCTGGAGGTGCTCAAGGAACATGGAGATGTGGCACTGAGGGACGTGGTCTGGAGCAGACAGATGCATGTGTTGAAGGATGATCTTACTGGGCTTTCCAACCTTAATGAATGACTGTGGAATGGTTTATTGTTTTCAGCTGTACTCAATTTGTAATTCTGACTGAGTTAATTCTCTTCGACTTGAGAAAGAAAGGAAGAGGCTGACATGACCTCTGGATGTCTGTGTCTGAGGTAGCCCCAGTGATTCCCTTTGTTCACCAGAGGGAGGCAGACTTGCCCTAGTCACAAAAGCTATCAGGGTGCTTGAGATATCCTGAAACATCACTCTGAAGGTGACACTGCCACAGTCAGGGGTGCAGGGAGACTGTCCCTGATGCCCTGCAAGCAGCAGCTCTAGGCAACAGGGAACATGACTCATTGAAACAGCCTGACTTATTAGGAAGGACAATCCCACTGGGAGTTTTGGGTTCTGTGGTTAAGCAACCCATCAGAAAAGGACCTGAGCTTCATAAGAGAGGTAGCGAGCTCCAGAGAGCCTCCCTGAGTTGACTGAGGTTGTGTCTCTGCCTTCTGAGTGATTCCCCTGGTTGTGAAGTATAAAATGTCACAACTGTGAAGCCAAAAATGCCAGTGAAGCAAGCAGGCTAGTTTCAGATTTGTAAAGTTTGGGATTCCCAAAGAGAGGCTGCCCCTGTGACTTCTACTACTGGAAGTCCCAAGTTTATTACCAATGCAGAAATTAACATCCTTGTCTTTACAGCCTGTGAAAAACCTGATGGAGTTATTTTTATAAATGAGTTGCATATTTTTATGGGCTTAACCTTTTATCCTGAAACTTCTCATAACTCTTTTATTAATGCTCAAGAGATCCGAAGTACAGATTGCTCAGCTTAACTAGTGGAGGAAATTTAAATTATAGTTAAGACTTGGCAGGAAAATTAACCTGAGCCACAGCTGCAGCTTGGAATGAGTAGCTGGTGGGTTAGGTCATCTGCCACTGACCATCTGCTTGGAAAATGTAGGCTTTGTGCACTGATACGTATTTGGTATTTCACAGGGCGACGGAGATTTTGTAGCTAGATGGTAACCCTTGACATGAAAATTCATTGAGAAGTAGTGTTTTTTTTTTATTCCCTTTAAATGCTTTCTCTCGTTTTGAAACTCTACTTCACTTGAGTAGAAAAATGGAATCCATCTGAAATGATGCTGCCACGTCCCTGTGCCCTCAGCAAGGGCACCATGAAGCTGTTGTTCCCCCAGAGCTGAGCAGGGCACAATTTCCAGCTCTGTGCCAGGATGCACTTTGGCACAGCTGGAAGCTGCCATCATCCTGGAGGGGAAACTCTTCCTCCATTGCAAACCAAGCAAGCAAGTTATATCAGAGACATCCCACTCTGACTTAATTATTAAATTAGAGGTGACCTCTAACTTCCAAGCTTTTTGCTTGGTTTTTCACATGCTGTGTTAAGGTAATATTTACAATTGTCTTTAGAAACCCATGAAAATTTATCTCACCATCATTCTCAAGAAAAGAAAATGAAGAGTCTGAGGGACAGGAAATCACTTCACTTGGGATGAGTAGAGGAGAGCAGTCAGTGCCTCTGTAAACAAGGGAAAAGTGCATTGGGCACGGACTGATCCCAGAAGGAAAGACTGAACTGAAATAGCCAAAGAACTGCTAGGAAGCCAGAAGCATACAGGTGAGACTTTCAAATAACTCTAAAAACTGTGAATGAGAGGGGTGTGATGTGAAAGCAAAAGATGGCTTCTCTTTCCTTCCTTGGGTTGATGTAGAATTTTACTGAGTGTATTTCGAACCCCACATTTGTACGTCAGCATTGGCAAATAGCATGAGTTAATTCTACTGCAGATCCAGACAGGATGGTTCTCAATAAGGCTGTCATTGGCATTGTGTTTAGGTAAAGAAAGGAATGCATAAATGGGTTTCTTGGTTGATATTACAAAGCTCAGGTGAGAGGCTGGTGTCAGCTGAGTTCGCACGCAGGCTCTCAGTTAAGGTTGGTAAGGTCATGTGAGGACCTCTAGCTTAACCCTGCAATCAAAGCAGGGCCAACTTTGAAGTTATCTTCAACTTCAAAGCTAGATCATGTTGCTGAAGGTCATATCCTGCACTGCACAGCATACAGCAAAGCTACGTGACTCAGTGAGGCATGCAAACCAGGTGTTGAAAAATTAGGGATTCTTTCTGCTCTCAGAGTCTCTGAGGAGGGCCAGTGCCAACAAACAGAGTGACTTACAGTTCACTGAAGCAGAGATGCCATCACCTGGTACATAGTGAGGTTGGCATTGAGGTCTACGAAATCCAGGGCTGGAAACTTAGTATGGTACAAAGTCTCACAAAATAGCAGCCTTTTGTTACATTTGGTGCCATTGGCATCATGCACATTATAGTTCCACATATCACAAATGTGGGATTTCTGTGACAGAACCGCTTGTGCCACTGCTGTGTCCTGCAAGGCTTGTTTGCTGAGAAGAGGAGCAGTGTTCACTGAGATGACTGATTTGCCTTAGGCTTGGTTGCATTTCTTCATTTGTTAGGGAATGAAATGGATAGTTATGAGGTAGGATTTAGAAATAGGAGCTGAAAAATAATTTTTTTTTTATGATCGCTGCATATCATGCTGTGCTACTACAGTGCTCAGAAATTGCTCTGATCTATTGGCCTCATTTCATAGCAGCCTACATTGCTGCCTGCAGTCAGCACAGGCTACAGCAACCACTTCTTCCTTATCCTGAAACAGTGGCCATCTGTACCACCACTGTAATCCTCCACATTGGTCTGGCGCGTTTACTTGTCTCCTTCTGTCTGCAGAGAAGACTTTTCCCTCTGACAAAAAATCACAAAAAGTAACCATTTAATTTAGTTAAACTCAAGGCTGTGAGGAAATAAAACACTGAGCCTAACTCAGCCCAAGGAATGGAGTGTTCATAGGGATGACAAATCCAAACTCTTCTCAGAGATGCAGAATGAAAGGGTGAGAAGCCACAGTCACAGGCTGCAACAACAGAAATACCAAACTTGACAGAAGAACAACGTTTTTCAAGGGGAGTAGTTATGAACTGGAAGGGGATGGCCAAACTTGTAATGGAGCATTGTCTTGGGCAAAGACCTGCTCTGCTTTGAGCAGAAGCTAGGGCCAGAGATCTCTGCAGGGATGTCCTTTCTCATCTGAACTGCTCTGCAATTATCTGGTTCTACTTTTTTACTCCTAGGACTTAATACCCAGCAATAACCTGTACAACAGAGACCTGCCAGGCCTGGAAAATTAATCATTTATTGTTTATCTGCATTGTATTCTGCCAAATCTCCCATGCTAGAATTGAGACAGGTGCCTGCAGGGTAGAATTACTTCTATTTTATCTAGCAAAGTTATTGTTTATGGCATTATAGCTAAGACAGAGATGGAGTGGGATAAAGAACATGCCTTCTGATCTCGGGGCCTCCAGGGCTGTATTTATTACTGCATTTGTGGCTATATCTATAGCAGTAAATTAAACAGAGCCAGGATATGCAATTGACTGTATTGTTTGGTTATTAACACAGTCCCCTGTGGGGCATTGGCCTGATCTGGCTGTACACAGTTTGGGACATACCTTAGAGCATAGCACAGGCTGGAGGAAAGAGCCAAAGCTTCTTCAAGAGGTATGATTTATTCTGGTCTGGGATAGGTGACTGTGCTGTGATCTACACAAGGCTTGGGTTTGAGGTATTTTTTTGGGAAACCATATGTCAAAGAGCTGGCACACTTCTTGAACTCCTGAAGAGGAGTGAAGTCTGGTTCCCCTGGAACACAGCTTCTCACAGGCTGTGTGTCTGACTTAAGCTAAGGTCTGCTTAAAGAACAGGAATTAAGAACCTGAAGAGGGAGGGTTATGCATTGGCAGCCCTGTGCCTCCTATGGGGTGGTAAAGGCCACTATGTAGTTCTGGTGCATATTGCTGAAATCCCCACTGTGGGTACAGAGCTTCACCCCAGCCTTTGAAGGCCTGAGACATAAATCTAGCTCTTTAGTCCATCCCTCATATTGACATATTAATGCTGATAGATCCCAAAACATCAAGGTATAAATACATGGTTTGGCTTAGGGTCATGGTTCCAGGTTACAAAAGGGGAAACATGAAATATTAAAATGAGAGATGAAAGCAAGATGAATGTGTTCTGGTTAATGATAAGCTAAATTTATTTCTGGAATCATCCATGTTAAATTTTGAGGACACAGAGGTATTGCTGGGCTGGATTCAAAGCTAGAATTAGGGCTGAGGGTTAGAGGTAGAGATGTGCAGTCTTAGAAAAACAGAATCATTAAGATTGAAAAAGAACTTTAAGATCATCTAGTCCAGCCATTCAACTACGACCAATAATGCCCGTTAACCATGCCCCCAAGTACCACATCTCCACGTTTCTTAAACTCCTCCAGGGATGGTGACTCCACCACCTCCCTGAGCAGCCTATTCCAATGCATCACTGTTCTTTCTGAGAATTTTTTTTTCCTAATATCCAACCTGAACCTCTCCTGGCACAACTTAAAGCTATTTCCTCTTGTTCTGTTACTGTTACCTGGGAGAAGATATTGATCCCCACCTCGTCACTACCTCCTTTCAGGCAGTTGTAGAGAGCAATGATGTCTCCCCTGAGCCTCCTCCAGACTAAACAATTCCAGTTCCCTCAGCCACCCCCCATCAGACCTGTGCTCCAGACCCTTTGCAGATTTGCTGCCATTTTCTAGACATATTACAGGCAATTGAGTCTTTCTTGTAGTGAGGGGCCCAAAACTGTACATAGCGCTCAAGCTGCAGCCTCACCAATGTTGAGCACAGAGGGATGATCACCTCTCATGTTAATGTTTACAAAATCTTGGCAGATCAATGCGGTTAGAATGAAGCCTGATTCTCACAAGAATAACTGAATTATAGTTTAGTAACAATTAATTATTGTTAAGCCTACAGTTACTGCTAAGCTTGAAGATTATGAGGGCAAATAATTTTTTACTAGCTGTTGGATGCTGTAAAATCCCAAGGAAGGATAAGGTGGGTGTGAGTGAAGGAATGGTGGTACCTCTCCCTGGACTGGGTGAAGATTTGGGTACAGCAGACTAGAGAAGTTAAAACACTAATGGATTTGCCAAGATCTGCCACTGTAGGATAATTGTACATAAAAGCAAAAATAAAAAAAAATAAGCAAAGTGGAGAGTTGGCAGGCAGGCCTCAGAATAAAAGCATCCAGGAGAGCATGGCAGGGGCTACAAAGCACAGATCAGTCCAGCTGCTCACTGTGTCCAGTGCTGGCTTCTTGCTTAGCTCTGTCTGCTGCCAGAATGTAAAATCCAACCAACGTCCTTTCCTAGCTGAAATTTCCAGTTCGAAAAGAACTGGTAAGCTTTTGAAAAGGGGCCAGGTTTGAAGGGACTGACCTTTTTACTCTAAGTATTGGGCAGTATATTCACGTTTCATGGAAGTGTCCATATACTACCTTGATTAAAGGATGAAATGGAAGTCTTCATACGGTACCCACTATAATTTTCCTGACCACAGAGGGCAATGTTTAATATTCGTGCTTTGGATGTATTAAAAGATAAAATATAAATCAAATAGCGTGACTAGAAGCTGGTTTCTTTCAGAAGAAAGTAAAAGTTAAAACTTTTATGCATCTGCACATCAAAGTGTTATTACTAGCTAAGGTTTCTTTTTATAATTTAAGCCCATATCTGAATTGAATTTCAATGGGATGGTTGTGCAGTGTATTCCAATCTCCATATCAGTCAAATTTGATGAACACCCCAAAGCTTAGTGGCTAAGAAAGAGAGAAGAAAAAGGCTGCCTAGGAACATCAAATGGGAGTGCAGGCCTGATATCTTTTGTCAGTAGAAAGATTGTTTTAATACCCTGTCGGTCACAGTAATAACCTTAAACAAATAGATCACTTGTATTTACTTTGTAATATCAATGCTTTTACAAGATTGACTACCTAGTGGGATTGTCTGTACAAATTTCACAGTTGTCCCCAGGCAGCTCTGTGAAGAGGACACTTTAACTCCATATGCCACAGAAAGATGCCTTCAGTGATGCTCTATGAATTAATCATATCCCCAGGGGCTGTGGGAGGATAATCGGAGAAAAACCCTGCTGGAATAGCTGGGAGAGCTCCAACGAGCTGTCTCAGCACCTGGCCACTCTGCAGTGGGAGCAGTCGTGTTGCATGGGCTGTTCCAAGCAACTGGCCCTCACTGAGCTGCTGGGCCAGGAGATGGCTGTGAGCTGAGACCAAGTGGTTCACATTTCACATCTGTGTGGGCTCCCTGCCTCCTGCGTCCATAGGGGTTAGAAGAGAGAGGAGGCAGCACACAGTTATCTAGCAGATTACTCTTCTCATCATAGCACTTGTGTTACAGAGGTACTCTAAGGACAAGCTGTTCATGCTCTTCTTCACTGTTAAAATTGCTAAGTAGTAAGCTGAAAGTTTTGATGAGCAAATGATGTTTGTCTTTCTTGGTCATCCATTGCTGCTTCTCAACCTCTAGGATCATACCCTCCAGCCCAGGGCCCAGCCATTCCCAGAAAACACAGTGCTTGTCCAGGCTGTGCATCCCAGGTTAACTGCTTGCAACAAAAAGGAAAAATGATTGCTGAGAGCACCTCCGTTTTCTATTCTTGCTATTTACAGCAGGCTGTGTTAGATCTGGTTCAATATTCTTTCATCTTTTCTGGGCAACAGAAATTTTCTTTTCAGATGAAAATAAATAAAAGCCTTTCAGAGTAAAGATGTTTGCATGGGGGGTGTGCTAGCCTACAGGAGTGTGAAGTAGGTTTACATTCAGAGAACAATATATACAGCAGGATTATTTACCATCCCTCCATCCATGTGAAACCTTTCCCTTTTAGTTTCTATTTGTGTGAGGTACCAGTTCATTACTCTCAGACACTTAAAGTGCATCTAGTATAAGTAATACATCAGCTATTTTTCTAAATGTTTTTTCATTTGGTTCGTTTCTACTGCATTTTAAGCCGGTTTTTCCCTGTCAGGACAGATCTTGCCTGGGTATGATTGCAGCTCTGGTTTTGTATTTCTTGCACCTTGTTCTGAGTTGGCAAGATCTGATTCACCTCTCCTACCCTGCCCAGGAGACTGTTGGAGGAACACCTGATTTACAGCTACAGAGCAGGTAGGAAATCAGACCACCAGTTAAAGCTTTAGATATGTCAGGCATGAATCGTCTGACCATGCAGACACATGAATGCCTAGAAATGTAAAGCAGATGTGCACCCTAAGCACTCCTCCTCCTCCGAGATGGCATACGTAAATGAAGTCTTGGTGTTACTAGCTTGGACAGCACCCACTGCTCTGGGTTGATGAATGTGTTTCCCATCTTACCTTTCTTACTCTTGCTGTTCATCAAAATACAGGGTGCTGTTGCCTTTTAAAGACCTCAAAGCTGAGGTCAACACATCCAGGATGTGCCACTGTCACCTCAGAGAGAAGTTCACCAGATGCTGCTGGCCGCCCATTCAGCCGGTAGCTCCAGCCAACACATCCTGGAAGGCATCCTTTCATCTCCACATCAGGACAACGCAGATAAGAAGGAGCTAGACCCAGAGGAATGAGCTGCATGTCACACTTCATTTCACACAGTCCCCAAGCAGGCAGCCCACCTCCTGGCACAGCTGGAGACAGGGCTGGATCGACACAGGCCTCAGGTCCTGTCAGGTGCTGAGGGAATCCATACTGGAGGCGTTCTGCACTGCAGGATTCCATCCTCTGTGTGACCACACAGGAGGTCGTGGGCCTTGCTGGGTCTGACCTTGTACCCTCACGGCTTCTATGGCATCTCTGCCTCCTTTCCTTGTGGCACAGCACAATGCTTTTGTATTTCTGCGGAACACGAGTGGGCTTTGGACTGGGCAGGTACACACAATCAATTTTACTTCTACTGTGAGTAAAAACCTCAAGCTGTTTAGTCAACACATCTCCTCCAGAGAAATTTCTCATTGCCTGGCTGTTCTGTTTTGAGGCCTTGTAGCCATGAAATCTGCTGGGAGAACACAGACAGCCGTGATTACCTGACAGCTCCAGGAAATGGCACACAGACAGTGTTTGTCTTGGAGATAAAAGTGCTGATTGCAGGTGGAAGCTGCGGGCGGATTTTTGGAGCGGCTGCCAGGCCTCTGGGCTCCCGGAGCACCAAAGGCAGCACGCCCTGCCTGCCCGCCTCCCCCAGCTGGGGCAGCGTGCGGCTGCTCTTCCCCACAACTCCCAGAATAACTGGTCGTGTTAAGCTAAGCAGGGCTGTGGGTGTCTGCAAGCCTGATACCGTTGCTTTTGTCTGATGTAAGTGTGAATGCCATTATTTCTGTGTAATGTAACTGTTCTGTTACACAGATCCTCTTAGTAACACTGAGAGCCCTTGGTACTGCATGCACTGTGCACGCCCTTGTGAGCAGCGGGTCCTGAGCCAGAGACTTGGTCTGAATCATCTGCGGGGAGTCACTGAGAGGTGTGCTTGGGAATCTCTTTTTGGGGATACCAAACAGTTTGCACCACACTGAGAAGAATATCTGTCATACAAAGAGTCAGATTTCCAAGAGCTAAGCCACAGATTCCCCACAAATGTAGCCAGAGCATGCTGCATTTGTATTTGGCTTCCAGCAGAGCTCACAGGGACAGCAGTGGGCACTGTTAGGTGCCACTTTCCTTAGGGAAGGTTTGGAACACAGCTGATTCTTCTTTCTTCCTCACTCCTACCTATCTTCTGCCCATGAATGCTTTACCCTGTCTTAAAGGGCTTCTCAAGTACCAAACCAGGACAGGATGTCAAGTCAGGGTTTCTCAGCTGTAGACCACAAATCTTCACTTCTGTTCACTCTCCTTTGCAAAAGGGAGGCCCTGTAGTTTCTTACATGTTAGTCCTCCCCTTCTGATTCTTTTTTTCTGCCACAGCCTTTTACCCATTATAGGCCTTGAACCATTTGCTATGGGAGTACAAAGTGCCCTATGCACTTTTCTTTCTCTCTCCTCTTTCTTTTCTTCTTCTTTTCTCCTCTAAAAATCTTTCAGTGTTAGAGATCATCAGATCCTGCCAATGCATCTTTCTTCCTGTGACTGTACCCCAGCGCTATCTGTGCTGCAGTGAAAGAGAGGATGCAGACGTGCAGGATATAAGCTAATAAGATCTCACTTCTGTGATGTAAAGTGGAATAGCTGTAAATATCTGGTGGTTATACTTTTGTTGGTTTTCCTTTTACAAAATGCCTCATTTGAACTGCAGTGTGACCCAGACAGAAAGCCAAGGGCAGAAGCATGTGTCCATCATGCAGAGCCTGGTCAAGGTTAAGGCATTCCTGGCTCACAGGTTCTCCTTGCACTTTTGTCTACTGCAGATCAGTGCTGGGCCAGCATCTTGCTTTTCTACCAATTGCACAATCACATAGTGGCTGTAGAGATGTAAAAATAAGGGCAGCACAAAGCAAGCCACCTGGACTACCCATGGTCAACTGTACGCCACTAGGGAGCAACCCTCTGTTGTGCTTATTCTGTGGCCAATTCGTTCCATTTGTGCCTAAATTTCCTGATAGCAGAGCACCAACTACTGAGGTTGGACCATTAAGTAGCCCAAAGTATTATTGTAAATGATCAAAGAAAAATAAAAAGTTATCTGGACTCATTTGGATTTGAGACCTTGTCTGGGTAGCACTTTGCTTTAGACTCAGCTGTCCTGGAAAATTTCCTTGCAAGATTTTGAACAGGAAAGTCAGAGATATTACAAAACGGATTGCATGCTTGATATTTCTACTACTCCTGGGCAAAAATCCCGGGAGAATTGTTATTCTTGTGAGTTTTCATCTGCATCAGAACAAGAAAGAAATACGTTCTTGAAGCTTTAAATCTCTCAGTCAGATTCACAACAGAGTGGTACATCTGGAAATTCAATTCTGACACTTCCTGAAGACTGAAGAATGAAGTGGGCTGAACTGTGTATTTTTCTGCCCCTTGCCACATCCACAAAATCACCCACTGACGCCCACTGTGAAGGCAGCGCTCAGCTCTGTGGGTGGCATGTGGGGGTGGCTCAGCTTGGGGGCAGTGAGAAGAGCATGACTGTATGTCCTGAATGGTCTCTAGTGGTGCCATGTGAGATGACTGGTCCTTTGCAGCCCCATCCCACATCCAGTACAGCTCTTTGTGGATGGATATCACTTCTGTATATGCTGCAGCCTCCCATCAAAGACTGAGCTTAGATGGCCAAGGCAGTCACAGGCTGAAATTTTGGGATCAAAATCAACAGGAGGATCTGCATAACCTCCATCACGACAACAGCCAGAAATGAAGTACGCACCTCTAAGAGCCACAGGGGTAGGGATTTAGACATGGCCCCAGTCCCAAGCCCCAGGCTAGGAGATGCTCTCCTCTCTCTTTCTGCCAAGATGAATGGACCATGGTTGAAAGGGTTTTTTGCAACCAGACTAGATAACAGGAATTTCAGACTACTGAAACGTTAAGAAAACAGGCAGAGTTTGCATTTGGTTTTCATAAGGAAGTCGGCTATGACCTGATGTATGCAAATGTCTTCTGATGCAGAGAAAAAGATTTCAGGACTGCGGAGGTGTAAGAGTTGGCAAATTGCATAGCATTATGGAATAATACTCCATTTTAGTGCAAATTAGGAACCACAGCTGTTACAGCATGTCAGCATTTGGGGAGGTTAATTCTCAGAGCAGAGGAATAGAAAGCATCACTGTCACGTACTCAGAACAGAAAGGAAGAGAACACAGCAATAAACAGGTGGAAAAGCCTCACATTGTTATCCATAGAAGGATAAAACCACTAACTCCTTATTTAATCTTTGTTGAGTTATTTAAAATATTAAAAATAGTGGATCTCATAGGGGATTTAGAATAGTTATAGAGAGCGAGTTAAATTATGAAGTGAGCATGTGAGGTCTGGGACATACTTGCAGGAATAAGGCAATTATTTCTTTTTTACAATTCTTTTTTATTTTTTCTTTCAAAATACACACAGCAGTGTTTGTGCTCTTAAAATCCAGAGGGTTACTCCAGCCTCACCCCTGTACTCCACCAGACACTTACTGACCCCTGCCACCTCCTGCAGAGGACTTGGGCATCTCACAGGTTCTCCCTCAGCCTTAATCTCCTTTCCTCCCAAGGTGTAAGCAATGATCTGATTTTCTGTCCTCCTAAAGCTGACACTTGTCTCCCCAGCTTCTTGATCTTACTTTCTCATTTTCTGTTCTCTGCATTCAGTGAAGAAGTTTTGTCTTCCCTGTATGCACTCTTTGTCCCTCTATTTCTTCCTCTGCCTTCTCTGTCTGCTCTTCTGGAATTGGGAAGAGTGTTTGTCTGGTTCTATTTCAGCATGTTCATACTGACAAATTGCAGGTTTGTCATAGAATCACAGAATGGTTTGGGTGGGAAGAGACCCTAAAGCCCACCCATTCCCACCCCTGCCGTGGGCTGGCTGCCCCCCACCAGCTCAGGCTGCCCAGGGCACCATCCAACCCGGCCCTGAGCGCCTGCAGGGATGGGGCACCCACAGCTCTATGGGCAGCTGTGCCAGGGCCTCACTGCTCTCTGAGAAAAGAGTTTCATTCTAACATCTAACCTAAATCTCTCATCTTTTAACTTATAGCCACTACCCCTTGTCCTATTGCTACACTCCTGGATAGAGTCTCTCCCCAGCTTTCCTATAGTCTCATTTTAAGCACTGGGAGGCCATAATGAGGTCTCTCAGGAGTCTCCTCCAAGCTGAATAAGCCCAGCTCCCTCAGCCTTTCTTTGTATGAGGGGTGCTCCAGCCCCCCAGTAATATTTGTGGCCTTTCTCTGCGCCCACTTCAACAGCTCAGCATCTTGTGCTGGGTGCGCAGGCCTGGAAGCAGTACTGCAGGTGGGGGCCTCACAAGGGCAGAGCAGAGGGGCAAAATCACCTCCCTCTCCCTGCTAGCCACCCCTCTTTTGATGCAGCCCAGGGTATAGTTGGCCTTCTGGGCTGCAAGCGCACACTGCTGGCTCGTGTTCAGGTTTTCATCCACTGTGTCTCAGTAGCAGTCATATTAAAGTGGAGCGTGGGCAACCAGCTCTAGGTGGCCATGCTCAGGCAGGGATGCTGGACATCAAGGCACCTTAACAAAACATGATTGTAACTGAAACAATTGTCTTGGGCACCAAGGTGGAGTCAGGTTTCCTGCATAAACATCTAGCACCATGAGAGGTGCTTGGTGCGTCTGCTAGTCCAGGAGCATGGGGCCTTCCACTGGCCCTGGACCATCTGACTCCAAGTGCACTTTGCTTAGGGAATTCTCTTATATATATATCCACAGCTGGGAATTAGTGAGACCAACACCCAGGACAGGCAATGGATGGCGGGATATAGATGCCCATGTTAAGAAAAGACAATTTGAGATACTCTATGTCTAACTGAGATGACTTCACCAGGCAAGAACACAAAACAGGGTGAAGATGACCTTCTGGTACTGCCTTTGAAGCACTTTCAAGCATCACAAACATCATTAGGTGCCTATTTCAGTTTAGGCAACTGGATACAGTACACTGAGCCCTTGTCCTCCCAGCTATTGAGGGTATCTAAACATAGATGTCTGCATCGATCTGGATGTCCCAGGACACTTGAAACAGCTGCAAGGGCTGGTGGATGTGGTAGCAAATCAGTAAGCTCACTGCTGCTATGCCAGCAAGGTTCCTATAATATCTGAAATGGTACTTGATGTCTGTGTTTGTGCAGCTGAATCACTCTGGATGTGACCTTGTTAGTGAACTGAATCACTCTCTATGCTCTGCTGACTCTATTGACTGGGCCCCCCTGGACTGTAATACAAACTTATACATGCAGCATAAGAGGTGGCACCTTGATTTAGCCTGGAGCTGAATCCTGTCCTTAGAGTTGACGGTCTGAATGTAGCCCTGTGGTTTTCTGCAGAGCATTTGGCACACTTCAGAAGTTTAAAATCTTAACAATAATGGCAGAATAATATTGCAAGTGTAATAATGTCATTATTTTTATTCTAATTTGCTAATAATGAAGTCGTATTGTTTAAACTATTTCTATGCCCCTGTAGTAAACACAAGATGAGGTTAATTTGCTCTCCAGAGCTTATCTGTAATTACATTATA
The DNA here is from genome assembly GCF_987193195.1 of Phasianus colchicus. NCBI lineage: Eukaryota > Metazoa > Chordata > Aves > Galliformes > Phasianidae > Phasianus > Phasianus colchicus. Next base: position 16,711,023 of record NC_143436.1, read on the forward strand.
TTTATTTAAATAGCAGTTACATTCTATATGTATATAAAAATGACATATTGCCCCCACTAAGAAATAAAAACTATCCACCAGTAGAGGTACAAACTAGAAGACATAGGCTGCAACCCCTCTGGAACAGTGAAGGCTCAGAGTCTCATTTGGAACAAAACCAATTTATTTTCTCTCTTTTTTATAGTGCCTTCAGCTGTGCAGAGGAATAAGCCACGCTACCGAGCCTGGCTGTCTCAGCCTCCATGATCTCAGCCGCCCAGCGCTTTGCTGGCTTTGCCTGTGCTAAGAGTTGGCCAACAGCACACCTTGGCTGGGATTTCCAGGCAGAGCCGCCTCTGAAAGCGGAGCAGGGTGGAGAGCCTGGCTCCATCCATCCTTGCCATCAGTCCAACAAGAGTCGCTCCTGTGGCAGAACAAACAGAAATATTGTTTCTCCAATTTAGGCTATGCCAGCTCTTATTTTTCATGTTCTATCTGTGCTATAACTTAGTTGATGCAGCAGGTGCTTTTTAAACAAAGGGAGATATATTGCTTTCCTGTTTATTTCGTGTTTGATAACTTCTAGGTTGATACATTCTTCCTATGCCATCCTTAATAGAAACAGGATTCAAGAGGGCTGTTGTAATATCATAGGAGCCAGTGTTAAAGAAGGGCTGGTACTTTGGGAAGCCTTAACCCTCTGCTCACCAGGCAAGGCTGATTCTTACATATGTGGTCACTCAAGAGTTCCCAGTTCCCACTTTAAACCAAAGCAAACGGCAGGAAATTAAGATCTTCCTTCAAAATCTGAGGGGGAGGGGTGGTAATTTATTTGTTTTTAAGTAGCCCTTTAAAAAGGTGAATAATTTGCATCTGGTTGAATTACAGCCAGAGCAATTACTGATTTTGTTACTTGTAGTTTTATTCGTGGTTATGGACTGAGTTACTTTCATGCAGCTACAGAATGACAGGGTTTATTGCTATACAGGAAACCATTTTGACCTGCAACATGAGAGCAGGAGGAGGACAAAGTCACATTTACCTGTTTCAAAGAACAAAACTTAGCAAAAGTAAAGGGCAGCCTCAGGCAGTGGCTGGCAGTTCACAAGTGTATGTCCCCAAGTAGCTCTGAGTCTGCTAGCTCAGCTCAGCTGGAAAGCTCAAGCAACCCATATTCCTCATGGCTGGCCAAGCCAGTGTTTGAGCTTCCTGGCAAACTTTGATTGTTAGTGAGAATTTCAGGGTCTTGTTGCAGCACAGCTCTGTTTGCAGAGCTGATGGGGGTGGTGTTCAAGGTAGGAGGGAGCAGAGAATCGTTAACTGGTTGCAGAAAGAGTGCTTGCATTGGCAGAAAGATCAGATGCGGAAGAGCTCATATTGAGAGGTACTGAATATGAGCAGCAGTAGGAATTTCTTCTGGCTGGACTCAGATTTCTGCCAGTGGAGAGGATGAGACAAAAGTGGAGGGGGCTGAAGTGCCATGTGTGAAGCAAAGAATGATTTGGACATGAGAATTACAAAGCAAGAAAAAAATTGATGGGTAAAAATGGAAAGCAGAAAGGTAAAATTGTAGCTACAATTCCAAATGTTTCTCTCCATTTCTCAGTGGCCACAGGAGAATCCTGGTGCATCTCGCCCCAGTCAGCACCAAAGCATGCTTCGTCATACTTCTGAGTCTTTGTGTAGTGCCAGTAGTTCCATCCCCACCAACACCTGCAATGCATCTCACTCGTCCTTCTGCCAGGTCTGTGTTTGTGCAGTGTGCAACAACCTCCAGAACATCAGGGTCTCCATTTCAGGCTCCAGCTGAAAGAAGAGTGCAGTGCTTGCCAGAAGGCCTGGCAACACTCTGTTTCAGAGACAGGCAGTGCAGAGTTGGCTGGCTGCTTTATTTTATTGCACCTGCTACCTTTCTCCAACTCTGATATGCTGCAAATTGTTTTCCAGCTCTCCCTCAGACTGGGGAGCAAGAAGGTGTTGTTTCCCTTCCCTCAAAACCACATTTTCATACTGAGTTTCAAGGGCTTTATTTTAAACTAAAGAGGAGCACCAGTACGGTTTTCATTAATAAAATATCACTGTGCATGGTATATAGCTTGCTACTGGCAAGGAGAAAAATGACTAAGCAGGAGCAATGCTTTTATTTATTGTAAGCTTATTCTAAAATTGACCTGGCAGTTCCCAGGGTTTCAGACTGTTCAAACAGATAATTTTCAGTTCTTGCATTTCACTTTGGAACTTCATGCACAGACTCTTCCACAATGTTTAGCATGTCAAAGGCTGTCTGACAGCTCAGGGACCTGCTTGTAAAACATGTGCACGTCGCAATATAACAAGATTCTGTTTCAGCAACAAGCTTAAATCTCACAGAAAAGTTCCACTACCCTAATTAATTAAAGACAACCCATGTGTTACCTCCAGCCTGCACTGGTGCATCATTAAGCAGCCTAATTAATACCAGGACATATTGAAACAAGAGAGGTATGTTGGATTTTCAGTTACTAAGGGAAACCTAAATGCTGTTAAATGCTCTGGCCTCCTTTTCTTGTAGAAAATGCGCTTTGTAACTTCTCCATATGCTCCTCCTGTTCTCTTCCTGATGGATGTTGCTATGGAAGCAAACGGGGAAAAACGGAACAGCTAATAATGTTTCTGCAAATGATTGCACAGGTGGAGCTGAGAAGTATAGATGACACAAGTTAGTTAGGCAGTGGATGGGAGATGCAGCAACTGTTTGAGGCCAGGCATCAAACCACTCACATTTCCCTTTTCTTCACCTTTATATTTATTTATTGAAACCCAGATCTCTGCAGGCTGCTGAGGTTTGGTTTGTCTTTTATTGAGTCAAATAATTTGAAAAGTTTCAGAGATGCCCTAAACCACTGAATAAAAAAGAAGTTTAGGTTGTGAAGGAGAGCAAGGCTGGCTGCTCTGCCCACGTGGGCAGGACAGTTTGGAGAACAGGGGTGCCTCGAGGCTTCGGAATAACAAACTTCTGTATCTCACTCAAGTTAGAAGAATGGTTCTGTGTGGGAACGATAGAAACAGGGGAGGGTGCATATACTGGGCACTGGAGAGAAAGCATGCATGCAATTAAATTTTCTTCTTCACAGAGCACTGGTTTTGGTGCGAACACACCCTACAAGTGTACGTGGGTGAGGAGGTACACCACTTTGTCAATATAATGCATTGACCTAAGTACTGCAAGTGGAGACACAAAGAACCAAGGAGTGATGCAGCCTGTGGCAGGCAGCGTGGCTGGCAGCTTGTTTGCAGGGCACAGAACTGGAGCTATAAGCTATTGCTTGCTTGCTTGCTTTTCAATCCTGTTGGCTGCTCGCTTTCCCTGACTCCGTGACTCTGAACTTCTTGCTGGCTTTTCTGAGTCTTAGGTAAACTCATACATATGGATCTGCTTCAGGCTGGTTCCTGCTGCTTAACCCTGTGACCAGGCATCCATTCCTCTCTGCTGACAGCTTACAGCCTGGGGCTTCTTCCTCAGAAACCAGTTACAAAGCGCAGCCAAATGGTCCATGGTGGTCAGATGGCTGCAGACCTCTTCATCCAGCACAAGATATGACCCAGGTCCCAAAAGGACAACTGAGCCCACCCAGCAACATGAGAGAGGGCAGAAGGTTCACAAAACCACATTTTTAAAGTTTTCCAGTTGCTTTGCTGAAGTCCTCCCTCCAAGCAGAGGTCTTTGCCGAGTGCCCTCACTGTGTGTAGCTATGCACTTCAGTTATGGCCAGGCAGGGGCTTGAGCCTAGGGATCTCAAACATTAAATCAGAAACCCACACCTGCATGATTTTAAGAAATTACCTCTTCCTACCAAATCCCTTTGTAAAACTTTTAAGGAAAATAATATATCCTACCAAAACTTTATGATGTTAACATTTTAACCAGTTGTAATCAGGATGACATCAGGAGGTGAGAGAATCACCTCATATACTCAGTCCCTAAGTAGGCAGGGGAAAAGTGCCTGAATATCTACTTCACGCTCCAAATGTTAACATATGCCCAGGGATGAAGCCCTAGTGAGGCTGTACCTCAAGTACTGCATTCAGTTTTTGAGCTCCTCACAACAAGAAAGTCACGGAGGCCCTGGAGTGTATCCAGAGAAGGGCAATGAAGCTGTGAAGGGTCTGGAGCACAGGTCTGATGGGGAGTGGCTGAGAGAACTGGGGTGGGTCAGTCTGGAGAAGAGGAGGCCCAGTGGAGATCATACTGCTCTCTACAGCAGCCTGAAAGGAGGTTTGGTAAGGTAGGGGCTGGCCTATTCTCTGATGTAACTGGAGATAGAATGAGAGGGAATATCTTGAAGTTGCACCAGGGGAGGTTCAGGTTGAATATTAGCAACAATTTCTTCTCAGAAAAAGTGGTGAGGCACTGGCACAGGCTGCCCAGGGAGGTGGTGGAGTCACTGCTCCTGGAGGTGTCCAAGAAACGTGTGAATGTTGCAGAGGGTTGTGGTTAGTGGGCAGTGTTGGTGGTAGATTGATGAATGGACTAGATGACCTTAAAGATCTTTTCCAACTTTAATGATCCTATGATGCTATAAGAAGAGGTATTAAAACTACCTGTACATATTAAGCACTACAACATAAGCACAGATGAAGATGCAAATGTGTGGTCTGTGACTCCAGTCACATATGTGTAGGCACAAAATATGGGCAGCCATTTGGGGAGTGGGGCATGAATCACCAGAGTCAGGCAATACTACTTGTGTTAATTGTCAGACAAGAGACAAAACTTTAGGAAGAGCCCAGAAGCTGAGAAGCTCATGAAGTTGGTCTCCCATCACCATGCTCTTGCTATGTGAAGGAGCATGCCCAGAGCCATGTGTGAGCTTTTCTGTTGGTGTGTCTCTGTTTGTGTACACTGTATGTGTACACAGACATAAAGACACAGCTGCCTACTTCTGATGTTTCATTAAATACAAGCTTCCTGGTTCCTGGGGGCAACAGACCAGGCTGTCCTAGTTCTTGGCATGTTGGCAGCCCTGACCTCACTGCCGAAGAGACCTGCTCTGGGCTACTCCATCCTCTCGCTCTGTTCTCTGGGAGAAGAACTGCTTGCCCCTGTTTTCTCTCCCAAAGGAAAGGCTTTCCAACTGCTTCTGTTGATTATTTTATCTTTTTTTCAGCCTTGAGAAGAGGGACAGCACACTGTGCGTAGCCACAGTCACTTGGTATTCAGGGGAGGTTCAGAGTTAGTGAGGCGCCTCTAGAGCAGCTGCAAAGGGCCTAATATAAATATGAAGAGCTGCCGAGATCCATGATTGCACCTGGCTGTCCTGCTGCTTTACAGCCAGTGCAAATTAATTCTTTCTGCATGCGAGTGACTAAGTCAAATCACTTAAACCAGTGGCCTCTTGCTGTCCTCTTAGGAAAATAAATGGATGATCCGTGCTGCAGGGACCTAATCCTGCGCCAGGGGAGTCACAGCTACTCTGCTGTTACCTTTAATGGGAGTTGGAGTGAGCCAGGGAAGGAATTTCAGTTGAAAATTCAGCTCCTGTATAACCCTTGATAAGGTCCAGTTACTGTCCTCTGGACCTGCATTCCTGATAGAGCTCCAGACCCAGGAGAGCAGAAAAACCAACTCCATATTTTTCTGTTGAGTTCATTGACTGCAGCTGGGATGGCAAGGGACAAAAAAGGACACCACCTCTTTGGGGAGGGACATCATTCAAAATGGGAAAAGCTACTTGAGAATCTGTCTGGTTTAGCAGAACTCTGCAGATTGCACCACAGTCAGGGAGACAGGACTGCTAACACCCTGGAAGGTTTCATTTCAGTAGGGGCTGTATCCTCTCCCATGAGGACCAATGTCCACAGAGCCCCATTGCCATCACACAATGAAAAGTGCATGCCATGCTGTGTGGTTTTTATGCAGAGATCACCCTCTTGCTTTCTGGAAGATCTGATTTATAGATGCATATATCCAAAGCACTGCGGAGGGCTCACGCAGCATGACAGTGTTTGTGGCATAGTATATCTAATTCTTGTAATATATGCAAAGCCCTCAAAATGCTAACTTTTTATTTCACTCTGAGAAAGAAATATATTCTCTCTGGACTAGAGACATCATTACCAGAGCTAATACTGTCAGAGAGAGAGATGTCCCAGGTGTGTTTCTGTCTGGTGATATGTTCTTGGGTAGAATGTTTCCTGAGCCTTTCTGAGATGCTGTGTGAGCACCACTGATAAATCAGCGTATCTGCAAAGCATGCCAAGTGTCTTCTAGGTCAGTGTGCATACTTTGCCGCTCCTTCAGATGCATCTTTAGAGAAGATCAGTGGCAGATACCAAAGCAGAATTTTATGAAAGTAAAACCTGTTAGACTGCTCCACTGAGGTCCAAGGTTCTATGAGCCAGGACTCTGTTACCTGGTACAATTCATGGACCTCACATGAAATCTGCAGCAAGTGGTATATGACTCTTCCTACATGACCTGGGAGAACTCACCAGCCTGCGGAGGAGCATGCCAATCTGAGCATCACTTCTCCAGAACTCTCTGTGTCCTCTCTGACCAGGATTTAGTTCACAGCTAAAGATGTGCAGATTTAGGAGGTGATTTAGCAGCTAAATTTGTGTATAGAAGTGAGCTGAGCTGGTTCCTGAGCTCTGTCTCTCCTTACCCTTAGAATCTTTTCTTGATATCTAAAATGTCTTTTTGCTTCACATTGAACCTATTAATTCTTCCCAGACTTGACAACCCTGAATCCTCCTTTACTGTAGCTTTTCTCGTACTGCAAATCCATCAGCTCTCTTTCTGGACCATCAACATTGACAGTTCTTTATGGAATTTGTCTTCAGAAGAAGAAAAGAGTGTTTATCTTCAGTACGTATAGTCAGGATTTGCTCTTCAGGACTTACTGCTGGGGTGTGCCTCGATCCTGCATATAGAGCTAAGAAGCCAGAACTTCCCACTTTCCAGAGAACGAAGATAACGCACCAGCTACAACCACCACCTGCTCTTTGTGTCTTGCCCAGAAGAAGACTGGGATGCTGGGTGGGGATCCCTCAATCTCACATTTGTTCTATACATCCTCCATAGTAGGGATAGCTTTAAGTGACCTACAGCTCCCTCTGAAGTGCCTTTGGTCCATACAGAAGCCAAGGAGAGACAGAGAAGTGTCTCTTCAATAACTTGGCATCTTAATTGACCTTAAATGGCCTTAAACAGCCTGCACCCTTCCCTGTCTATAGGCAGGGTCTACCTGCTCAAGGTGTCAATGCCTATGCTGGCTTCTGGGATCCAGCAGAAAGGATCTTGGGGAAAGAAATGAGAAAGATATTAAATATTAGCAGAAAAATTGATGATCTGTTTATCTAAGTGTTATGAACCTGGTCCAGCACACAGTGCTATCTACATATCCGCGCTTGTTTCTTTTTAATGCCTTGGCAATCATCTTTCTGCTTGACACAAGATTCTCTTATTTGCAAAAATAAAAATGCTATTATTACTGACCATAAAATTACTCATCCCTTTTAATGCATAGATATAGTAGTTGAAGTGCTACACTGATTTTCAAGGATGTTCTTTTGTTGCTCAGATGTAGTTTGTCTGTTAAATCTATGGCCACGACAAATTTGATGTCCTTGCACATGTGGCCTCAGCAAAAGCTTTATAAGAGTCATTGTCAGTAGCCAATTACTTATGAATGAGTGATTTCTTCATCATCTCTTCATTTCTTTGAGTGGAACTGTATAAAAAACAGGCACTCGTGGATTTTACTGCAGTATAAAGAAATCTCAAAATCTTTAAAGAAGACCCCTATAATTTTCAAAGAGGAGCCGTGCTTGATTTTCAGCTCCTTCATCAAGCTAAGATCAAACTGCCATCTGCTTAGCAAGAGTTTTCATGTGTTGATTTAATAATCATATTACAGTACTGCACTAAAGAGAGTTAGGATAAATAGTAGGATATGTATCAATGCATCAAAAGAGCACCTCAGCTCCACACATTTACAGCCTTCTTTGATCTTTCAGGTACCAGTTTAGCTGTGGGAAAAAATCAAACTGGGTCTCATTTTCCTGGCAAGGATTGTGTCTTGTATATACTACTGTACAAAGAATCACAGAATCACCAAGGTTGGAAAAGGCCTCTAAGATCATCTAGTCCAACCGTCCACCTATCACCAGTATAGCCCATTAAACCACGTTCCTAAGTACCACAGCCATGTCCTCAAATACCACAGCCATGTCCTTAAGTACCACAGATGTCATAGCATAAAAATGTGTTCTGTTAGGGGTCTACACTTGTATTCCCACTTGCATTAGTGGAATCATGATAATAACGGGCTGAGGAACTGGAGCTTGATGGAATTTTTCTGATAAGGCACTTCATTCAGGACACTTTTTTCTCTCCTGTATTATTAACAGAGAAGTTCCTATTATTAACAACACATTCATTTGCAGCTATTTCTATGTCATGGAGATAAGCAGTTGAAGGTTTTTTCCTGACTTCTGGCTGGGAGGACAATGCTCCTGCTCCACTTAAATGGGGTGTTCATTCTGTATGACTGTAGAGGGATAAAAATGTCCCCTGTTAAGGAATGATAAATGGTCATGTCACTGGAATGAAATACAAACTCCTAGAGGTAATTAATCCATTAGCTTATCCTAACTCCCCAAATGACTGTATTAATTGCAGCCTAATTTCTACTGATTGGGACAAAGAGGTGAGATGCGCTCTTGGAAGAAAGGAATGACAAAACTTTTTGTGTTTGAGTGGCTGTCCCTGAATATTCTTGCTCAGAGACAGTGCTCAGCAGTAAAAAAAAAAAAAGAAACAACAGCAACCAATAACCAAAGAAGGAAACAGAAAAAAAAAAAAAAATCCAAACAAAAAAAAAGTAAAGAACTTTCAAGCTGTAGAAATTTTTTCTTGAGTTAGCTTATGACCTGACCTGCTAGCTCCAGCTCCTCTCACTGTTCACGGGACTGGAAGGAGTTCAACATACATGGCACTTGTATGATTTTTCCCTGCAATGTCAAGCATGCTGTTGAAGTTGCCGCATCTCTTTACTAAGCCATTCTCTGCCTGTAAAAAGCAGGATGTGTTCGCCCAAGCCGTGCCTTTCAGACTTCATTTCTTTCTGCCAGGACTACTTGCTAGACGCTGGGATCTCCAGTGTGCCAAGGAGTGGCAGCTTGCTGGATGACCTCCAGCACTAGAGCTTTGTGCTTCTCCTCCCTGCTCCAGCGAGGCATGATTCGGGCCTTGAGCTTGTTTGCTGCATTTGAAGAGCAAGGAAGAAAAGCTTGACATCTTGCTGGAAGAAACCCAGAGTGGAAAAAGTTCAATCACAGTAACTACAATTTGCAGTTCAGCGGCCAGAAGTAGGTCAGGCTTTGTGCTATTTGCAGACTGCTCTTGCAGGAAGGAGGTGAAGGCTAATCAGCCCCAAGGTTAAGGTTAACGTAGATGGCTACGGTAGGTGCCAGCTCACCCGTTCCCAAGTGGAGGTTTGTGGCTGACCTGTCGCGCCATGCCTGACAGCTCTCAGAGCCTATTTTATCAGGAAGCACAACAAAGCCCTTCTCTCCATGCAAAATCCCCACACACAGATATTGCAAAGCCTCACTCCTTGCTTTACTGCTTTCTTCTCTTGTATGGGAAGTCCCGTGCAGTCTGAAACTCTCTTTTAGGAAATGGAAGTTATGCTTTATATTTTACATGTGAGAATCTTTGGCAGCCATGCAACAGTCACATTTGGGCCCAAATTTAACTTGGCTTAAGACTCAATTCGTCTTCATAAAGGAAAGTTTATGGTTGTGTTTTTCGGTTTGGCATCTAATCACAAGAGAGGCATTTAAATCTCTCAGGAATAGCCATGTCCAAAGACACGAATTTCAGGAAATGAAAACCCTTAAAACACAATGTGGGTATTTACCCCCAGCAAGGTTAAGTAGCCAGCCTCAGCACTGAAGCTCATCTGGGTAAGTTTATACATATCATAGAAGCGAATGATGTACGCATTACCAGAGAACCGTATTTCAACTGCCATCCAGCAGTGCTCAGGGTGAGGACTCTGGTGCATTTTAATCCATGAGTGCAGTGAGTGATTAGGACCACTGCCCTGCTGTGGTTCCCTACTTATGCAGTGATGCTGTTGGTATCTAAAGGCATTTCTGCATTTCTGGCTGAATGTATTCAGAATGGGTGAAGTGCAGGTACATGACTGCTGGTTTAGGTGTTACAAGGAGTTGGGGCTTTGCACAGCAGTAGAAAAAAAAAAGCCAGAAAGCTGTAACTCCCAGGCTCAATTGGCAGATGGGCAGTTTTTCCTCACAAATGCCTGCTGTTCTAGTGCTGAAACTAACTTTGTGCTTGGCTTTAATTTGTTATTTCTTTCTCAGACGTCACTACTGTGTGTGCTTAAACAAGATCTCAGTTCCAGAAAGTTCATTTATATGGTATTTATATGGCAAAGAAATCTTTCTCTTTCTTTTGTGAGCCTGTGTTCTGGTTTTGATTTAGTATATCAGGTCCCTTTAGTGCCAAGAAAACACTCTGCTTCTCTCTGGCTGATAAATTTTGATGATTGCTCTCGTTCTGTTTTCTTATGTGAGGAGACATTTTAATATTGCCTTCTCATCCATCAGACCTCTTCGCCATCTCACAGACACAGGCAACTATCTGTTTGGGCAGTGATTTCTTGTAAGCGTCATTTCTAAAGGTGAAGTCCTCCTGACCAGTGCTTTTAATCATATTTAATGGCAACGCGCTTGCAGAGACATTGTGAAATCAGAAAGATGGCTTTGCACACCCTTCTGAGTTCTTTGCCATCGCTGGATTCAGCCTGCTTCCCCCCTCCCTTGTTGAGCAATCACAGCAAGGCAGGACTTGGTGCCCTTCACTTCAAGCTGCAGGTTTGCAATGCTTGGAGTTGGCTCCTCACACAAAATGTCGAGTGGGAAACAGTTTCTGGAATCTGTGTGACGAGATGTGTATTTACATCCGTAACCACCAAAGGAATTTAATTCCTTATGAGTCCGTGGTTCACAGTAAATAGCTATTTGTCCTCCTGTCCTGGGAACTGTGAGATTGCAATTGCTTTCTGCTGGCAAGAATCAAAGATCCTGCTTTGTTGGCGGGGCTTTGCTATACAGCATTGTGTAGGGCCACCTCGTTATGTGAGTACAAGCAGGCTCTGCTTCCACAGCCTCCGGAGACAGTGCACAGAATACTGCTGTCCTTAGTATGCAGGTGAAGAATAACGAGGCTAGAGACAACCAGAAATGTGCCTCAGTGTGGTTTGTTTCTGGGAACCACCTATTCTTTTGTTTGTTTGTTTCAGTCTTCATTTTCAGCATGCTGAGCAAAGCATCTCTTTTGGGTGTTTTGATTATTTTCAAGCAGTACGTTTGGTCCAGCAGCCAGAGCTGGCGCAGGTTATTGGCCAGGGATCAAAGAGCATCCATGTGGTGAATAATCAGCCTTAAACAGCACTGAGGAAAGGTACCTGGAAACAGTTCCCCCTTGATGTGCTTTCATGGAAGCCAGTGCTGGAAAACGGACACAGGGCACTCCCCAGGCTTTCTGTGGCATCACTGGGAGCACAGTTGAGCAGCATGCTCCTCCTTCCTTGCCATCTCTAGAGTTGTTGTTGAGGGTTAATGTGACAGATGCTCTTGAAAAATTTTGCTACTGAATTCTTTTTACAGCTCTTTTCCAGCCCCCCCCTTCTAATGGGATTGTAGGCTTTCCCTGTCTCTCAACACCTGCCCTAATCTTAACCCTAAACATACCATTTTTCCTCAGCCATTACTCAGATAAAGTATTTCTTACAGCCAACATCTCTGCAGCTTTCATTTTCCTTTTGCATCCCCATCCCAGACTCAATGCCATGACCACTCAAATTTTTTTCTTTCCACTCTGACCCTAAACATGGGATGAGTTCTCCTAGGCTTATGTTAGATCATAACAAAAACAGCAGCAAAACCCCTTTCTTCTTCCTCTGGGAAAAGGGCTAGCTTTAAGGTCAGGGAAGAGTTAGGATTAGGGGTACAGTATATGTTAGGGCAGTCAAAAAGGGAAATGTCTTGCTTTTCCCAGGGATCTGCAGCTTCTGGAACAGTTCCCAGTGGCTTCCCTGCTCCCAAGATCTCCAAGGAAACCATTTTCTGGTCTGCCTCAAGTAGACAGTTATTTCATAACAAAATGAGGTGGTGTGTTCCCATACACAATAACTTGTTATCTGGTTTCTTTCCAAGAATGGATGAAGCAAAGGCAGATTTATCATGCTCACTGTAAGACCTCGTTTCAGTGTTGGTCAATTCATCTTAAACCACTTTTCTTCCTGGGTGGCCCCAAGCAGAAGAGCTGCAGAAGAGACCCAATCTGGGAGTGGCTCACAGCAGCGCAAGGTTATGGGGCATTTACTGTGGTTTACTGTGTTATTTTGCTAGAATAAATTAGGTCTGTTCTAGTTGTGCCAGTTCAAATAGTGAATAATAATTCAAACAAAACAAGTAGCATCTTTGGGGTATAAGTCTTCGAGAAACAAAAACTTCTTTAAAAGTATAAAACTGAGTATGGCAGCTAAGAAAACAGGAAATGGAAATGTGTGGCATGTATTAGCACAGTCACAGACAGGTTCCTTCTCTTCCCCTCCAGATGCCGTGGAAAGGAGAGGGCTGGAATCTGTAAAATCATCCCAGAGTGGTCTCATTTACCTTCATTAATCTTTGAGGCACACGTTTCTCCCTTCTGCAAGAAGAACAAATGCACAGCCTTGAATGCAGGATGATGAAATGCTGTAGGCGGCGTTGGAAAGGCAGCGATTGCCGTGTAACAGCTGCGTGTTCTCTCGGGCCAGCAGGCTCACGCTTGGTTTTGCAAACAGGGCCCCTTGTTTTGTTTTTTGTTGTTTTCATAATACCACACAGGAGCTCTTTGGTAAATTGCCAGTGTAATTTTTCCACTTACCTCATAGTTTTATAATACTTCAGTTCTGAAGTACCATAAAACCTAGATTAATAATATAATAGGAATTTGGAGAGCTGTGACATACAAGCAGTAGTCCATGAAGCACAATTATAATACTGAGCTAATCAGCACTGCATTCAGTAGACTAAATTCTTACCTTTTAGATGACAGTAAAAAAATTTCACAGAAGAAAAATTAAGAATGAAGCAATCTCAGGGAAAAGACAAGGCATGTTTGCCTGTTTCATTGGGCAGTATATCAGTGGTGTCCTGTTGATTAAAGTGAAGACTCTAATGGAGCATCATGCTTCCCAACTTGTGTCAATTTAAAGGCATGGGCAGGAAGACACTCTCATGGCAGGGAGCGTCCAGAGCATCCAGTGCCAGCCCTCTGCATCTCCACAGGCAAAACCTCTTGGCTTGAGACCTGCTAGGCTCGCTGATGTCTCCATGCTGGGTACAAGTGATAGGCACCTTGCATTTCTGCAGGTCTTCTCTAAAGAAGTTTGGTTTTCTGTCATGAGCTCTGTAAACCTTTTGTGGTCGGCTCAGAACTTCAAATCAGATAGGTCAGATGAATCTTAGAATCATAGAATATCCCAAGTTGGAAGAGGTACACGAGGATCATAGAGTCCAGCTCCTGGCTCCACAGAAGACCACCCAAAAATCAGACCCTATGACTGAGAGTGTTGTCCCAGTGCTTCTTGAACTCCAGCAGTTTGGGGCTGTGCCCACTGTCCAGGGCAGCCTGTTCCAGGGCCCAAACAGTATCTGATGAAGAACATTTTCCTGATATCCAAACTGAACTTCCCCTTACACAGCTTCATGCTGTCACTTGGGTTCTATCTCTGGTCACAAAGCCTAAATTAGATTTAAAAGGAAAGCACTGTTCTCCTCAAGCTGCTCCTTCCATATTTTCTCCCTTTTCATGTTGAATTCTGTTTCAAAGCAACATAACTCACCGGAAGCACCTCTAACCCTTTTGCTCTTCCAAATATGGGCTGTACTTAGGGCCCAGCGTGTGGAGTGACCCCAGTGAAGCATCACCTCCCATGGGGCTTTAGCCAAGTTAAGCAGCAGTTTTTGCCGCTGGTAGTGGCCAAACCAAACACCTGCCTGCGCTGGTCCTGCACCAAAGACCAGCCCCAGTCCCAGCTCTGCTGCTCTCAGACTTTTGGGACCTTATTGGCAGGTCATTCCTTAACACACAGGTGACCATTTTTATATCTGTGTTTAGCTTTGCCTCTCTGCACCGAGAGACCCATGAAAAGCAAATGGTCTTCACTATTTTTCACCTTTGGTGCCCATCAGCGAGGTGGCACAAATGGAGTTGTCTTCAAAAATATGTCTCTCGAGCCCCATTTCAGCAGTTTCTGAACTCCTGTGCCACACAGCTTCATTTTAAAAACTAACTGAGCAAGGCTACATTATCCTTCACTGAGTGGAGTGCATCAAGAGGAAATAAGAAAATGAGATCTTGATTTCATCCAAAGAACCTGTCACGATTTATTTGCTGTTGTTTGAATCTCCATTAAAAAGCTTGCTTCAGCTTCACTGATGTCTTCCCATTCTGGTTGTCTTGTCATCTGCTTGTGTTGAGGCTGGGCTGGTTACATCTGAGTTTAAAAGATGTGTGGCCCCCCAGAGCCTGGCAGAGTGCAAACATTAGCTTCCTGTGCCCTGCTTCCTTCTGCTGCTTCTCTGAGGAAGATGAAAACTGATTAATCAACTTCAGAGACCTTCCGGACTGAACAAAACCCATTCCTCTTGCTACCAAGTGAGGCAGCAGGCCTTGTTAATGAACCCGTTGGAGGGCTGAGCTGTCCTCTCTGTGACAACTGCATCCAGAGCCACAGTGAACTTTGAAGCAGCAATTTCTAATTTGGGAAGTCTCAGATTTATGTAGCTATTTTCTTGTTTTAAAAGAAGAAGTCAATACGCATTCACAGTTTGACCCCCATTAAAAGCCAAAGTGATGCCACGTTTCACCAGGAGAATGTTAATACTATCAATTTTTCAGCTCTCCAACTTTATTTTCAGCATGTCATGTCCCTTCATATTTAGCATGTGCTGAGGGACTGCTGCAATTCAATTACTGCCTGTCACTGTTATTTATATTGATTTATAGATCATCCATTTTGACAAGTTCATCGTGAAGCTTTAATACGCCTTAATAGCCTTATTGTTTATTAATGGCAATGCACTGGTCCAATTTCCAGCCTACATTCACTATCAGCACCTTGATGGCGGTCGGGGAGGGACAGCCGTGCCCTGTGCCAACAGCATCACGCCCTCCTTGGGGATTAAGAAACGAGGAGCTTTGTCTAGCAGACATGGGTCATGAGGACCAGTGGGATGGGTCGTATCAGTGGGATTTGGTACTGGGTACCATAGGACCCTGCAGCACACAGACCTAAAAAAAGATGAAGATTAACACTGCAAGTGGTTAATGTATCTGACCAGAATAATACAACCAAGACTATTACAGAAAACCTAGAGGTGAAAAGCTTATGTGCATCATGGGGCTTTTTTATGGCAAAGCAATACAGAGTTTTATAATGAGGGCAGAGTTCACTGGCAATTACTGCCTAGGAGAGCCTGTGTGGATGGCTGTATTTCTGTCCCTTCTTGCCAGATGGCTATCTGAGATAGCAATTTACCATAGGAAACATTCTTGTCAAGAGCACCCTGGGTCAGGAATATTTCAGTAGGTCAAGAATATTTCAATGGGGCAATGCCATAGAAAAAGAAATGTCCTGAACAGTAAAATAACGTGTTGCATATTTGAGACATAAACTGTTGCACGCTAGGAGGATAAATGCTGAACAGCAATACATTTCTGAGCATCTTCTGTCTAAAAATAACCAGCCTTAATTTTTCCTATGAAGCTTTAGCTGTTCGTTCGTGCTTGGTTTTGTGTTTTCTCCCTCGCTCTGCTCAGAGCTGCTCTGTGTGGCACTGGGCACGGCAGCTTTGTTTTTTAGGGTATTTTGCTATCCCAAGATGACTGCAGGAGAATGATGCTTTAGTACAGAGGTGCAGAGACAGAATTATGTGTTCATTTCCGTCTTGCTCGGCTGCATTTCCCTGGGAGCATTAATTCATACATTCTTCTTGCCTTGATTGAAATGATGAGGAATGGATGGCACTTACACTCCGTCTTTCTCTTCCTCTCTCACTCTCACATACACAAATATACACATATGCATATTTAAAGAGACATCTTCAAAGTTAAGTTATAGTCCTGGGCAAACTGCTCAACCTTTGTTTTTTCTTTTTTTTTTTCCTCCTGCAAATTCAGTTTTCTAAGTGGATTCAGCAGGAGTCGCCACTCCTGATGATGAGATGTGACCTGTTTTAATCACTGCTGTCCACTGTCAGGTATGTCAGGCAATTTAGCTTCAGGTGCATAATGGCAAATTATTATAGAGATAGAATCATTTTAAGTTTCTAGACAGTGGGAGCATTCCCAGAATCCATTACTGCCTGATTAAATTACCCAGATTTCTGTGTGTGAAGGTTTTGTACAGCAGCATGTAATCCACGAGAGTAACTAATCATATCGTATTGATTTAGATGCTGCTAGAATGGGAAATCTAATTGTAATACTGTGAAAGCTTCTTGGGGAATCTGTACTAATGATTGCATTTGTAATCCCATTTGCAGGTGAAAGTTCTGAAACGCAGCCGTGAGATGAATAGCAATGACACGTTTTGGGCACAGCATTGCAAAATCAGACTGCAAAAGACAGTGCTGGCAGAGGTGATCCTGAAAGTGTAACAAGCCTCTGTCCTCATGGTTTTCTCCATTGGTACCTTCTGTAACTCACATGGAAAAGAAATTATGGAATCATAGAATGGCTCAGGTTGGACGGGACCCTAAAGCCCACCCAGTTTCAGCCCCTGCTGTGGGCAGGGACATCATCCTCCAGCTCAGGCTGCCCAAGGCCCCATGCAGCTTGGCCTTGAGCACCTCCAGGGATGGGGCACCCACAGCCTCTCTGGGCAGCAAGAAACGTGAGCAGAAGATGTGTGCAGATGTGAGAAAGGCAAGTGGGCTCAGGCCCCAGCCCTGCTGAATATCAGCACCCATTCCAGCAGCAACCTCTGCCTTGGTTTTGCTGGAACATGGCTTTTCCACTCTCTGTACCTGGGAACAAGCACCTTTACAAAGGGAATTTTAAGGGGAATTAAAGGCTCATCTGCCTTCCATCCTAACTCCTTGTTGTTTAGTTCTCTCAATACAATTTCTACAGTGCTGGTTTTGTGCTCAGTGCCTGCCAGCCACTCGATCTGCCTTGACCTTTCATATCTGCACTCAGGCAATATTTGTTGTCTTTCTCAGATACTCAAGCTATTAACATGTGAATTATATCAACTGCTTTTAATCTTACGTCTTTGTGGTATTATGGCAGCTCTGCATAATACAACACAGTAACATAATGAATGGTTCAGCTCACTCACTGCGATGGCAATGTTTTGTAACTGTTGATTTTCACTTTTCTGACC
This sequence comes from Phasianus colchicus, assembly GCF_987193195.1. Classification (NCBI taxonomy): domain Eukaryota; kingdom Metazoa; phylum Chordata; class Aves; order Galliformes; family Phasianidae; genus Phasianus; species Phasianus colchicus. Next base: position 16,728,452 of record NC_143436.1, read on the forward strand.
TTTTTATAAAGGAATATAAAGCAATTATATTGAGTTGGCCCTTCCATCTCCTGCATGTGGGAGAGCCTGAGGGCTGGTTGGATGGGAGAGAAGACAGCAGGGTATGAGCTCTGTTTCTGGGCTCTGTTAGTATTTGAATTTGGAATAAACTACAGTTTGGTTCCTTGACAACTAAGCAATGGTTGGATATTAGGAAAAAATTATTCTTTGAAAGAGTGATGAGGCAGTGGCACAGGCTGTCTAGGCAGGTGGTGGAGTCACCATCCCTGGAGGTGTTTGAGAAGAGGGTGGATGTGGCACTGAGGGATGTGGTTTGGTGGACAATACTGGTGGTAGGTGGAAGGTTGGACTGGATGATCTCAGTGATCTTTTCCAACCTCAACGATTCTATGATTTGATGATTCTATGAAGGTGTGCATGTCTTGAGAAGCCACTGTGTGTGTGGTTAATTGCACTGATACAGATTCCTGGTGGTGCAGACTGTGTTTCTGAAGATGTCAGTAAGTAAACCTGGTTCACACACCATCATCCTGTGCTCAAGGACTACTGTAAAAGTGTCACTAGAACAAATCACACCAAAAATAGAAAGATTTTCTGCATCATCACATCCTTCCCAAGGAACCATCCAGCAGTGCCTCAGTTATCTGCTGTTGCTTGACAATGGGTAATAATAAGGAGAACATTTAATGAGGTAATTTAAGTTAAACCACATTTAATACCAGATCATCAGATCCTGCTTTACTATGAAATTACAGCTCCTTTTCCACCATTATATGAAATATACTTTCCAATGTACTTTCTGTCAGATTTCAGTGACAGAGATTTCCTTGAGGTCTGAAAAATGCAGAGCAGATATAGAAGTGCCTTAATGAATGCAGTCTCCTCTGTTCTATTGTATTACTTTCTCCTCTTTGTCTGGGCTGAGAAAAATCAGTAGTGAGGCTGTGAGACTCTGAGTGATACTGCCATATATCTCACCAGATCAGCTTCTCTTGAGATTGCTCCATGTCTATCAACTCCTAACTGGGTGGAGCAATCTGAGCTACCATGTTTTTGCTTCTGTTTTCACATCTCCCAGCCCTTGGTCTTTAGTTCTGCCTTAGGGAGGGTCTTGGGATTTTTTTCTAGCATACAGAGTTGTGCTCCACGAAAAAGTCATACAATGGTGCTCAGATGCTGCACAGAGCATGCAGTGTCCTGTGCTAGACTGTGCTAACAGAAGGTACTGCAGCTTTTGTGCCTGCTAACTTCATCTTAGAGGAATCAATTTACGTATGGAACAGGTTGCCCAGAGAGGTGGAGGATGACTCATCCCTGGAGATATTCAAGGTCAGGCTGGACCGGGCTCTGAGCAGCACCCTGATAGAGCTGTAGGTGTCCTTGAGCATTGCAGGGAGTTGGACTAGATGACCTGTAAGGGTTCCTTCCAACTCAAACGATTCTGTAGTTCTATGATTCTGCATGAACCTATCAAGGTGAACTGCTATTCAGGGCCTGTGATTTCTGCTGGTAGTTACCTGGCTTCAGCCAGAGTCACACCATGCCTTGCAGAGCTACTGTGCATTTGGCTTTCTTTACTAATCTTACACTGCTGCAGCAATTCCAGGCCTATAAATATGGCATTTTTGATTCAAAACACTATAATGGCTGAAGATAACTAGGATTTAAAGTAGACAAAGTATTTATGTTTGCATTTAATGGATGTTTAAATTGTTATTAAATCCATACATTGAACATAAGGCTGAAGGAAAGGCTGACTGAGTGGTCCCCTCAGGCAGGCTCTTTCATTTTCCCACAAACCAGAGCTCACAGCCCACCCATGCTGCCATTTCCAACGCTGTGGTGGTTTTTCTTTCCCTGCCCAGCTTGTGCCAGCAGCAAATTCAAGCTGCAGGAGGGCTCCTGCCCTCTCTTCATTGAGAAGTTGCTAAGAGACTGAGTGAGGCCTTTTTGGGAGGGCTGTGTGTGTGGTGGGAGGATGGCATCCCACAGAGCAGGTGGATGCCACTGCCCACGGGGCAGCACAGGCACTGGGATCTGCCTTCATGCCCAAGGCTGGAGGCAATGGGATGGAAGCTGCCGTCGCTCAGGGCAGCAGCACCTCTCCTGTTGGCACCCGCTGCCCTGCAGGGTTCTCACCCCAGCGGGGGCTGACCCAAATCCATGCCCACGAAAGCAGGATTGCATGAGGGCTGTTTTCTTCAGACAGCAGTCAGAATAAAAATAAATTTTAAATTAAGTCAAAAAACCATATCTGAAGAAGGTTAAATCCTGTAAAAAACTGCTGAGTTCCATGTAGCTCTGCTTTCTCATAGCAGGAGCCCTAACGAGCAATCACACCGCAGTGGGTTTAGGTGCATGGGGTGCTGCTGTGACACCTCTCAAACAGGAATGGTGCACTTTCATGCCCAGCTGGGATATCTGTTTGGTTGTTTCAGACAGGAGCAGTGGCTTTTTTGCACTATGTGCTTCCCTGTAATTAATTTGTAGAATGGGTACATGCCTTCTTGTGCTACAGTTCTGTTTCCCGGTACATTCAGGTTTTACATCTCAGTCAACGTATTACCTCCGCTGCAAAAGAATTATTCTTATAATCAGATTAATGCTGAATTTATCCTGAGTCTGAAGTACGGCTTTACTCGCTTTATTATTCAGTTTGCTATAAACGTTGGGAATAAATTCCAAGAGAGTGAATCAAGCAATTTCTTTTTTATTACCCTTATACTTATTTCTACTTATTTGCCATGCACCTTTATTAGACCAGCTCCAGTTGTTCAGAGCAGACCAAAATTGATGCGTTGCAAGAGTAGGACCTTTCTGAGTGCTGAGATTGCACCTTTAAACAATTTTCCAGGTAACAAATTCTTTACATTTCTGTGAGCTTTCTTTTGAGATAAGAGCTGTGAGGGCTCTTTTTTTCACACTCAAATTGCTTATCTGTCCTGGAAAGAGGTTACGCCAATGAGCAACTTACTGATTAATAAAAACGCCGATTACAGTGGCCTCCCTGTATCTAAAAGGGCCTACAGGGAAGATGGGAGGAACTGGTTATCAGTGAGTGTGGTGATAGGACAAGGGGGAATGGTTGTCAACAAAAATGGGAGGTTAGGTTAGATGTTATGAAGAAAATTCTTTACTCAGAGGGCGGTGAGGGCCTGGCACAGCTGCCCAGAGAATCTGTGGGTGCCCCATTGTGGAGCTGTGAAGGCTGGGTTGGATGGGGCCCTGAGCATCCTGAGATGGTGGAGGGCAGCCAGCCCATGGCAGGGGTTGGGAGTGGCGGGCTTTAAGGTTCCCTCTATCCCAAACCATTCTGTGATTCTGTGACTGTGATTCTGCGAGTTTACTTTGTTGGCCACAACACTGACAACACTGCTATTGTGTTAATGACAACACTGGTGTATCCCCTCACTTGACACATTAATCTAACATTTTTGGTGTGACCAACTGTTTCAATTTGAACATATTTATGGTTACAGCATGCTGAAAAGTATCCAGATTAGATGTATGGTGTCTGTGTTCTGCAAACAGAACTGCCTGTAAGTGGTCTCATTTGTTTTAGGGTTAAAGGCAGGTTGTTTAGGGTGTTCCTTTCAGTATCCAAAGGGGGACTGTAGGAAGGAAGGGGACAGACTCTTTGGCAGAGTCTGTTGTGATAATACATGGAGAAATGGTTGCAAACTAAAAGAGAGGAGATACAGAAGACGTTTGTTATGATAAGGGTGGTGAAGCGCTCTATTCGTTGCCTAGAGTGGTGTACAATGCCCCATCCTTGAAGACATTCAAGGTCAGGATGGATAGAGCTCTGAGTACCCTGAATGAGAGGCAGGTGTTTCTGAGCATTGCAGAGAATTTGTAGTGTATGACCTTTAAGGGTTCTTCCAACTCAAATGATTCGATGATTCCTGGGGCAAGTGTACTGGATGTGAGATATTGGTACAAGAAATCCTAAGAGGCTTCTTTATTTCAAAGAATTAAGAGCAACATTTCTTGAGTGTCAGTGATAGAGTTAATAAAGGTAAAGTCTGAAGTTGCCAAGTTATTAATTTTCCACTCAGGAACGGATTGCTCTGAATTCAATTACCCAGCTGCAGAAGTGCTTCCCAATATTTGATGGCATCTTCTTCAAAATAGAAATGATGGTGTGCACACGACTGTGCCCTCATCAGAAGTGAAAGGCTTTACATGTACTGTCAGGGTTCACTGCTGCAGAGCACACTGAGGTCAGGAGTCCTGTCCCTGCAGAACGCTGTGTCCCCATAGGATATCATGTCCCCATAGGACGCTGTGTCCCCACTGCCTGGGCAGCATGGAGGAGCGCACTTACCCAGCATCAGAGTAAATCTATAGCACAACCCAGAGCACAGCCACTTCCCAGAAAGCTGCTCTCCTGCCAGCAATCGAGCATAGTGCAGATAACCTTGCTGCTTCCCACACCTGAATCAGCACTTGCAGGGCTCATGCGCTAGCTGGTTACAAAGAGCAGGAGCTGACTTTGTCATGGACAAGCCTGGCAATCTGTTTAGCAGTAGACAGACTATGAACATCAGGGAAAGATTATGGGCTCATCTTGCTGATAAGCTATTTACCTTGTTTCATGTGTACTTTACCAGCATATGATTTTGGATAGCAGTATATGAAAAACGTACCTTTGTTATTAATTCTTTTTCCTTTACAGTAATGATTTTTAAGGTCTGGCGAATCCACTTTTATATAAACTTCCATCAAAAGCAACAGTCAGGCTTTCAATATGTTACTTCAGTATTCACCAGACCTTGAACTAGTTAATCAATATTTCTGAGTTACTAGGAAAAATGTACTTCATCCTCTATTTCCTCATGCTCTCCAGCAGCCACATAGACATCACACTGGAATTGAAATAACACCTCTCACATTGAGAAATGTGCTGTGAATAGTGGGGGATTCTGTGGGGAGTACATCTCCTTGTGAAATGACCAAGGGGTGATATGCTGGGCAAAAAATGCACCTATGGTGTCCTGGTATCTCACCCTAACAAGTGATGCACTGCATGGCAATGGACATCTCTGAAATCCTACTGCTCTCCCATCAAAATCATTTATACCCAGGAAAGCAGCCCTGGAATTCAGCTTTCTTTCCATCCAAGCAACATTGAAGCTGAAATTCATGCAGAGGCACTTCTCAGCTCAAGGTCACCCCAAGGAGCTGCGGCTGCTTTTGGGATGCTCACTCAGGTCAGCCCAGTCCTGATGCTCTTACAGAGCCAGAAAGCCCATAGCAGCACAGTTGGTAACACAATTTTTATTTGTATGGTTGGGAACAGTTCAGCTTTCTGGTAACACAGACTCTGTTATTTAAACACAAGGGTAATCTGAGGCAATGCTATCCCCACTTTGTTGCAGGGGAGCCCTGAACTGCTGTTAATAAATAAAGTAGCTAAGTAGGCTGATCTTGATTTACTGATTCAGTGATGTTGCAGGAAAAAATCAGGGTTGCATGAAACTTCAGTTATTCAATGAAACAACCAGAAGCAATGCAAATCTCCTAACTGATTTGGGACACTCCCAGTCGGCCATCCTTGCCAAGTAAACAGTCATGGGCATCAACACCGGTAGGCAGAAAATTGCTCTGCAAAGTAATGTCCTGAAAGCAAATATTCTTGATCTGACTTTCCCATGTCTGTTTCATAAGGTCTTTACAGTGAAGATGAAGCCTGGTAAAAATAACATCTTTTCCCTCCCATCTGAATTTCTCAGAGCTGTTATGCTCACATGGACATTTAGCATCCTGTGTCAACAGTGCTGTCACATGTGGTTCAGAAATAGTGAAACCTGGGCCCCAAGAGCTGCTCAGACTTTGTCCTACGTCAGGACTCAGACAGATCCAAAGTAAAACAGTAGGCACTGAGTTTCTCTGAACTCAGGAGCAAAGAATCACAGAATCCTCAGAGTTGGAAAGGACCTCTAAAGGTCATCTAATCCAACTTCCCAGCAATGAATAGGGACACCCACATCTAGATCAGGGTGCTCAGAGCCCCATCCAGCCTGGCCTTGAAAGTCTCCAGGGATGGGACATCCACCACCTCTCTGGGCAACCTGTGCCAGTGCCTCACCACTCTCGCTGTAAAAGACTTTTTCCTTGTACCCAATCTAAATCAAATCTAAACCTCTTCAAGTTTGAAACGATTTCCCATTTGTCCTATCACAACAGAACCTGCTAAAGAGTCTGTCCTCTTCTTTCCTATCTCCCCAGAGCCTTCTCTTCTCCAGGCTGAACAGCCCCAGCTCTCTCAGCCTGTCCTCACAGGAAAGGTGTTCCATTTCTTGCATCATTTCTGTGGCCCTCTTCTGGATGCACTCCAGCAGGTCCATGTCTCTCCTGTACTGAGGACTCCACATCTGGACGCAGTTCTCCAGGTGCGGCCTCACAGAGCAGAGCAGAAGGCAGGATCACCTCCTCGCCCTGCTGGCCATGCTTCTTTTGATGCAGCCGAGGTTACAGTTGGCTTTCTGGGCTGTAAGAGCACAGTGCTGCCTCATGTCCAGCTGCCATCCACCAGTACCCCCAGGTGCTTTTCAGTAGGACTGTACTCTATCATTTCATCCCTCAGCTTATATTGGTAGTGGATGTTGCCTCAACCCAGGTGCAAGAGCTTGCACTTGAATTTATTGAACCTGATGATGTTCTCGTGGGCTGGTATTGTTGGCAAAACTTCACAATAGTTGAGATGCCCAGAGAGTAGTAGATGGGACCTCGAAAACTTGATGTGATTCCATGTGCAATGATAACAGCTGTGGCAGAACAATGAGCAGGGACTCGTCCCTTCTCTGTGCACATTATGTAGGCACTATGGCCATTCCCCATGGCTGGGACAGGGGAGCAGCCAGAAGCAGCCCCTGCCTTCCTCTGCCTCACACAGCCCTGAGCCCCGTGGACCTGTTCACATGCAGGTGGTGGCACCGCATCACCTCTGTCCTGCAGGCAGATGCTCCCTGTGGCCTTGCTGATTTCAGGGCTTATTTCTACTTTTCTCCCTACAGAAGAAGTCAGGGCTGACAGCTGTGACACACAGCCTCTTCCTCGGGCTGCTCCTCCAGAGCTACTTTTCTCAGCTGCAATCTCAAGTGATTTTAAATAACTCCCCAGCAGATGTGGTGCACAGTAACGTGATTAGGGCTCTGACTTCTCTGACCGTATTGCTTCATATTGCATTTCAGATGGTAAATGCATTCCTCTTCCCAGAGCCACCTCTTCCACTTGCCCCAGGGGCTGAAGACTTTTATAGCAGCATTTGGATTCATCACTGCTCCCCCATGGTAACAACTACACTCATCCTCACCTCTGACCCCCACTAACTAGAAGGATCCTTGAAGATATGCACAGAAGTGTCTCTCCTGACACTGACCCTGTTTTTGCTGAGGATTTGGGCTGTAGTGGAGATGTGGTGTGGTACAGTGAAGCTGGACCCTGAGCAGGCAGTGATGTGGCAGGGAAAGGACCCAGAGCAGGCGGCGATATGGCATCAGGCAGCTGGTGATGGGATGAGTGTGGAACAGAGAGCCCAATAATTAAGCAACATGCTGTTTGCCACTACAGACAATATTTTCACGGACCATAAAATGTCTTTTCTTAGCAGCTGCTCTCGTCTTTCTTGATTTAGTACCTATGGCACTGGCAGGTTAAAGTCAGTTTCATTTTAAAGGTAGCTTTAAACAAATCTCTGAGATAGTGGCTGGCACCTCTTGCCCTTTGAGGAGGATTGACTGGGTTTCTTTCTGTGGAGCATTAACCTTTAAGCTGATGCCTATGGAGCTGTGAAGATTTTGCTTCTGGGACAGGATTATTGGGGGAAAATGCCACTGGCCCTGGAGAGCACCTGCTTCAGTAAGGAGATCTCTTCTTTTAGTACGCATGACCAAGAAATAAAGGAAAAATTTCTAAGAAAATTAATGCCAGAAAAATGAGATTCCTAAATACAGTTGTAGTTCAACCACGTGTTCAGTCGAGCAGTTTATCCCAGTGTCCTTAAGGAAGAACAGTGGGCAGTGCAGTGTCATTCACACGCAGGAACCAGAGAGTGGGGACCTGGGTGGCCACACTTCTTGCTGAGGTCCTGCAAACAAGAAGCCCTTCCATTTAACAGCTTTTAACATATTCTGTTAACTAGATTATGCTCTAAAATATGCAATTCTAAGCATGCTAAAGTAAAGTACCAATCTTGATACAGATTGTTAATTTTTCCAGTGGTCTTCCCCTTCACTGACAATTACGAGTACTACAGTGCAGAGGCAAGTTAGGCATCTGGGCTTTATATGTGCTGCAATTTGACATGTTTAGTATCAGCTGAGTTTTCCTGAGACTGTAGGATGCAGATAACCAACTATAATACCTTGGCTCTTCAAGATATCTTGTATAGCTTGTCTGTCTGAAAAAAAAAAAAAAAGGTTTATGCACTTCTTCATTTATAACTCTTGTGACAATATGTCATGTTTTGATATTAGGAGGGGAAGCTGTCTTCCAAGATTCACTGCCATATATAATTATTTGCACACAAGTTTTTGTTCAGTGGCACTTACTAGTCAATAGGAGAAGTGACACTGTTTACCAGGAGATTAAATGGTGTGAAAGCCTAACAGGACAGCAGCTGCATTAGCTGTTAGGCTGGTGTCAACTTGTGAATTGCATCCCATGCTTAGATGCTACAAGGTGTTGCCCTATCATTTGATCAAATTGTTGCTTCTAGCAGAAAGGGGAAATAAGTTAATGAAAGCCATAACCATAGAATGATTCAGACCTGGGGGGGACTGTGGAGATCTCTGGTCACAGCGTGGGGCAAGCATCAAAGAGGGGCAGGTTGTTCCTTGTCCAGCCCTGAGTTGTGAATACCTTTGTAAATGGAGACTCCAAAATGCTTTGAGCATCCCATTCTGCTTTGCAGCCACTCCCACTGTGCATTTCTTTTCCCTTGCATCTGTCTGGTGCTTCCCAGAGGTGACCGTGTCTCTGAGAATCTGGGTTTGTCTCCTCTGCAGTGCTGGAAGATGCTACCTCCACTTTGGGCAGCAGAGGGCCCGAAGTTCTCAAGGTTAACTGACCCTGCTTCATCAGTTCCCGTCACATTGCAGCCCCTGAGGCATCTCAGAGGCCCTGTGCTGGACTTCCTCCACCTTATCAAGCCTTTCTGCTTGCCCATAGTAATCTCTATGAGTTCCCTGTTTTTTCACTAGCAAGATGAAGGTGCCACAATAGCCTCAGTTTTGGTCCCATCCTGCTACTGGCTCTGAGATAGACTTTGGAAATGTAACCACTGTCCTTCAAGCCCAACAGTCCTTCCCATTTTTCTCATCTATCCTTCAAGCCCATAACTGCCGTATCTGGCGTTATGATTGCTACCTGTGGCAGAGTGTTGACTGCTCTGATAAATCAGTGTAGAAAAAACCCACTCTCTATGTCCTACCCAAGCCAGACATCACAGCACAGAGACAACCTCAGGAATCATTTGACCTTCTGCCTTCTCCTCCTTTTTTCTTAGTCCCCTACCCCAAGAAACAGGACATGGCATGCCCCCCCGGAGAGCACAGGAGTGCGGTGCTGCCTTCTTCAGGAGGTGAAGGGCTTTCAGCACAGCTGGGTCCTGTATCTAACTAACTCCTAGAGAATGAGCGCTCAGCAGTAATACAGTTTGCCACCCAGAAGGTTGATGTTTCTGATTCAAGGTAGTACTTGATGCAATCCAGACCTTGCTTTGGCTTGCTGGAGCCAGCCCAGGTGCAGAAGTGCTCTTCACTGAAAGCAACAGCGACAGCTGCCAAATCTTAATGTCTCCATGCAGCAAGGACAAGGAGTATTATTACTCCTGTCACCATTATTTACATACTTCTGTTATCATTGTGCTCTCAGACCATGGATCCCAACACAGGACACAGCAGAACGACTGAGATAAAAGGATGGCCCCTTCCCTCCAGCACTCCCAAGCTGCTATTTTGTTTCCTGCCAAGCGGCTGCCAGGTGCAGCTGTGTGTGTGAGAGAGAAGCCTGGGCATTTTTTATATAGAATTTATAAGATTTGCTGCAGTGAAGAACTTTATTTTATGGCTGACAAGTGAGAGGGAGGACTGCCTCAGCACGATTAGCTGTGGAGCACCGCAGCCCCAGAAAGCTGAGCAGGAGGGGTGCAACATCCCCTACCTCGCTGTGCTAATCTGGACCGCTTTTATTTTAGCAGTGGGGAGATCGCAAGGTCCAGACCTTCTGTCTCTGTTTTGCATAAATGTCTGGGCAGGACTTATCAGTTGCTCACCTTATTCATATTCTCTTTCTTTCTCTTATCTCTGAGGATAAGGCAAAGTGCCCTTGCAGGGAGTGCTCATCAGGCTTTATTCATGTGCTTATGGACTGGGGTAAACTTAGCTGTGGAGGTGGAGCAGAAAAATTCATCATTCAGTTAATATGGTCGTCTTTTAGGGTCAGGCCTATCTGCATGGGAGAAAGGCACCTACAAAAAATGAGGTTCAATCTGAAACACCTGAGAAAGCAGTGGCAGCAGTTCTTGAAAAACATAGGGCACCACTTTGCAGGAAGACAGTGTTGTATATTGATCATAGCTGCCAGTAAGGGGAAGGACCAGGGAAAGATACACTGATGGATAAGAGCAGGGCAAATAGATCAGTTTAAGCTAGGACAGGCAAAGCAGGGTTTTGTTAGCTAAGCTTGATGGGGAGGAGACAATATTCTCATCCTCTCTCCCAGTTATCTGCCTCTGTAGGACTGTCCCCTGCAAAGCATCCTTTCTGCTCTCTAAAAATAGAAGCTGAGTAGAAAGAAGCTAGGTATCAGGTTGAGCCTTTCATAAAAATGCATTTGACAGAATGGTGCAGAGAGGGACACAGCTAGAAGAAGAAAAGATCCTTTTATTTAAAGGATTGCTTGGTTCAACACATGGGAAGGGCACACAGGCACCCCTTACTTGCTCAGGCTCCTCCTTGCCAAGACCTTTTGTTTGAGGTCTGATATACGAGTGCACGCTCTCCCATCAGGTTACAAACCTTCCACTTTCCTTTTAAGAAATGCCACATTTGTCCAAGTCTCCCAAAATCCCAACACGATCCAGGCTGCGCAGCTCCTTTCTGCAGCCCACCCTGGTGGGATGTGCTGCTGACAGCCTGCTGTCAGAGGGATTTCCCTGCAGGCAAATCTGCTTTTTAAAATTCCTGGCAGAGATGACTTTTGAAAGGTTTCCTTCTGTAAGCGTCTTTCATTTGCTTCCACACTGAAACCTCCTGAAAACAGGATTACCTTGCCCTGGATGCCTCTGGTGGTGGTTCTTATACCCCAAAAAGGGATGTGGGATTTCTGGCTTGATTAAAGGAGTAATTTAAATGTAGTAGACATCCCGTAAACACGTCTGAAGATCTTCAGAACATGACATCTTGAAATAGATGGAGTAGACTCTACAGTGTTAATTAGGAGATGCATACATGTCCCAAAAATATGTAAATAAGGCAGAACAAGCTAAGAATGCTGGGGATCACAAAGACTGAAAGTACTCAGCGATGCCTAATTAAAGAGACTGCCAGTGTAACTAATTAATGAATCTTCTTTTTCAAGATGATCCGTCTAATTGACAGAGCTCTAAAATGTGATTTTTTTTCATATTCATTGGAGATCAGGCACCTCAAACTCCTGTCAGGAATGAAACAATTGGAACAGAGTGTTGGGTCCAGCCAGGCCATATGGATGCTGGTCAAAACAAGGTGTACTGCTGCTGTCTGAGAACTTTCAGAAGTGGTGTCCTAGACTGAAGCTCTCAGGAAGCCCAACCCTTTTTCTATCTTCCTGCGATTTTTAATGTAAACAAATGATTCTAATATAAACATGGAGATGCTGGAGATCTCCAGAAGCCGCCTGACAGTGTCCCTGGGCACCCTGCTCTGCATGTCCCTGCTGAGGCAGGGGTTGGGCAGAAGCACACAGAGGGCCTTGCCAGCCTCAGCCATGCTGTGGTTTTGTGAACATCTAAGGGCTGCAGAAACTGTGCTTGTAAAGCAAAGTCAGTAAAGTGTCAAAGTGCAGTGGTGCTTTTAAGTAGAAACCACTACAGTACCTCTGAACTGGCTCTTTGTTTCCTAAATAAATCACAGCTACCAAAGCAGGAGACAGCTCAGAAGGTTGCTGCAAGGACCCTCTGTTAAGCAGCAGAAAGCACTGGCCATGCTTTATGGAACACAAATACTCTGAAGGCCAAGAAGTGGGACCATGAGGCCACCCATCAGCTCACTAAACATGAAGTGGAGGAGAACATCTTCCAGTGGGGTTCATTTCTGTTGGGATTTTGAAAGTGTTGATCCACACACAGAAATATACATGTGTATGAGCAACACATATCACCCCGTTGATGTATTGAGAGGGAATTTGCAGTCACTCTTCCTGCTCCCCAGCTGTGCCCACTGACCTGTCCCTGTTACCACAGAGGTGGGAGGGACAGGAGAGGTGTTTGTTAGTAGCACACACAGATATTGTAGACTGAGACAAGGCATATAGCTCTCCATTGCAAGGGCTTTGGTACTGGCAGTTGTTTGGAGGCTCTTTTAGAGGGAAATTTCAGTTTATTCCTTTTCATGTGTGTGTGGGAGAGTCCTCTCCTCTCCTCTCCTCTCCTCTCCTCTCCTCTCCTCTCCTCTCCTCTCCTCTCCTCTCCTCTCCTCTCCTCTCCTCTCCTCTCCTCTCCTCTCCTCTCCTCTCCTCTCCTCTCCTCTCCTCTCCTCTCCTCTCCTCTCCTCTCCTCTCCTCTCCTCTCCTCTCCTCTCCTCTCCTCTCCTCTCTCTCCTCTCCTCTCCTCTCCTCTCCTCTCCTCTCCTCTCCTCTCCTCTCCTCTCCTCTCCCCTGTATGATGCTCTACATTTGTTTGTTGTATTTGAGTGCTAAGATTTGTGTTCAGTGTTCCTGTGTGAGCCTGTAAAGTCCGTTCAATATTTCTCTGCCAGTAAGTGGTGCTAGCAGCCCAGTTTTGCACAGCTTTGCAGCCCTTCCATGCAAATTAAAGCTAAGGCTAGAGCAGCTCCCATTTTAAAGGGTTATGTTCTTTGATGAAAATATGCAAATATAAACTGTTTGAACAACACAACTTGGGAAATCATCCTCTGATCATTTTAGAGCTGCGATAGGCACGTTTGACTGAGCAGTGCCTGATTCTTTGGTCATTTTAAACATCCCTGGTTACGGCATGCATGCAGGCTCTAAACATGAAGGGCAGTTTCACCAGCATTTACCTGACTCGTGCAGATATCTGCTGAGCAAGCACACACTGCTATTATGTAGACTTACACAGAAGTGCCCCGATGTTTCCTGCACAGACACACCAAGCACTGCAGCTCTGAATTCAGGTGGGGACACCCCGTTACTATGGGGATGGGCTCTGAGGGGCTGTGTGACAGCCATGCATAGGGACACATCCACTGGGCAGGGGAGGGTTAAGAGGCAGAAATCTGTCAGGATAGGGGGAAGCTCAGAACCACCGTATTCACCTGCATGCTTGAGCGACTCCGAAATAGGGAGAAATATTAATCCCATCACCTGAGTGGCACTTATCAACCGAGGAGTCGCTTAAGAAGATTTTCTGCCTTGGCCTTTTGGAGTGGGGTGAAGCTGCACTGCTAGCAGTGGGAAATCGAAGTGGAGCTCAGTTCTGGGAAAGCTGTGAGCCAACAGCCCTAACGTTGGTGCACTGGTGGGGATGCACATTCCAGCACTCTGCTTGTGTGGAGGTGAGCATTGGCATCTTGTTTGAGTTGGAAGGTGTTACAACGGGGATGAAGGGCATGGAGGACTACACGAGGTGGTAATCTGCATGTTTTGAACCGTCCACTTCAGTAAATTCTTCACCACAGCATGAGAGGGAGCAGTGCTAGGGTCCATGGGGCTCCTTAGTATGGCAGGGTCATAGCTTTTCTTCCCAACAGTAGAAGGAAGCCACTACAAAAGCAAAATTCACCTGAGTCTTATGTAATCAAATCTCTCACCTAAATTCTGTGTCCCTTTCTCTCATGCTACAGTTCGGTGTCCTCCACAGTTGGATCCATCCCTCTGGACCTGACTCTATAAGGGGACAGCCAGGGCTAAATCCTGGTCTCCAGGAGCCACCTCCTCCACTCAGTGCTCTGCTGTGACACAGGGACAGCCACAGAGCAGGCTCAGCACTGCTGAGTCAGCCAGCAGGGTGCATTTAGAGGGCTGCGGCCTTCAGGCTTCTTCCTACAAGCTGAAAGCATTTCTATGGGGTAATGGCTGCTAGAAACAGCTAGGGCAGAACCTAGCAGAGCCTGGGCAGGGCAGTTCTTGGACAATGTTTGGAGGAAAGCTTTGGGAAGGAGCCTTCCTGTCCCACGCTGCCTGGGATTCAAGTTCCAAAATTTCTGATTTCTACTGCAGAGAATGGGGAAAATAACCAAAAGAGAGAGGAGTCATCCTCTGCAGAGCAATCCCCAGGGGGTGTCTGTTCAAGGCTGATTTTGGGAAAGGTGAGGGAGGAGTCATCGCAGCAGGAGGGAATTTTTAATTAGAGCTACTCTGGCCCATGGAGAGTTGCTTACAAGGAGCAGGTGGAACAGGCTTTTAAACACTGCAATTGAACCGCCTTAATCAGAACAGCTGGTGGTTCTCTGGAGGATGGGAAGGTGCTTTTGAAGGCAAAGGAAGGATTCTTCTTTCTTTGCTGCTGCTTTTCCTGAGCACTAAATGTGAGGCAGCAGTCCTGGAGCCCCGGCATGCAGGTGTTGCGTGGAGTGAGAAAAGGAGCTCAACAGCAGCAAAAGCCTGAAAGGTTGCCCAAGGGAAGGGACAAAGGACTCAGGAAATCCAGGAAAACCTCCTTAAGGCTTTGACACCAGAAATCTCATCTTTTGTCATGCTTGCAATAGGAACTGCTTTTTTAGGGTTGTGTGGTTTCTTTGGTAGGAGCAGCTCCAGTTCTCTAGGCTCCAGATGGGCCAGGCCTGGCTGGGGCTTGTCCTGCATGGGCACCTTTGGCATTTCAACAGCAGTGTTTTCTTTTATGCTCATTCCCAGCATAATGTGCATTTATGAAGGTGGCTGAAAAATGGGCTGTGCAAAATGATTAGCAACATTGATTCTCATTACTGTAGCATATGCCGGTGCAAAAACGTCCTGTGTCCATAAGACAGATGGGTTGCACCAGCGTAATTAGTTAAAATACACAGCACCATAAATGCCAGCATTGACAGTTGTGGCCCTGCAGTGTCAGCGTGGTGAGCTGTGTTCATCTCTGCTGACATCAGATCGCTCCCTGCGTGCGGGTGCCAAATCCTCGCTCTGTGCTACATGCTGAGGGCTGTGCCAGCCCAGGGCAGTGCATGTTTGTGCAAAGCACGTTAAAGCTGTGGTGGCGGGGAGAGGCAGGAGAGCTGCAGCAGGGGCAGAAAAGGAGCACGTAGGTGCTGCGGGAGGCTGGCTGAGTGCTGAAATTCCTTCTTCTTGGCCTCCATCACCCCCAGAGCTGTGGGGACACGCTGGCTGGGACCCCTGCTGCGTGCAATGAAGCTCTCCTAGCAAGGGGAAGGTCGGCTCTGCCTTCTGATTCCAATTAAAAGCCAAGATGAAGATTCAGTGTGTGCATGTATGTATCAGCACACTGCATCCCCTTGCTACGCTGAGCTCCTCTGCAGTCGTGCATCCTGACACCAGACACCAGGCTGGGGGGGATGCTGCCCCTGGTGCCCCCCAGCAGCTCTCCTGTTTCCCAGTGCTGTCAGTGGAACCTCTGCCAGGCAGTGCCTGCCGTGGCTCAAAGGGCACCGTGCCAGCTGATCTGTGAACAATTTAACCGATTTTTCATTAACCAGCAGCTTATGGAGAAGTTGCTAAATTTTATGGGCCATTAGCAGCTTCTGATGCTGCAAATGACTATGAAATTCAGGGTCTTGCAGTTCTGAATCTTGTACACTTGATAAATAGCCCTCATTGCCAGTGTAGCAACGTGAAGAAATGCGCTCCGTCAGTATGGCCCCATTTCTGCAAGCTGTCACAGCGTGGGGAACCAGGTGGATAGGGAGTGACTGCACCAATGTACAGAACTGGCTGTGCCTCCCCCAAAAGTGGGGAGGAAATCAGCTTTTGGAAAGCTGATTCTGAGATGCCTTATCCTGGAAAGACGATCCACGACAGCGTTGGGGAGTGGGAGTGAGACAGAGGAACAAATGTTGACGCAGCCATTAAAACACATGTTAATCATCATGATGGCCAATAACGCCGAGCTATTTATGTGCATGCAGCAGGACGCTTGCAAAAATGTCGTTTATCCTTATGTTGTGGCTAGAAAAATCTCTTACAGAGAGGCAAAATAAGGATCCATGTCGACCATGAGCTGAGCAGGTTTGGGTCCCATGGTGCAAGGCCACATTCTGCACTGCAGCAAGGTAATTTGCCCACCTTGCCCAAGTTTGTTAGAGACCAAATCCATGGAAACTGGGAGGGTGTGCCATGGGTGGAGCTCGGCCATCACAATGTTAAATAGTGTTTTACCCAAAGAGCACTGTTAGCATTTCACCAGCCACTGTGGCCACCTGAAAGCAAATACCTTTCCAGCCCAGTTTATTCCAAATTTGGATGTGAGGAGATGGGTATGGGCAGGAATATGGAGAAGGGGGAGCTTTAATTGCATTCAGGGCAAATGCTGAACCAGAATCTTTACAGCTTGTACAGAGGGAGTCTGGTTTGGGTGTTCTCAGGAAGCACCTGCCCAAGGCTGTCCGAGCAGCACTGATGGCAATGGCAACTGACAAAGCTTGGCTGATGACATGGATGGGTGGCGATGTGGAGAGACAGACGGCAGCACATCTCTGAGGGGATGTGGCATGGGCAGGAGCTCCCCAGCAGTGTGAGGAAAGCCAGGGCTGGCCCTAGTGCAGGTGGTGCTAGGTGAAAGCTAAGCTTCCCCTCGCGTGTTCAATCTGTTTGGTGCTTGCCTGTGGTCTCCAGCTTGCCACTCACTGTGCTGCACGGGGCTTAGGTTTGTTTCCACTCCTCAGTATTGCACAGTGGTTGCCATCAGCAGCCCAGGTGTATGTAATGAAGCACTGCAGAGACCTGAAAAATGGGGCACCTGAGCCCCGTTGGACTGCCACCACAACCTTGAACCATTGGCGATCCTAGAGTGATAATTAGAAAAGAAGGAAAGGAAGAGCTGAAAATGCAAAGAAATGGATGCTGGGACACCGTTTGCTTACAGGGAAATCAAATTTCCAGAAAAATACAGCTGGCCAGAAAATTAAAGGAAGCTTAAATAAGAGTGAATATGGGTCAACAACAGTGGTAGTATGGAGTCATTGTTTATACGTGGCGAAGACTTCACTCACAAGTTAAGATTCACTTCTACCCCACATTGGTGCTGCTATCTGATATTGGTATTTCAATATCTAAAAAACAGAGAACCATTAGTGCCTGTGTTCTTCATGATCCCCCTCAAAATACAATGGTCCGGGGTAGTGAGCCCAATTTATTAAATGGCTGAATTGTAAACTCACTCATATAGAGTGAATAGGGGGCGGGCATGAGGCAAGCCTGCTCTGCTGGGAGCACGCAGCCAGCAAGTCCTCCGTCTCTAGCTCTGATGAGCTCAGGGTCTTTCAAGTACAGTGAATGCAACCTCAAGATTGGTTGGAAAAAAGGATGTAGTTAGTGGAGAAAGAGTAAGAGAAGATCAGATTTGGTGACCTGAAAGGATGTACTTGTATGTATCTGATCTACTCAAAGCACAAGAGTGCACTCAGCACATAATGTGCATGCTGGAGATTCAGAAGAAGATTGTTGAGGGTATTGTTACACACATTTATCAGTGCTTCTTTGATCCATTTTTCATGTTTTCTGACTCAAAAAATATTTAGGGAAAGTATTTTTCCCTGTATTTTCATACTTGTGCTTCTAAACAGAGTCGTTAGATGTGCAGGTTTGTGAAATATGAGGACTGAACCTCACCATCCATGCACACTTGTGATGAGCCACATTTGCACTGCCCATGTTTCCTGTTTCTTCTCTAGTGCAGGTTTAAGGGGGGTGGTAATAGAGGACCCTTTAAGAGAAATAAAGGCCTGGAGAGACAACAGAGCCTGGGACAGATGTATTCTGCATTTGTGACAGCACTGATATGTGTGTCTCTCACCAGGCTGCCACGTCCCAGTGCAGCTGTGGACGTGAGTAAAAGCTTAAATGGCAGCACTATGCCTTTGGGCATCACAGTACACGTAGATCTGCAGTCAACATCAAAATGCCCATGGGGGAAGCAATGCAGCACCTTGGTTTGGTAGGTATTGTCACCTGCTTTGCCCTACAGCTGTTTCTTGTATTAACAGACCTCCTCAGTGCCCACTGGCAAGTGGCGCGTTGTGCCGAACTCCGTGCTGCCTTGCAGATAGCACAGGTGCCAGTAAATTGAACAGAGTTAAGCCTGTACAACAATGTGCTCCACTCAAAGTTTATCTATTATCATGCAATATTAATAAGCCAGTTCCAGCCTGGCCGCCGGCAACGCGAAATACTTCTGAATCATCAGAGGAATGTGATTTACAAAACGCTCATCTCCCGAGGACACCCTCAGAAGAAGGAACGCTGTATTTCTTTCATGTTCTTAAAAAATGATGGTATGGAATTTTCATTACTTTAATGTCCAATATTTCCCCCTCTTTGGGCTCTACTGTATTATTTTCACAGCAAGTTTCTCTCTATTTTTATTTATTATGAGGAAGCGCAAGGTGAGGTTAATTATTCAAGAAAAAACATGGGACAGTTTTGAAGCAACAGGTCTTTCTAGGCTTAAAGTACACTCAAATGATGTACAAAAAATCCCACATAAACACAATACTGCAGAAAGTTGGAAAGCAAACAATTGGAGCACAACTTTGTATGCGTTTTTGGGACTATCCACCATAACCTGCTTTTACTATTTGCCTTTGAGCAGGCAGAGATTTAGAGGGCTTGGTGGGTAATCAGAGTGTAAAAGGACTTTCATTCAGGGTAAGTGATGACGCAGCAGAAGAGCGAAATGGATTATTTCATCAGAGTTTCCTATGGAAGGGGATGGAGAGGTTCCCATAGAAGAACTTTTCCTCATTCTTTCTCTTTTTTAAACTAGATAATTGTCTCACATTGAAATGCTAATCGAGGTGATTTTGAACGAGGCTGGCAGAATTAGTGGCAGCAAATCACCAGGATCACAAAGTGCTTGTCCAAGAGTTGTGCAGTAACTGTAACAAATTGTCCATTGTACAAGAGAAGGGAAATGCAGCAAATATGTTAAAGGCTCCGGGTCTTTAGAACAACCAAATCTCATTTCGCTACCAAAGAAAACCCTCTGTGAAAAACATCAAATGAGGCATGATAAAACCCAAGCTGCTCAAATTTGTTCCAGTAAACATTGACAAAAGACACCTGTATGCTTCCTTTCACATCCATTCTATGCTTTATATGAAATATCCAATACTAATATAAATCTAACGGTGTTGCTAAGTGTTAGAATGTTAGATAAACGACATGACTACCTTATCTAATGACCTTATTATGATAATTCTGTAAGCATCTAGTTTTTCTTTGAAGGAAACCAGGAGCAAATGAATGCCCACACACATCGATACTAATGGGGTAGGGTGAAATCCATAACTCCTACTGACTCGTCGAGTGCAGGATCTGGTCCGTCATCACACTCTCTGCTTACTGCCTTTAGGCAGAGCTGGAAATGGAGTGATGCAATGCTGTCTTCTCAAATCAGAATGCTACACTTGAAGTCTGAATTAGAGATATTTTAATCAAGATTTGCAGTGCTTCAAACATTTGTTTTTTGTTGCCCAAATAGAGCAAATAAAGCAAATCAGAATTATAATGGGGCACAAGTGACAGTAAGCCAGTGATGTGGTTTAGTGGGCGTGGTGCTGATGGGTTGAAGGTGATCTTCGTGGTTTTTTCCAACCTTAATGATTCTGTTTCACAGGGCTGGGACTCAAGACATGTCTTACCCTGTTTCCATATCAGAAAGATTTAGTTTAAGATTTTCTTCAGAAAACATCAGATTTAGCCTCTGCCTCCATTTCCAGGGCTCTGGATTTTCCCAGTTCTTTATTTCTCTCTTCTTTTCAGATCTCCTTCCCAGATACAGTCTCCTCATGATCTCCCCAGACTTTCTCCCTTTGCTGAGTGTTCTTAGCTTTGGCCAAATTTCTGATCTGCATAGGAGAGGTCAAGCCACATCGACTAAATAGAATCGTGTGTCTGCTTCAGTTTTGATGACTAATACAGAGGCTTCTGAAGGCAAGCTAAAGCATTTTGAGGCTAAAATTAAAGGAAAACAGCCAAAACAGTGCTGGAGATGTTTGTGGCAGATTACACTAACAGCACTTAGCTTTTGTTTACTGTCATCTTCAGCAGGTTTTTTTTTTCTTTTTCTTTTTAAATTACATCTCTTCTACAAAGTCTTAAAAGTATTTAAACCCTAATAGAATAGAACCCCTGTGGAGTAATTATTATCACTTCTGAAGACATCTTATAATTCACTATTATCTCTTCCCTGGAGTATGATTTAATTACTGCCATATCGCATGCATTGTATTTTGTCTAAAGTGAAATGACTGCTGTTGATGAGCAGGCATTGAAAGCTGATAATGAGTTCGGCATCTGAAATCTCACCTAAACGGAGGTTAGGAATTGGTGCTCGTGGTGATGATTAGCTGGTGTTTATTTCACAACTATGAATAAAACTCTACTTCCTAATTGTCATCTTGCAGAATGTGCTTTCACTCTCTTTCAGATTTAGAATAATCAGCGTTTCTGTGGGTCTGGGTTTTCTTTTAGTGCAAGAAAGCAGTTTGCAGAAGTGGTTGGATGGGAAGCAGTATGTGCACCTTAGTGGGCGATTCCAGCACAGATGTTTTTGTAAGATAAATCTGTCACGTGACTCAAAGCCACCTCGAGTACACTTCGCAGGTTTGGATATTTGTGGTGGATAAATCATGTGAACTGCATTTGCAAAGAGAATATTTAGTGTATGCCACAAGGAACAGCGCTGAAAACATCACAATAACTCAGAGAGGCCCCACTGTGGCTGAACTTTAGGAAATGAAAGACTTGAGTGAGCGCTTGGGGCATGGATGACCTGATGTCCGAATCCAGCTGCCATTTGTTATTAGAAAACAAAAGTCATTGCTTGTCAAGATTATTCCTCCCTGGTTTTGAGAAGGTTTTATTTAGAACTTCTCTTTTACTGGTGCCACAAATGCTTTTATTCCTGGATCTTGCAAAGTCAAAACATTTTCACTTGTCTTATTCCGAAGGAAAGAAAACATACAGAAATTCCACAGAAATCAGAGCTTCTGGTAGCTACAAACCAGTGATTGGTGAGTATATATACATATATATACACGAGATTCACCACTGAGGAAAACTTCCATCTCTATTAAATCTGAAGTGAATATTCAGCATACCTTCTTCAGAATCCCAAAGGAGATGATACCTCTGCTAGAGGGGATATCCCAACACATTTTGCAAAGGCAGGTGAATAGAGAGTCCCCATGTATCCCTGTTTTCTTTTTGGTGTTGCCAGGAACTTCTCCTGAGGTCATTTAAAATTCATTAGCCATAAAATTATAATGATGTTGTTTTTTCCTGAGAGGTTTGGTTACAATGGATGGATTTTGTTCTGTGCTTACTGCAAGCACATGTGTGAAATGAACACTTGCTCAGGAAATGAGTAGGCTTTGATGAGAAGGGAAATAGTGAATGAGCATAAGCAATACCCAAGCTGTGCTTCTGCCTGACATTAAACAACACATGCTCAGCGTTTCATGACAAACTGATACACAGCAGAAAGTTACTGAACAAAATCCTCCTGTGTGAGATACTTGCCAGGGTCACACTCGTGCCAGAAGGTGCACTGGTAGAGGTACTGAGAAATCATCTGTGAGGTTGTGTCATTGGTAGATATTGCAAAAAGTTATGAAAAATGAAGTTTCATTTTGAGCTCTGTGACCCTAAAGATTGCTTTTCCTGCGGTATCCTGGTAAGTATTGATACACAGCCACTGTCAGGGACAGCCCTGCTTGTGGAGCAGAGAAAAGGAATGATATTGACACAGCTGGGAACAACCACGGGATCAGCCAGCACCAGCAGGAGTCCTTGGTACCTCTCCTAATTGCAAAGCATTCCCTCATCTCTAAGGCGACCTCCATCACTGTCCTGTTGAGAGCTCTGCTATGCAGAACGCAGCAGCGGCCAACACCTTGCTCTGGTCCTACAGATGGACACAAGAAAGGATGGCAGCAGGAATGTGGTGTGGTCCCCTCAGACTTGTCTGAGCCTTCTGTGCTTCCCCACTTGACTTCCGGAGCTTGTCAAGGATCTCCCTGCCATCTTTTTGGGCAAACATAACAAAGCGTGCTTCGATGCATAAAGAGAAATTAAAACGTGGAGAAATGATGAAGCGTGGTGAGTTTCAAGGAAGCAGATAAGAAGATGACATCAAAAAGTGAAAAGCTATTTGGAAGGAGGAAGTTTGGTTGTTCTCTACCCCAATTAAAGAAATGCAGCATTCAGGTAATGAGACCTCGGCACCCCCCTCACCCAGTTGTACCTCTGCCTGTGTACAACACAACAGACCTGCTGGCAGTCTTTCCCAGCCCAGATTTTACGCTCAGTCATGAAACTTCCTCTTATTTTAAGCCTGTGTAGTCAGACAGCGGGCAAGAATTACAGAAAAACAGCAGAGTGAAAAAGCAATGTTGAAAGCACTCTGTCCTTCACAGTGTCTCTCTGTGCCTGCAACTTCTGCCACAATGACATAGAAACAAAACAGATTCCTACTTGTCACCATCCACCTCTGGGGTCAGGACAAGGTTCAGCTGAGCTCCTGATGGCCTGTACCATCCCCGTGGGTCCAGCAGCTCCTCATTTCCTTGGAGAAATCAGATGTTTGTGGCCATTTTGGGCTGTGCACTGCTGGCTGTCACTGCAAGGAAGCCTGAAGCATACATCTCTGCAGTGTCTGCCTGTGTGCCTCTGTCCTGCCTCCCGAGTCATTGAAGCCAGGAGCAAAAGGACCAGGTATCAAATTAATGTGAGGTGGGTGTTGCCATTTGTTGCTTTCAGGGAAGCACGTGGGGCTGCCAGTGCAAGAGGCATCACCTGTGGCACTTCTAAGAGGCAAACTGGAAGGATGGGATCCATCCACCCAGACCTGGAGGAGTTGAAAAACGTGTGCACTGTAGTGGAGAAATGCGTTATGGAGACTTTGCACAGGTGTGCTGGGGCTGTGTCCAGGGCAGGAGACCCACAGAGTCCCTCAGGGACAGGGGGGCTCAGAGGTGGGGTGTCCCACTACCCCCACCCACCCTGCTCACAGCTGGCTGGCCAAACGCTCCCAGCCCCAAATGAATTGAGGCTCTCACTTCAGCCATAGGATTTATCTGAACTGTTGCCCTAAATACATGAAAGTACATAGCTTCATTTCTATCCGCTTGTCCTCGAGCCTTCTAACAAACTGCCATAGATCGAGAAATCAAGATGGTGTTTTGCCATCTTCTTACCAGCCAGGAGAATCACATCATATTTTTAAACTACCTTTCAGCAAAACAATAGCCAAGTGAACCCAGCAAGGCAGCAATGTCTCTATGGCTTTGTTTGTGCAGTGCCCAGCACGGTGGGGCTCTGCTTCCAGCCAGCCCTGAGCACTTCAGGAACAAACAGGACAACGGGTGGCTGCAACCTTTGCTTAGAAATGTTTGTGAATGGTTCTGTAAGTATCATAAAGCCGCACAGAAAGCCTGCTGCTATCGGGGAGGTAGGCTGAGCTCTGAGCAATTCTGACATTCAGATTTACAGCAGACTTTTGGCATCCTCTCTCATTTAGAAATGAATAAGCCACCTTCGTGCATTTGAATGAAGCTGTTGTTTTGTTATCTTCAGCCTCTGCCATGCTATGTTTCCTTCAGGTGTGAGAAGTGACTGCACAAAAGGCAGGCAGGCTGGGGAAACGCTAAATGCTACGATTCCCCAAACAGCCACTGTCTTTCTCTGAGCAATGTACTGCAGAGAGAACGTTCTGCAGAAGGAACGAGGCAGAGACGGTGGTGATTTTGAAAAGACTGTAAAATATCCATGCAACAAATCTGCTAATAATTTCAATAGAGAACAGCTGAAAAAACAAAGGCAGGTGTTTGTCCCCCAACATTGATCTGGTCCAACTGCTTAATTACTACTTTTAATTAGAACAGCTGAAATATTATTGTTGTCTATAATGTCAACAAAGCCAGCCTCGTCAAGGTGCAAATCTCTTTTAATCTTTGCTTGTTTTTTGGGTCTTCTGCTTTTGGGGCCCCACCTTCCTCCCATGTGTCAGACCCAAAGACCTGAGTCAGCCAGGTAACATTGCTGTGGCTCTGTATGGGCAAGACAGTTGTGGCAGTCTCCTGTGGCATCATCTCAAGGCACCACAGCCCTCAAGGACACTACGGGGCAGGCGGCACTTGCAAAAAACTCAGGCAACAGTTATCTCTTGCCTAGCCTATGGTGATGCCTATCACTGTGATACCGGAATGCCTTCCAGAAAGACAGTGCATGATAAAATCAGCATCAGTCTATCCCAGTGTCTCCAAACAAGCGTTTGGTCATGGCTCAAACCCAGAGTTACTTTGCATCATTTGAAACCTTGAATAGCTTTGGAGTGAAGAGAGTAGATTATGGTTTACCACAAATGGTCAAGAGCAGAAATTTGCCATGACTTCATTTCCCCGAATCATAGAATCATTAAGATTGGAAAAGACTATTAAGATCTTCTAGTCCAACCATCCACCTACCACCGATATTGCCCACTAACCACGTTTCTCAGTGCAACATCTCCACGTTTCTTGAACACCTCCGGGGACAGTGACTCCACCACCTTCCTGGGCAGCCTGTGCCAGTGCCTCACCGCTCTTTCTGAGAAGGAATGTTTCCTAATATCCAACCTGAACCTCCCCTGGTACAACTTAAGGCCATTAACTGTTATCCTATTGCTGTTACCTGGGAGTACAGGCCGACCCCCACCTCGCCACAACATCCTTTCAGGCAGTTGTAGAGAGTGATAAGGCCTCCCTTGAGCCTGCTCTTCTCCAGACTGATCCATCCTCAGCTGCTCCCCATCAGACCTGTGCTCCAGACCCCTCAGTTTTGTTGCCCTCCTTTGGGCACACTCCAGAGCCCCAAACTGAACACACTTGAGGTGCAGCTGCACCAGTGCCGATTTTGGAGGGATAATTTTGGAGTTGGAAGGGCAGAATTAAAGTCAGAAACTTGAAGCTGTAACACAAGGAGTATCTCACCAAAGCAACTGCTGCTTACTGAGAGGTGAGATGGAGGGAGGGAATGTGTGGGCTGAGAGCTGAGCAGAATGCAGCAGTCTCAGCTGATGATCCGCCTGAGTGATGTGTTTGCAGTGTCTCATAATTAACACCTAGCGGTTTTTAAGCTGATAGTAGGCGCTAGTATCGATTAGGACAATTTACTAATTCTACGTCTGTGTCAGCTATCTCTCCCTAAAAAAACAGGATAAAACATTTACTAAAAGACTATAATTAATGTGCCTGAATGCTCTGAATCTTTGCTGCCTTCGTGATGTCTGGAACACTGCTCAGCATTCTACAGACAGCCATCAGACACACTGTGACACTCTGAGATATCCAGCACCACCAGCTGCCTCCAGAGAGGATCACAGATCAGTATGGGAAAGGAGATCCTATGCCATCGCCATGAGCAACATACAAACATTCCACAAATCTTTAGTTTTTCTATGTGGTACTGGCTACCCATGTTTGGGCAGCCAGATTGAGTCACTCAACTTTTAGACTTGATCTGTGGCACTCTTTTCAGTATGGGATGGTTTTCTTCACTCCATGGAAAATGGTTTTTTGCAGGACAGGCTGACATTCATATGAGCAGCAACAAGAGCTCAGGTGCCAGAGACAATTTGCTGGTGCACACACCATGCTTAGATACCAAAACTTAGCTGACCTCTCAGTCACAACTTTGTTTCAATCCATCGCCAACATACTTGTGCTTGAAATATATTTTACAGGCGAAACAAATCCTTGAAAACTAACAACAGTTAATTACAGAATACACTAAGGTTATGCAGAGAATGATATAGGAACTCAGCTTTCCCTTGGAGAAATTTGCACGCGCTCTGAATTTACAGGAAAGTCACTGATGTCATGGAAGTAGGGCACATTCATAATTTGTGAACTACACAGCTTGGTTCATGTCCTTTCATTAACCAAACAACATTTTGCCGTATGCTTTAAAAAGCATATATTTTATTTTGTTCAGGAAGTAGGACTCGCTTTTGAAACACTAAAGGAGTAATCTTTCCTTTTTTCTTTTTTGCCAACTGAGAACAACCCTGTCTGAAAATCAGGTGCTTAGAATGAACTTTCAAAATCAATTTTCAAAGTCTCGAATTACTTTATGAAAATTAATACGTATTGATGCATGCCAGATGATTTTAATTTCGCTTTAGGAATGAAGTTCTAATTAGAGAGAGAGTAAGCTTAGTAGTGTTTCTGTAGAGTAAGTAAGGAACAGCTGTTGGTCAGCCCCAATGATCTGTCCTTCTGCATTAAGAATGCAGTTGCAAATGATGAATTTGAGAAATGATTATAATTTTCTATCTCAATTCATCTGTTCTAACCTCAGTCAGAGACCAAAGTAGTAATTGTTGTTATTCCTAGTTGAATGATAGAGATTGCTGTGCTCTAATTCTTACCAGCATCATAATCGCCCAGAGATAATAACGATGAAGATTTATAGATTTTGTTCAAACGTTACCAGAATGGGCTGAGGCATCACACAATTGCAGTACATATGTACTGCACACATTGGAAACACTAGAACAAAACCACAAACAAAGAAAGCAACAAAAAACAACAACAAAACTCAGACAATCTAAATGAAATCAGTTATTAATTGGCTGCTTGCATTTGCCCTTAATGTGTGAAGCCATTTGTGGCAATTCTGCTAGAGTAACAGTGTGGTAGGTTTAATTTACATGTCATAGTGAAACATATGCTATGAGCGTTTGTCTAACCCTGCCCAGCACATTTCAGTTGCAGAGAAATGAATTAAATTGTCATTTTTCATTTCTTTGTTATTTACTTTGGTAATAATATATTTTAAATTTTAAAATGGCACAAATGATGTGGGTAAAATGACTTAGGCCTCCCTGCAATTACATCTATGGAAGCCAAGAAATCTATAATGTTTTCTTACGAAGAGGGATTTTTAGCAGAGCATTTATAGCATAATAAAGGTTTCCCTTTTTCTTTTTTGACTGTGTAATTGACTTGGCTCCTTATGGTCTTTGGCAAACACGACATTAATTAAATTTACAATGTACAGATCATACTAAATTGTAAGGTGTTGCAAAACCCAAGATAGCAAAATAATAAAAAGAAAGCCATAGAATTTAGAGACATAAGTACGTAGTAAAATGAGATTCAATCTGGAAAAGAAGCAGGTAGGGAACAATGAAAGCACAATTCAGAAATATACAGCAATAAGATACATGGAAAGCAGGAGCAAGATTAAAGGCTGACCCTCCACCACCACCACCCCCCTCAAAACAAACAGACACAAAAAAACCCACCAAACCATAACTTGTTGGATGTGAGTTTAGAAACTGCAGATGTCATCTGTAAGTAATAACATGAGTACAAATCCATTGATACTTGGGCAATTGTAGTTCAACCTAAGATCCATTTATTAATTGTATCATTCTTTATTACCACATATATTGCTGCAGTGCCTTAAATATGCTGAATATAAACCCTGTTCTTTCTGAAGTAGCTGGCTCCATAAAAAAAGGTACGAGAAATAATGACTATAGACTGTGAAGGCCACTGCAAATGAAGACTACATAAAGAAAATGGGAAAAAATACACAGTATCATCAATAGAAGAAGATTATTAGAAAGTTTAATATCAGCAGGATGTACTGTTATAAATAAGAATGCGCAGGGAGATGAAGGCACCAGGCTTATGGCCCAGCTTGAGAAAATGGAGACAAATATCTACACCAAGAAAATGAAGGGACTAGAGCAGTTCTCCTGTGAGGAGAGACTGGGAACTGAGCCTGGTCAGCCTGGAGAAGAGGGGGCTCAGGGGGAAACTCACCAATATATATACCTGAGGGGAGAGTGTAAGGGGGATGGAGCCATGCACTCGGTAGTGGTGCTCATGGCCAGGACAACAGGCTGTGGGCACACACTGGAACACAGAGGTGCTGTCTGAACTGGAACACAGAGGCAGCACTTCTGTGCTGTGCAGGTGGCTGAGCACTGGCACAGAAGCTTCTGCCTGGCCATGGCCCTGGGCACCCTGCTCTGGGTGTCCCTGCTGCAGCAGGGATTGGGCAGAGGGACACAGAGGGCCCTGCCAGCCTCAGCTGTGCTGTGATTCTGTAACAGGAGGATGCTGTACTCACAGTGCTGGACTGTATTTAGTGGTCACACATCAATTAAAATACTACTATTGATATAACTTTTAACATTCAATCACAAGACGTGATCCCTGAGTCGCCCGATTTTCAAATATTTCTGCTAAAGCTCTCATTAAAAAGAGGTGTTTATACATGTGTTTGGAATATAAAATTTTTAATCACAAAAAGTAGCCAGAGCAAGATTATCTTTCTTATCCATATCCAGGATACGATGAATACAGTGAAGAAATGGCCACCATTTATTCCAAGCACAACACAGAGGCTATTTTTAAGGATTATTCAAGTAATCTCAGATACATTCTCTATATATATAGGGAATCAGGGTCCATTCAGATTAGTGTATTTTGCTACTGTACCATTTTTTCATACACAGATAGCTATCATCCTCATAAATGCCTGAAAATAGATTTCTTTAAACCTCTGCATATCCAGTTTCACCAAGCATTTCAACCCTCTGATAAACTTTATCCAAGCTTCCTTCCATTCCTATTAGAGGAAGATTGCAGTATATCCATCTTTGGGGGAAAAAAAGAAAAGTAATTTTTATTTTACACTGCACCATAAAATGTCGTCAGTAAATTTCTTCCGTGTCTGGGAAATATGCTGATTGCACACACAGTGCTAACAACTTTTTGCTCTGTGTCTGAAGGGCTCTGTGCTGCAAGCTGGAATCTGCTCCATTTGGGGAGATGGTAGGTGGCCCCAGCTGCCTCCCAGCCTCTGCCTTACCCCGCACCGAGCATCCCCTGGGAGCCCTGAAGCTTCAGTAACACCACCGTTTCTTAAATAGCAGCCATTTATTTCTCACTTTCCTTGCCAGCTGATGTTTTAAGAAGCAGGAATGAGGAGAGCTGTAGAGTTTTATAGCATTAAGTAAATTGAAAGACAGATTGATTTACCTTTCCTACAGTACAATGTTTCAGTCTTTTCAAATCAGAATAAATTTCCCTCTTAAGAACTGTTTTAAGGAGTCAAGCAGGAGTAGTATAGCATAGTGTTCCTCAGAAAATGTACTCATTGAAATGATCGCTCTCTTTGTACTGTCTGGTTTATATCATTAATTTTTTTATGAACAGTAGAAACATATAAATAGAATTCATACCCAGAAGTCTTTGGATTGCCTTCAAAATGATGACAGTGGAATATACCAGAACCTAAAAAGGCTCAAAACCAAAATGTGCGCACTTCAGCTGTAGAGCACTTCAGCAAAACCTCAAAAATCCTCAGAACAAAATTCCTAAAATCCAAAATCACATCTAGATTTATTCTTCCAGGAACTTTATTTTTTTTTTTTCCAGCAAAATGAAATGCACTGAGCTTCCATTTCATTTAGAGAAAAGAAGTGTTTTTTCTACATGATATAAAAGATAAAAAATAACCAAAAACTACAAAGGACAACTTCTTCAAAAATGTGTTTCTCATCCCAGTTACAGTATGTGATTGGACCTGCACAGAGCAGAGTGGCTCAGCGCCGTGCCCAGGAGAACACAGAAGCAAACCAAGGTCCTGGTGCAGGGATGCCCCACAGCAGACACTGCAACCCACCAGTACAGCAGCTTGTGCAGCTGGAGGGGGGTAGCACTGGGCACATCCCAGTGAAGACACTGGGATACATTAAACTTCCCCTATACCTTGTTTTACAGACCTGTTAAAGATTTGTGGTTCATTTTGAGAGAACATGAGTCAGCAATGTGCCCTTGCCACAAAGAAGGCTGATGGCATCTTGCTCTGCATTAGGCAAAATTTTGCCAGTGAGTTGAGGGAGGTGATCCTTCCCTTCCACTCAGCCCTGGTGAGGCCACATCTGGAGCGGAGTGTGCATTTCTGGGCTCCCTAGACATGGAGCTCCTGGAGGAAGTCCCACAAAGGGCAACCAAAATGATAAAGGGACTGAAGCATCCCTTCTGTCAGGAGATTCTGAGAACACTGGAACTCTTCAGTCTGGAGAAGAAGCTCCAGGGAGACCTTACTGCTGACTTTCAATACATAAAGGAGTCATGTAAGAACGAAAGAGAGTCTTTTTACATGGGCATGACAGGTAATGGTTTTAAACTGAAAGAGATTAAGCTGTGATTAGATATAAGGAAGAAATTCTTCGCAGTGAGAGTGGTGAAGCCCTGGTACAGGCTGCCCAGAGAAGCTGTGGAAGTCCCATCCCTGGCAGTGTTCAAGGCCAGGTTGGATTGGACCCTGGATAACCTGATCTGTGGTGATGTCATCGCACATGGCAAGTGGGTGGAAAGAGATGGTCTTTAAAGTCCCTTCCAAAACTAACCATTCTGTGGTTCTATGATTTCTCACAATATCTAATGGAAAATAGTGTTGCAAACCTCCCTGAGAAGAGGCGGCACAGGATGAGAGCTGTAACATCTACATCTCCCCCTCCAGCCAGAGAAAGGGAAAGATGTTTTCCAAACCTGAATGTTCTCTCTGAAGATGAGGTCTTCCAAGCACAGCACCGCTGCTGAGGCACATGCATCAGACCAGACAGTGGAAAGCCCTCTTTGAGAATCTGTCTGGCTAGAGCCTACAAGTGAACATGCTGAGTTCTGTTTGCTCCCAACTTCTATAAATGAAACTGCAGCTATCGCAATCCATGACGTGCGGGTGTCAGGCAGTGTCTCATCTCCACAGGGGAACAGGCATGCAAGACAAATTCTTTAGCATTTGTGGAAATTATGTACGTACATCATCCACACACCAGTGGGAGAAACACCTCACTTTCCTCCTTCCTGCAATCACTCACACTAATGCTTCCTGGGGCTCATACTCACTGTAATTATTATTAAGGCATCACCAAGGAAAGAACAACTGAAAAGTGGACACAAACCTTAAAATAAAGACAAATTTGAGATGTAGCAACATGTACTGCAATTCATTTTCACTGAACAAAGAAAAAAATATTGCTCATTCTTTTTTTTGCTGTAAATCTGGACGGTGCCCCTACATAAATCACTTCTTCTGAGGAGCAGCCTGGAGTAAAAGAGCAGACTGGACAAAGTGTGGCTCTGCCCCATGTTTTGGTACATCACTGTGTTGTAATCACTTCACTCAGGCTGCTAAAGCCAGTCTTGCAGATTGCCAGATAGCAGAATAGAGATTAGCTCACCATTATTAGTAGATAACATTATTTTTCCAAATTAGCTTCTACATGGGTGAACAGAGAATAGCAGGAGGGGGAGAGAGTCATTTTTATAGATGTCATTTTTGGAATATACCTGCTGACACTTCAATAGAGGCTTGAGGCAGTGCAGGCTTAATTTAAAGAAACAGCAAGTTAAAGTCTCCTTTGAGGCTTGAAGTGGATTTGTTCATTTCATTAAGCGACAGAGCTTGTGTGACAAGTAAGCGAAGTCTATCTACAGTATCAGCTAATCAGGATTATCGTGGTCCTGGGGAGAAGGCTCAGGTTGAGCTGAAAGCTATTTTCCTGGTGTTTGTGTCTATGTGCGCTTAAAGACATATGTTGGGTAATGGGCAGGACCTTTGAGACAGCCCCATTTATGACAATAATGAGGAGTGCTTTATTGCTTTGCCGTATGTCAGACCCAGTGTAGGAATTACAGTTTTCCAAATCACAGTAGTTACCCTCCAGGGCAGAGTATAACCAGAGCCATGTAATACTGCTGTTAAACATACCCCTGGCACGTGGCAGATTAGTGCTTAGCAGGGACAAAAAGCGTGAGGACAGCAGTGGTGGGAGATGCTGTGCTCAAAACAAGCCCTGGGGGCCTCAGATCCATCAACATTTACCACACTGCACGCTGCCCATGCTCTGGTGATGCTGTCTGAGTAAAGTCAAAGGCAGTTGGCCAAGGAAGAGAGATTTGTCATTTTGTATGCAAAGTCCTTCCTCAGCACGGACAGCCAAGCAGCTGCCCTGCTGCACCCCGGAGGTTGTTTGCTGGTGATGCTGAGCTGGAATGCTGCTGGCAGAGCACAGACTGGACTCTGCAGCTCTGTCCACATGTCTGCGACTTCGTGATGACTGTTGGCTTCAGCACTTTGCCCTCCCAGCTCAGAGCAGCCCTGCTCATTAGCAGTGACAACATTATCTGTCCAGCATTTTTGCATCTCTCTCTCTCTCTGAGCAACTGTGGCTCTGGAAGGATTGACTCTTGGAGTTGATGTCAACTGCGTCATCTGCTCTGAGATAAGAGCTACTGCCAGGCTGTCTGTGCTCCCTCTTCCTTGGTTACTTCCATTAACTCAGTAAAAAAGAGAACCACCCACTGATGATGACTTCCGCCAGCAACTGTGCATGCTGACTGGATTTGAAATATATGATGTGTTTGATAAGGCTGGGCCTTACTCCTCACTAACAGCTCTGAACTTCCATGGGCAGCAATGGGCACAGCATCAGCTCCAAAGTAGTCAGCACTGTGCATACTGATGGGAGCTGCACACCCCATCATGCAGGTACA
The DNA here is from genome assembly GCF_987193195.1 of Phasianus colchicus. NCBI lineage: Eukaryota > Metazoa > Chordata > Aves > Galliformes > Phasianidae > Phasianus > Phasianus colchicus. Next base: position 16,761,373 of record NC_143436.1, read on the forward strand.
ACACAACATTCTTGGGCACATCTGTTAAAGGAAGACTGCTGCCAGCACATCTCCTTGACAAAATCCCAGAAATAGACCTTTTTTTGGGAGAAAAATCATTGTGAAGGTGGCCAACTTGCTTCCTGGTTTATCCATTCCTTGGCAGTACCAAACACTGAACTCGATAACAGGATTTTTGTGAGAACCAGTCAAAACTGGTAGCCAGATTTAATCCAAAACTTACGCTAAAGTAAGAGAGAAAATGGAGTTCGTTTTTTTTTTTTTTTTTTTTTTTTTTTTTTTTTTTTTTTTTTTTTTTGTGGGCTCTCAATAGCCACAGAAAGGGCACCTCTAAGAAATGGAGAAAACACAGTCAGGTATTCAGAGTAAATGCAGATGCACACCGACAGCTAATTGCAGGGCTCCTGCCATCTTGCACTATGTAAATAAAGCATCCACTCTGCCAAACAGAACTTGAAGGTTTTGAAGGGAAATGAGAGTGATTTTAATGAAAACCAAGAAAAAAAAAAGAGGGAACTGAGAATATAGAGTCCTCTTAACTAGCTGTAATTGAGCATACACGATGAATTACAGGTTAATTCATTTCCTGAATTAATGCTTATTATTTTTTAAATGTCCATCTGGGTGAATCATGAGGCTTTTCTCTGGTGCCTAATTTTTCTGTAGTAAAAATTAGGATGTAAGCAACATTGGAAAAAATGCAAACTGCGTATTAGAAAACTTTACATCAGAGCAGTTTCATTTTAGTTTTCATTGATAGATTCACAATTTCCTCAGCTTGTAAGATAAACAAGACTATAGTGAGCTTTCTTGAATACCAGTCTTGCACTAAATCCAAGGGCCAAACCCTCAATGGCTTTTCAGGATAGGTTACTTTATTCTATTCTAAGTACATGAACTTTTCAGATTTCAGTTTTAATCCGTGCAGTTTTGGAGTTGATTACTGATGACCATGACTGGCTTTGATCCGTGCAGCATATAAATCTGTTACAAAAACATTACTATGAGATGGTAGCTGCTGCTAAAAATTCAGTGAAATTTGGGACCCGTTAGAGGTGTGGAACAGAAACCAGAGTCTAGGCGCTGACAGGAGGTCTCTTAATCCCAGTATATGGGGAAGGAACACCCCTGACTATCCCAGGGCCTCTAAGGGCATGTATGTGCTGTGTGTGCAGAGCACTGCAGATATATTTCTCTGGAGAAAGACAGAGCTAACGTGCCAGAGAGAGCAATCAAATCGCTTCATGCACTGTGGTAAGGCTTTGGATTTTACACCACTGAGTAAGATGTAAGGCCTGATAGAGAACAATACATTTATTGAAATGTACCATCTGAGCAGTCACATCCGGTTTAATAAATGGAAAGTGTACAGAAAGCACAGGGAAATGGGAATTTTACCAAAGTAAATTCACTCAAATATGATGTAAAGAATTTCTATGGAAAAAAAAAACAACCAACAAACCCACACAATTCAATATCTTCCATCCATAGAAATGGCTGAACCTTTATCTCCTTTAGATTAGACAGTCCAAGTATAGAGGAACACCTGATTCTGCCAAGATCCAGCCCTGTGGTGCATTACTTTAGAAAAACAGTAAAATTGCAGTATAGTTGCATCCAGCACTACAAAAAGAGTTGTCTGCAATGTTCTGTGCATGATACAAATCAAGGGTGATTCTCATTAACACGTTTCTTTTAGCATTCAGAAGTATCAAAAGAAACACCCAGACAAAGGCAACCAGGTAAATCTCCTGCAGAAGACATATGTACTGGGCCATTCAGTGCCCTTAAGTTGCACCAGGGGATGCTCAGATTGGATACTGGGAAAAGTTTATTCTCAGCAAGAGTGGTGAGGCAGTGGCACAGGCTGCCCAGGGAGGTGGTGGAGTCACTGCTCCTGCAAATGTTCAAGAATGTGTGGATGTGGCTCTGAGGGATGTGGTTAGTCAGCAGTATTGGTGGGGATGGGTTGATGGTTGACTAGATGATCTCAGTAGTCCTTTCCAATTTTAATGATTCTCTGATTCAGATGTTTGACTTCTCAAGTAGAGGTTCTGATAGTTTGGTGGATGTGATCCATGCATGATAGTAATTCAAAGGGAAATGGCTTAGGGCAGGTTTGTTTTGTTATGTACCTTGAAGATGCAGCCTCCATGAACATCTTCTCATACTTGTGAGATATGGTCCTATGTCATTATTTTTCCTCTCCAAAAACATGAAAAATTTTAAAAATAACTTTTTTCTTTTTCTTTTTTTTGGTGCTTAAGAGAAAAAGGATTATCCTTTTCTTCTTTAAACTCATCCTCACCTCTCACCTAACCTCTCTCAATTTAGTGGTTCTTGTCCAGTCAGGTGCACCAAAAAGCCTCAAAATAGAGATGAAAAGCTCCTCTGTTTTAATTGGACCCTCCCTTGAAATTGCAACCATATTGCTCATTTTCCCACAGAAGTCACATGGATAGCCAGGCAGTCCATAGCCAGCTCTCACTGTGTAACACAGGGCTTATTCATTGAACTGCCGAAGAAGATTTCAGTCTTTGGGTCTGGCAAGCCTTCCTCTGTGACCTGCTTCATTCACATGAAAAAGAGCTTGGTGAAGGTTACTGCATTAATACAGATCAGCAGCTCTAAGTGAGCTGGAATTGGCAGACAGTGGTTTTAGATTTTGGCATGTCAATCAGCAGCAGCCTCTCAGCAAGACAGAAACCAGACTCTGGGAAATGAATACTGAGGAGACTAACATGTTGCTGGTAGGAGTAGAGCTGGGAATATCCTCAAGTAGAAAGAGGTAATAAAGAGATGCCTTTCAGAACTTTGGTTCTACCATGCTTTTCATAAAACATATCATCTATGGTTTCATATATTTTTTCCTCACATAGTTGTTCATATTTTTTTTATCCAACTGTACTGAACAAGAGAAGAAGATGGATATAATGCCAGCTGTGCTCAAAGCACTTCAAAAATGCTGCTCATCCCAAGAGAAAAAAAAGACTATTCTTTCTGTTAGAAATTGGAGAGTCCAGGTGATAGGTATGTGACAGTGATTTTGTATTTGTTTAGAATAATGGAGCACAAGTCTTGTCTTGTGCTTCTGAACAATTTTGTTTTGATTATCATCATTGTTACTATTATTGCATTAATCATCATCATTATTAATAACTGTACATCATCATACCAGGCTATTTTCATTTTGACCCTGTCACAAATCATCCTGAAGACCATAGAGCATTGATGTTGCTCATTTTTAGCACAATTACGTTCATTTCCACAATTCAGATCTGGAAATAGATTGCTTTTTTTTTTTTTTTTTTTTTTTTTTTTTCCATGCAGTTTTTCACACTTCTATGAAGAAATTACAATCAGTTGTTCTTCTCACTTCATGTAAGCATAACTTCTTTTTTTCAAATAAAATGCATCAGTTATGAATTCCCAGATAGAATTTTCTGCAAAAATATTATAGCAAGAAGCATCTATACACTCTCAATGCATTATGTTATGCAGAAAGAGCTTCTACCATGCAGTGACACCGAATGTTCTGAATATCAGGATACAGGATTCTGCATGTGACATCTGATTGTCATGCTGTCATGAAAAATATCTGGATGGTACTATGAATACATTTATGTGGGGTTTATTTTAGGAGTTAGGATGACAAACCCATGTTCCTATTTTACACTGTGAAATGAGCAGTTCTGTGCTCTCAGAAAACAAATGGAGGAAAATATTTTAATATCCTACATAGTTTTTCTTCTGTTTTATAAGCAAAACATGTTTATTTTTCTTTCTGGTTTTGTGGAACCCAGGAAAATCTTTTAACCTTGCAGTTCTTTACAGCACTGCACATTAAAGCTGTCAGAAACCAGACTAATTAAACCGAAAAGCTGCTTACTTCTCTTTCTGTATAAGGTTAGAAAAAAAAGATACAGTTACTGGTGAAATTAGGGCACTGAGCGGATTTTAGAACTATGTGTAGCCTAGAAACATTATGAACATGAAATCTTTGTTGTACAAATTACAGCTTGCATGCAGGCCTGGACAGCATCCCACCAAGGAAGTTATGAGAAATTAGAAGGAACTTTAAGAAGAATAAAATGCCAAACATAAAGGCTATAGCAAATGATTCATGGAAGATGTAGCTGCTAAGTATTTTAAGATGCCCCACACAGTGACCAAAAATGCTATAACTGTTTGCATGTCTTGAATGATATAAACTGTGAGGCATTAGGGAGATTGTTTAGAGTGCTTCTAAGGAGTATAATTGCACATAAAGTTAGGAAACTGAGCAAAGGGAGATTCGAGTTGACTATCCAGACAAAATTTTAACAAGAGGTCTAATAGACTGTGAAATAGCTTCCCAAGAAAAGTGCTAGGAGTCACATCTCTAAAATGATTTAAAAGCAGACTGGACAGATCATGTGATAACCTAATAGGAAGAGAATACAAAAGTGGCTGAGGGTGTGTTTCTGGCTTTTAGTTTATGTGATCCCTACAGCTTTGACATCTGTAGCGCTCATCAGGTGAGTGAGTATCTCAGTTATATGGGTGACAGACTTCCTGTCTGGCTTCACTTAAATAATGGCAAGTCCTTGAAAATCCTTCCGAACCTTCCCCTCACAATGCTTTAATCCTAAGGCTGCTGCTGGCTCCATTGCCATTATACTGCTATGGAATCTGCTCTGCTTTACACAGATAGTCAAATGCTTACTGTCCAAAGATGATGACTGTTTTTCACAAGTATAGTACAACAGAGTGGAATATGGGAAATACTATGTGTAAGGGGAGCTTGTGCATCTCATTCAAGGCTGGGTAGTGCCAAGGAGGGCAGTGCCTATATATTCGCCTATATGCAGTAGGATCCTAGGTAGGATCTGGTCCTGCCTGTCTCAGTGGTTGCTCTGGTGGCTGATGGATGTCTCCCATCTGTGAGGAACCACGGTGTGACTTCTTGTTTCCTCTTATAACTTCCCCACTCATTAAAATGACTGTAGGTGGATACGTACACAACAAGCAAAAAATGAATCCTGGAAAATCAGTAAAAACATGTCAGTTTGAAGTTTTCTGTCAATTCTCTTTGTTAACATTTCTTATATGTCACTCCTGCAAATAGTCTGCTATCCAGAACTTTCTTCAGTGGAAACATATAGGGAAATATCACATGGAATGAAGGTTACAGAAATGAAGGCTTGTCATTGTGAATGCTAGATGGATTGTGTTATACATTTTTGGGACAGGTGCTCTTTAAAATCTTTATTAATGACATAGATGATGGCATCAAGTGCACCCTCAGCAAGTCTGCAGACACCAAGCTGAGCAGTGCAGTTGATAAATTGGAGGGAAGGGAAGCCATCTAGAGGGACCTGAACAGGCTAAAGAAGTGGGCCCATACAAACCTAATGAGGTTCGACAAGGCCAAGTGCAGGGTGTTGCACTTGGGCCAGGGCAATACCAGGTGTTTATACAGACTGGGGGAAGATCTCCTTGAGAGCAGCCCTGTGGAGGACTTGGGGGTCATGGTGGACGAGAAGCTGGACATGAGCCAGCAGTGTGTGCTTGCAGCCCAGAAGGCCAACTGTGTTCTGGGCTGCATTAAAAAAGGGCTGGCCAGCAGGGAGAGGGAGGTGATTGTACCCTCTACTCAGCTCTTGTGAGGCCCCATCTGGAGTACTGCATCCAGGCCTGGGGCTACCAGTACAAGAAAGATGCAGAGCTCTTGGAATGAGTCCAGAGGAGGGCAACTAGGATGATCAGAGGGCTGGAGCACCTCTCCTGTGAGGAGAGATTGAAGGAACTGGGCTTGATTAGCTTAGAGAAGAGAAGGCTCTGGGGAGTCCTCATTGTGGCCTTCCAGTACTTGAAGGGAGCGCATAAACAGGAAGGGGTATGGTTGTTTATGAGTGTGGATAGTGATAGGACCAGGGATAGCACTTTTACCTCCAAAAATTCTTTCCATTACATTGTACAGAACAGAAAGCAAAAGATTTGGAAACAGACCACTTTGGATTCTCAGGAAGTTAAGAAATGCATCTGTTGAAACAGTGCTATTGGCAGCAGTACTAGCAATATCAATAAATCTTTGAAATAAATGGAAGTGATCAGTCTATCAATAAGATAGAAAGTAGGGACACCAGGAGATTCACAATTTCCCCTTAGGTTTTAGCATAAGATTTTGTTTGGATTTCTTACTTCCGTCTAGTTTTGTGCTCTTTGATCTGTAAAACAGGGATAGAAATACCCATTTACTGTATTGGACTGTCATGAGTCTGCAGTGATTTCCCACTTACTTGACCTCAGCAGAGAAGTCTGAATATCTGAAGAGAGGAGCCACCAATGGTTATTAGTGTAGGTATGATGCTGGACCTGATAAATCATACAGGAGAGTAAATTTTCATCCTTGAAAGCAGCAGGTACTCCTGGTAAGAAGTGTTCAGGTGATAGAAATTTGGTCGTGCTGTGTTCACTGACATGCAGCTAAAAATGAAATTAACAAAAAAAAATATTAAGTAGTTAGTCTTAAAACCTTAGAATAATCATTCTCACACAGAATAGTTATCTTATTTCACTGAAACTCTCTGGATCTAAACATGTGAAAAGCGTGAAGTGCCATATTTGAAACAGAGCAGCTAATTAATTATGGTAGCAGTTGAGGAAAGCAAATAGCATGACTGTTTTTTGTTATGAACCTGCAAAAGTGAGACCTGCTGAGTTTTGTTTAAAAACAGAAATACAAAACCAATTTTCAATTCACTTACAAAAATGAACTGCACCCTCCCTTCAGCCAGCCAGAAAATATGAAAAAATGCTGAGAAATTCTCTACAGATGATCAATACTTGACTCCACTTGATAAATATGCCCAGACATTGGAAATAATTGCCTAAGCTCTACAGTGCTATTATGTGTTTGAAAAACTAGCTATAGAAAATGTTAACTAGTGGGAGAACAAATTAGGGAGTACATTATCATTAAGAGCAGTATGCTTACGTAGAAAAAAGTAAGGCACTAAGAGCTTGGCTGTACTTCCATGTGCAGAAGTCAGGAGAAATGACTGGTCAGTGTTTTATACTCTCATTCTATGTGTCGACTTACTTTATATAGCAACAACTTAGTAATCTGAGTAGCCAGTGTTAAAAACCTAAACATATTATGCATGTATTTATTGCTCAAAATATAAACTTCACAAAAACAAACAAGCAAAAAAAAAAACCTCTCCCATTCATCTTTGGCTGACATCAAAAAACTGCATCAGACAACCAGTAAGAAAGCCCAAATAGGCTATTCCCCTCCCCTTCACTGTGGAAGCACATAGTTGCAGGGTAAAGAAATAAGAAATAAAGCAATGGATTTCTCTTGAGTGTGACTTGGAGCGGGGGCTGTGAAGTTGACTGAAACTCTCTAAGCACTGCAGTGATGGTTAATGAACAGCTGTTGATCACAGGAGCTCCTCTCCATACAAGCACTCACCACCCAATCAGGAGCTCATGGGGCAGCAGTGAAGGAGCTTCATCTAGTTTAAGATGCCCCACGATCACCTGCTTGGGTACTTCAGATTCATCTGCCATAACTGTCCACTGTTAACTTCTTCCTTAACCTTTGTCCTTGTGGAAGACCTGACCAACTTGAAAGAGCTATGTGTCCCATCCTTCTGCTCTCACAGTAACCAAGTTGTACTGCCATGGGAGACAGTCCCAAAGTGTTTACCATCTTCTGCCTCTCCCAGTTCCTTGAAAATTGATCAACTGAGCTCACACAGAAACCTGACTGATGGCACGGAGTGGTGCATTCAGACATGGGGTGTTCAATTATAGTGATTTATTGTATGTGAATTTATCATACACCTTTGACCACTTTATCTGCTTCTCAAATCCTATCACCTAGGATTTATCTCAACAGTCTCCAAAAGGGAACAGCTCCCTGTAGCTAGTACTTCTTCTTTTTCATTTCAGACATGGAGTTTCTCCCAGAATGACACCTCTGTGAGCTATTGGAAAGGTAAAAATCCATGCTTCTACAGTAACAGATTTTCTATGTCTAGAAATGCCAGAACTGTAATGCCCCATATATAGTTTATTGGATATGACTAGAAATTGAAGCCTTTACAGAAAGGAAACACTTCCAGTCTCCCAGGTCTCGAAAGCTTAGAGATATCTGTCTGTTAAAGTATGAATTATTTTTAAGCAAATATAAAACCTATTTTTGAAATGTTACAGTTTTTTCTAGGCTCAAAATTTCTACACTAGCTGGAAGGCTCTTGACTCTTAAAATGGGATAGAAAATATGCCTTCTAGACTATCAAAATCCCTCCAAAACTTTCTTGGTAGAGTGTTTTAATTTTGTTTTCTCATTGTTGATTTTTTTGTAACAAGCTCATGGACTTACCTAGTTCTCATAACCACAGGAACAAAACTCAGGAGGAGCTTCCTGATTTTTGCCTGAAGAATGTAAATACGAGAAGATACACTCAGGTTGCTTCCCCAGACAACAGGAAATCTCAAAGCTTCTTTTCTAGACTTTCTCAGTTCTTGTTCCAGATAAAGTGGAACAAGTAATAGCCCACAATGCTCTTAATTTCAATTTTTGTACTGTGGATACACAAAAACACAAAAACCTGGCAAACTTGCTGTAAAAATCTGCATGCCTTTCTGCTTCCCAGAATCCATTAAGAAGCACTCGTAGTAGATAGCAGTTGGAAAATATTTCATCCTGCTGTATGTTAGAATCAGAGATGAGCTAATCAACTGGTGAGTTTTGCTATTTATTTATTTATTCATTTTCAGTGATGTTCTAGTCTACCAGTATTTCATTAGTGACCTCCCTATCAGTGTATGGCCATATCTTGTCTTTATGCTCTAGCTGCACAACTCAACTATGGCTTCAGGATCTTTTACCCATGGAACACTTTCATTGCTCTGCCTTCCTTGTGCCCTGCAACAAAAATCAGGCCAGTTCATTCTATACGCTGGAGGCAAAGTAAAGTGATATTACAACAAACATTTCTACACAAAACAAAAATGGGAAAATACATTGGTGCACGCTGACAGATCATTATGCTGTGATTTATCTGGAATAGGAAGCACCGTGCTGACATAACTTGCAGTTTCACACCTTGGCAGCCATCGGCTTATCCTGCATGCTTCAGCTGCCTAATGAAGCATGAGCCCATGGACCCTCTGGGGCAGTCTGGTCATGCACAGGAAGGGGAGCACTTCAGCAGTAGGGCTGTTGGACAGCAGTGCACCCAGTACCTTCCCACTGTCACCAGGCCCGCTCCAGCACAGAGCCCATCACAGCACCTGAGTGACATGCACCCGCCTGCACAGCTCTCTCATTTGAAGGAAGTCTTCTGTGACAGAAAGGGACTGTTTACTTGGGTGCTTCTGCTGCACGCTGTTACACTTTGCACGTCTTGCCACATATTTGTGATGTCCCAGCTGACAGGTACATGTCTTACCAAGTTCTACCGGGGGCAGAGATTCATAGATGAGGGAGCCCACAGCAGTGGAAGCATCTGGTAAGATGGAAAAATGCTGTCTTGTACTCTGTCATGTGTAATTAGAGCTGCCGGTTGTCATTGCTGCTGGCATTTGGTTAAGTAAGTTTCTCTGATGAGAAACTATCTGACAAAAGCCAAAGCCAACTAAAGTTATGAGCAACATAATTACAGAGTATCTTTTACAGCCTTATTATTTAACAGCTTCATCTCTAGTCCTGAAGACGTGAGGGTTTCAGCAAGTTGCAAAAAGTTATGTTAAAAGTCAACTCAAAATTATTTGCTTTCAAAATCAAGCACTGGGGATGGTTGGTGATGAGTTTTCTGCAGTCTAATTAAGAAGGATAAATATTTTATGTTTTTAATCGTGTCTGGCAACCTGTTAATTTTCTCCTTTCCTGGAGCACAGTACAGGGGAACTGTCCACACTTGGGCATCCTCTGAAGATCTCCTTTTGCCAAAACTCTGCTTCTGAAGCGGAGTTTTCTGCCTCCCTACTACTTCTCAGGGACCGATCCTGAAATGGGGCCCATCTTAGAGCCATCCTGTGAGCTGCAGCAGGTGAGAGCTGGGTTTGCTGGCAGTGTGCTGCAGTCACACCTTATTGGCTCATTTTAAATCAGACTTCTGGGTGCCTGAGACAGAGCCAACCACAGACCAACCAAAGCTGCCAGGCCATGGGCATCACTACGCCCAGCCTGCACAGCTGCTGCCGCCAGCACTTCAGCTTTGGCTTTGAATGACTTCTATATTCTAATCCTTCCTTTGTTATTTTCCATTATTAACAAATATTTGTTGTTTTTTTAAAAAAATAGTGTGCTATTTTAGAATTATTGCTTTATTTCATGACCTTCTTAATGTGAATGTATTCTCAGTATGGCTCATAAGCAGAGTCTGATGAAGACTTAAGCTCGCTGCAAAATGAAGCAGCTCTTCCTGAAATCAGCAGATACACTACACAACCATATTATGGCTGAATCTTGTCCCTCCATCTATTTGTGAATTGAGCTTCTCCCTATCATTAACTGCATTGTGTGTGTTTGTTAATTAACTGCTAATGGGCTCTCTGCTCTATCTGCACAGTAGGTACCAGTACATAAAGCAGCTAAGCTTAAAGTTTCCTCCTGGAGATATTACAGAAATAAACAAATATCTATATGCCTCAGCTTTTTTTTTCCTTCTCACGTATCAAATACCCACCATATGCTATGTGCTTTAAATGACACAAATCTCTGTGCTTCCAAGATAAAGATGGAAATCAAGGATCTGAAATTCATATAAGTGTAAATGCCTATTCAAAGCTGTGTTTTGTACCACATAGCAGCAAAGTATCCAATAAGCTTGCACTATCAAAATAATAAGATACAGACATTTTGATGACGCATTTTTTGGCGTCAAGAAAAAAGAGAATGTATGGTGAATAGCTTAAAAGGCTTTAAGGTAAACCTGTGAAAATTTTAGCCAGAGAATTTGATTGTATCTCCCCTAGAGGCAGTAACTTCCAGCTGAAGCACTGCAGATTCTCCTAGCACTTGAAATTCCATACGCAGAGGATGAAGCCCTGTCATGTGACCCACCATCCAGCTGGTTGCATCTGTATGCAGAGGTGTGAACCCAAACCAAAACTCCAGGTTTCCAGCTACCAGCCTGCAGCTGGTTTTGGGCCCTTCCTCCCAGAATGCAGGTGGGGGGAATGTACCCATCCATTGTGGAAACAAGGACTCGCAATGGCTAAGCACTGATGAACCAGAGGTAGAGCTGCACATGCCCAGTTTGTCCCACAGGCAGCACTCCTGTGTCTTTTGTCTTTCTCAAATTTGAAAGCCCAAAGAGAGGAGTTTCTGGGAGCTTAATCTTGGCTGAAGCCTCTGCACCTTTAGCAAAAGAATGGGAACAGCTCAGAATCACCATTGCTGGTGGGGAGAAACAGTATGAAGGTGGAAATCTGAGATGCTGGGCAGTCTCAGGAGGTTCTCCTTAATATTCATTTAAGATATGAACACATTGGATGTGCAAACTTCAGGAAGGCAAAAGAACAGCCACCTCTGAAGAGAACATTCTTTGAGCTACAGGAATAACTTGAAGGTTCTCAGAATAGAACCCTCATGGTCCCATGAGGAATTGGGGTAGGAAGTACTCAACTACATATTGTCAGTAACTGTTGGAATGTTTGCACCCCATCAGTGGCAAGAAAGGCAGATGCAAAGGAAATCATTTAATTAGGCCACACTTTCTTTTGGACTCAGCAAGGGACCTTGCTTGAATGAGCAAAGATTAACTTCTGACCTACAGACAGCACTTTCTGCTCAGACCTGCAACTGGTCAGAGAGAACCTGAAGAATAAAGGCCTCTGTTTTCTCTTAATGATGAGGTTAATTCTCTTCTCCTCCTGTTCCTCCTCAGAGCCGTGGGGTAAGCACACACATGCAGCTGCTCAAACACCCTTGCAGCACTGCCCATTGCCCAGCTCTTAGCCTTCCCTTCCTGACCTCACTGGCACCTGTCAGCTCAGCAGAGGCAAGTTAAGCACTTAAAAGGTTCAGGGACAATTAATGTGCACACAAAGGTTGTGTGCAACAACTGAACAAGTGGAGGGATGAAAGAGGGAGTTCATGGTTACAGAGCATACTTGGCTTACTGCACAACACAGCTCAAAGCAGGAACCAGATCACAAGTAATCAGAGCAAAAAATATTAAAGAAGCATAAAAAATTAATAAAGAAAGATAAAGTAGTGAATACTAACCAAGTAGCATAGTCGGTAAAGAGGAATGGTAAGTTTTTTAACACAGAGAATTTTATCCAGAGCCAATACTGAGGCATGTAAAGCTTTGAAACAAGTTCAGATCTTCTGTTAAGACCCGGGGAATTTTTTTGAAGGGTAAAGAAGTTGTCAGTTTTCAACCAAAGAAAAGTTGGTATTGTAGTCTTGAAGATTCTTCAATTCCTTGTCCAGAGAGCAATTTACTAATCACATGGAAAGAACAGAGAACAGAAAGATATTTTATACATATATATATAAGTAAAGCAAGACAATAGGATAAAGGCTTTGTTTTGTAAGTGTGTGCTGAGTAATGGCTGAGCATGTATTCCCATCCCTTGGGAACTCTACCCCCATCTGCCAGCTGACAGCTCATGGAGATGGAGCACAGAGCCCCTCAGAACTGCTCTGTTGTGCACAGGTGCTCGCAGAGATGAAATTAGATTGCAGGGTACTGCTGAGGGCTATGGGAGAGGAAGGTACTTCCCCAGGCAGTCTGGGAATTAGGGAGACATAAGCCTCAATATGTGAAGGCTTAATTATCATTGTAATGGAACTGAGATTGTGATTGAGGCAGCAAAATCAGCTCTCTGTCTTTGTGTATGAATAGATACATCTTGGGAGAGAGAGATTTAGAATTACATGGTATGTACATCCACAGAGAAAGAAAATGGTATTATCCATTTTAAAAGCTACTGTGTGAAATGCTTTGGGAAGAGTAGAGCCAACTCCTGCAGGAACGTCACTGATCCCTCAGTGCCCTTGGGAGCATTGGGGTCACAGATGCCATGGGACACAGACTCATGGTGCTTTACAGGAGAGATTTCCAAATAGTGAAAGCAAAGTCTTGTATCAGGACATCATGGGAAATAACTTCATAGACCGTCCAAGCCTGAATTTTAGCTTGCAATACAGCACATGCAGATATCCTTGACAGTGTTTGGTGAAAAAAATAACAAAAATGGAAAAATGCATTTTCCACTTTCTTGACTAATTTCAGTGACTGTTCTTACTCAACACTACCCAGAGTTGGAGATCTATATGTTCAGCAGAGTCCACTGGGTACCTGTCTGACTTTTGAGAACTGGCCTGAACAGCAATTGGGAAACAGAAGGCATGGAAAGAAAGCCCTGAGCACACTGCTTAGGGAAGGGGAACCCTGACACATTTAAAGGATGCTTTGGAAGTGAAATGTGCATTAGCCAGATGTGAATTGTACTCAAGTAATAAACTTTCATAATAATCACAGAAAACAGTTCCCCTCCACCCACCTCTGAAGCCACAGGGAGTAATGCAGGCCCCTGTTTATGAGGTCAAAACACTCACCCAAAACGTTTTTAAACAACAAAGTCATGAAAGTTAATGGGATAAAATGACATAATACTCCCCAAACAGGGAGCAAAATACTGACCCTTTTGTCTTCAAATGACCAAGTGCCCTCAGACATCGCAGGCAGTACAAGGAAGTGACTTATTTGCTAGCTTTATAAGAACTTACAGAATCAATCAAAGCCTGAAGAATTTGTAATTTTTAAAGGGAATATAATTCTACCTCTTTCTTCCTAAGGGCAGGTGAAGTTCACACCAGGCAGATACCAGCACCTTCCTATGGCACCAGAGCAGCACTGCTCAGCCTCAAGCTGCTCCTGGAGCTAGGGGCTGCCTTTATAGCAATTCCATCAAGCCAGATCGACAGTGAGAACATAGCACAAACAACTGGCTCTCTACATGAAGTAATTTTAAAGTAAGATAAGAAAATGAATAAAATAATAAAAATGTCTGTTCTGCAATGAAAGACACAGAGAGAAATGGCCTAATTGTATTGCAGATATCATTCTCTGTCTATAGACCCAATGGCTGAATTTCATCTGCCCTAGTTTAGGCTTCCAAAATAGAGTATATTTCTCCCTCTGGGTATGAGTCTGCATTTAGCCAGAGTGCAATTGCCCCAGACCGCAGAGCTAATTCCCCTGGATTGCTAATAACCCCCTATATGTCTGGGCACTCCCTTCAGGCAGCTCAGCTCCATTTAGGCTCATTTGCTGCCCAGCACCCTCCTCCTGAGAGGTGATCACTGTGCGCACTCAGCCCTAGCAGAAGGACAGGAGGCACTGGGAAGAAGCTGGATTAAGTGTGTGTGCAGTACAGATGCTCATGGTGACTGGCCGCTGCCTAATGGGGGGAACAACACCATGGGGGCAGCTCACAGGTACCTCCCAGCCCTCGGCCTCGGGTTAATGGGATCAGAAGGATCTCATGGGCTAATTTTGGCCTCGTGTTAGAACATAAGCTAACAAATTAATTGCTTGATGTTCTTGCAAAACACGTTCACAAATTCCCCTGGAGGCTCCAGTGTAGCTGATCCTAGTCATTAGCCTGGGCACACACAGAAAAGAGCCAGTGGCCAGAATGCTTACAGTAAGTTTCACAGAACTCTCAGGAGAGGTTATGACAGTAATTCTGCTGACAGCCTGCCCAAAGATCATTGCAAAGCTACTGCATAATGCACATGCTATGCCTGGCCTCAGGTATTTGATGCAGGCCTTGTGTGTGACACTTAGATGCTGGACTGCAGATGAAAGTCAAAGGATTTAGAAGGCAGCCAGGTTAACTACACAGATATAATTGATTTAATTTGCTCAGAATGTTTGTTTTTATATTTTCTCCAATACTTTCTAATCCAGGTGACCTGAACAGACCAGGAGAATGGCAACTGAGACTTCATCTGTGCACAGCACTCAAATAAAGCAGCAGCAGTAGTTAAGCCTGTGGACTGCAGTGCTGTATCTTCTACCTGGTTGTGCCTCTGTGCCTGAGCAGCCAGGCTCTGCAGAGCTTACACTGATCTGCAATACTGCTGAAGCATGTGGAGACAACAAATTGATTTGCAACAGAGTGCAAACCACTTATGTTGACTCTAGATGGTGGTCATGTGTTTTGTTTGAAAAATCTAAGAACCTAAGAATGACCCGGATGATAAGCATCACTATTTTTTGCTTTGTCATTGTTTTTCATTCTGTTTTGTTTTGGTTTAGTTTTGGTAAATGTTGTCATGAGAATATGGCAGTAGCATGGTGTTACTCAATTCCATTTTGTGGATGATATTCATCTACACTCTTTGCTTCCAGCAGAAAGAATATATTAATTATTCAGAATGGCAAGAATTGAGTGTTCAAATGCCTCTGGTAAATGTATGAATTATAGATGGATCTGGCTATATGCATGTTTTGTTCTTATGAGATGGGCTTTTAAGACTGTCTCTTAGTGGACTGTTAGTCAATATGAACCTGATGCATGCCAGTAATAAACTAATAGTGCAGGTGCAAGCACTCCTTTTAATGAGGCATCCTGCCTTCAGCTCCGTGATCCCGCTCCCTTTGTTCCAGCGTCAAGGATTAGTCCTGCTCAGGAATATATGTACAACCGACACAGCTGCTGTGGCCATCTATGGTGTGGCTCCTTAAGATCTCCTGGTTCTAATGCTCCTGCTCAGCCCAGAGTACCAAGAGGGGAGCTGGTGGCATCTCAATCTCCTCAGAAGGTTAGAGAAACTTGGTCTTGGGCAAAACGATGTGTGGGGAGCCTGAACACGTTCCTGCTGCTTGTACTTTTCCATCAGGGCATGACTCAGCTGTGGAGGAAGGGCATTACGACAATAATAGAGAACAGCAAGCAGAACATGCTGCTGCTGCCTTGGACTGATCCAAACTTATGTCTGCTGGTGGTGGTGAGCTGAAAAATGCAATGTCTGGTGTGGTTGTTTTCATGCAGCCAAGTGTATCCCTTGGCAATGTCATGTGAGCACAAAGACTTTCTTAGGAAAACCCAAGGATGTATGGAGATGGTAAGCAGCCTGAGCTGGCAGAGGATGGGCTCTTGCATCCAGACACGACTTTTGCCTTAGACTGCCTTCTCCTGAGGCCAAGAGATCTTCAGTCACAGAAAAGCTGAGTTTATGCACACCAGCCATTAGCTTGACCCTTAGACCAAATGCCCAGAGAGCTGCTTTTCAATTATTGTCCTGTATATCAGCTTTTCCAAACAAGGTCCTGCTGCCTAAATGATGGCATTCATGTGTTCATGACCATTTGTGTTCATCTCCCACTTCAGCTGAATATAACCAGATTCCAGTTGGGTGTGCATTTTCCCAAAAGTGTTGAGAGAGAAGTGGTAATGTGCTTCTGAGGATGTGTGGGAGAGAAGTTAGTTCAGGAGTCCTTTAGAGACAGTGTTTCTCAAATCCAAGAAACCATACAGACTTTTAAACATCAGGTGCTTGATATAGCTGAAAGTAATTGCTCCGGTGCTGAAAAACAAAATTGTTCCCTAAGGATGATAGTGTACTTTAGTTAAAATACCAGGCAAATAAATAACTTACTTTTCTAAAAGAAGTCCAAAAAAATGTCACTTATAGCTGAGCACTCATTCTTAAAAGGCAGCATTTGTCGGACACAGCTACAGAAACAGCGCTCTTCGCAGGAAGGAGTGTGTGTGGTTATTATCGTAATTTGTGCAGGTCCGGCTGCCTTGCCAGCAGAATGCAGAGCAGCTTTAATCACAGCTTTAAACTAATGTGGCAGATATTTATAATAAGAACAGTGGTGTCAGCAGTGTCAGATACTGTAAAAAAACTCAAAACAATCAGCTGTCAGACTGACTTATAAAGAAGCAGTTTCCTCTCAAAGAGCTGAGGTAATTTAAAAAATATAGAAAGTTCAAAATTAAATTTAATCAAACCACTGCAATGATAAATTGCAGTCAGGAAAGTCTCTAGAGGATGTAAAGAACATGTTTATAATGTCAAGTATGTCAAAAGAAGGATTAGAAGGAGACATTGTAATGACAGACAAAAAGCAGGGACGTTCCTTCTCCCCACATCTCTGTAATGACCCAGAAGCACCATCTCCACTGTGACGTGGCCAAGTGATGTCCCCTGGCAGCCTTCTGTTCCTCTCAAATTTGCTGCAATGAGAATACTTATTATAGAATCACAGAATCATGAAGGTTGGAAAGACCAATAGGATCATCTAGTGCAACAGTCAACGCACGTCTGTGACTGCTCTAGACCATGTCACTCAATGTGACATCCATCCTTTTCTTGAACACCTCCAAGGATGGTGACTCTACCATCTCCCTGGGCAGCCTGTGCCAGTGCCTCACCACTCTTGCTGAGAATAAATGTTTCCTAATATCCAACCTGAACCTCCTCCAGCACAACTTAAAGCCATTTCCTCTCGTCATATCACTGTTACCTGGGAGCAGAGGCCAACCCCCATGTCACAACAACCTCCCTTCTGGCAGTTGTAGAAAGCGATAAGGTCTTCCCTAACCTTACTCTTCTCCAGATTGATCCATCCCAGTTCCCTCAGCTGCTCCCCATCAGACCTGTGCTCCAGAACCTTCGCAGCCCCACTGCCCTTCTCTGGACATGCATTCTGCAGAAATGGATTAAAGAAAGCATAAAGTCATTTGGTTTCTGGCCTCTGAGAGCTTGCCCCCATCAGACAGCTGTAGGTGCAGTGCTGCCTGTCCTGTTCCGGGGCTGCAGAGCAGCGTGCAGCTGAAGGATTGGTACACTGAAAAGGATGTGGAGGGAGACGATCAGAAAGCCCCCTGCAATGATTTTAAGTAAATAAATAAATAAACACTTTAAATTAATCTCCTTTGCTGTTTCTGTAATTTTTAATGGCAAGATTAATACGGGAAAGCAGTAAATGAAATAGGCCAATCATTTAGTGCCATGCATTACCTGCTATCATTCAAGAAAAGTGTTGTACGCAGAGGACAGCATATATCATAGACATGTCAGGGAAGATTCAATGTAACGGAAATAACCAGAGAACATAAGCTCTCCTTCACACTGCCAGAGGAGCCAGAAGTGTTTGATTCAGCTCATGCTGCCACGCAGTGCCGCTCTGCTTTGTAAGTCCGCACTTTTTCTGTTAACTCCTCAATTCAACCTTACAATTGGGAATTCAGATAACAAAGCCCTTCACTTCTGATCTTCGCTGAATACCAATGCCATAATTTTATGCTTCCCTGCCTTCTCTACTTCCTGACCTTTCATGTTTCTTGAGGGACGTCTCATTTCCTCCAGCTTTCAAACACCTCCGCGTTTATTTCTCCTTATTGGTGATACAATTAAGTACACACCCTTAATTGAGTTACAAGCAAATACATAGAATAATAGCAGGGTGTTTATCTTTGTCAACCTCAGACAGGTAATTAAATAGTCTCCTTCACACTCTTCTAAGCAAACAGAACCCTTTAAACCGATATGCCTCCTTTACATAATGTCAATAGACTGTCTTCTCCTTGCTGTTTAGATGAGCTTGTGTATTCACTAGAAAATGCAAATTTTCCTTATTCAACACTCATCTGGAAATGAACCTCATGCTTTATTAGTCTGGTTCATCAGGTGCAGAGTATATTAAAGTAGACAAAAAAGGTAGTACCACAGGCACGATGCCTGCTCACAGTTCTGGTGAAATGCGTGCTGAGATGTGCCTGAGTTAAGCACATATATTGGCAGAGCAGAGCAGCAGGTTTTCCCCTGTGGCTTCTTTGCCCTCAGCATTGCCGTGCTTTTGCCAAACTCCAGGGGCTCTGCTGACTTTCAAAATGTGATATGAGGTTGTTCAAGTGGAATGGCCACAAGCCAAAGGCAGCTGGTTTGGATTTAGTAATCAATGTGCTGCTGATGGAGCCTTCAGTACAGGCTGGGATCACAGAATAATTGGATCATAGAATCATTAAGGTTGGAAAAGACCTCTAAGGTCATCCAGACCAACCATCTACCACCAATATTGCCCACTGAAGCACATCCCTCAGGGCCACATCCACATGGTTCTTGAATACCTCCAGAGTCAGTGATTCCACTACCTCCCTGTTCCAGTGCCTCACCACTCCTTCTGGGAAGAATTTGTTCCTAATATCCACATGAAACTCCCCTGGTGCAACTCACAGCCATTCTCTCTCATCCTATCACTACTACCTGGGAGAAGAGGCTGACACCCACCTTGATACAACCTCCTTTCAGGTCATTGTAGAGAGTGATAAGGTCTCTCCCGAGCCTCCTCTTCTTCAGACTACACAAGCAGACAGAGGCCTGGCTTTTGGCTTGAACTGTTCTGTTTTATATCATTCCCCATTCTGTATCATCTCTCCCAAGGGCAGAGGAATTGGTACCTCTCCTGTCACCTTTTTGATAGTGCTGTGTTCTCTCTCATCATTTTCCACTGATGGCCCCAGGGATCTTAATACTCCTGAATTTAAAAGATGACCACAGCTAGCACAGAACACACAACCCTTTTGGCTGTAGAAACAGGCATTTTCCTTTCTGCAGCTTATGGTTTCTGATGAAATCCAGTTACAAACATTAGGATGCACTTCAATCAAGTGTTGTTTGGATTATGGATCCCATTGTAAACAAGCCAGCTCATAGCAATAAATGCTAGGAACATTTGCACTGAAATCGTTCTATCCTATTTTCTGCAAAATTGCTTTTACACATATATCATTGCTCTGCTATACAGGAGAAAATATGTAGAGCATGAATATTGACATTTCTATCGTCCATACCTGTACATGCTAAAGAAATCATTACTTTTTTTGAGGCTTCCGATAAAGATAGCGGTTGGAAGGTTAAAAGAGGGAACAAACATCTTAGCAGTGCCACACGGTACTTCTGTTTCCTTGGAGATCCCTTTTAATGTAGAAATAAGTACGAGAAGCTCACTGCTCACAGAGGCTGGTGTATTTGAACGGTCTTTTAGAAAAGTCTGAGCAAGGCAGCAGATTACTACTGTTATGGTGCTGTATGAACCCTCGTCAGTGATACTCAGTATTTAAATGCTTCCTTTGAGAGCGTGTGCCTATTGGTAACTGAATTTCAAACAACGAATAATAATTTCACATTGCTATTGTTATTCATTTGTGAAACATCAGTATTTGCCCTTGATAAAAGCAATTTTGAAGAATTTTCAAATAGTTAGACAGAAAGCACTTACAGAGACAGAAATCCAGAGCTGAGTAGTATGGCCTGAATATGCCCTATATATACATAAAGCTCCTGGATGCCCAAGGCTGCATCCAGGTGCCAAACAACTTCTTGGTGATACAGAAGTCACAGAATTGCAGAATCGCAGGGGTTGAAGGGGTTGAAGGGACCTCAGGAGATCGACTACAACCCTGCTAAAGCGGGTACCCTACAATAGGTCACACAAGTCCAGATGAATCTTGAATATCTCCATAGAAGGAGACTCCACAACTTCTCTGGCAGCCTGTTCCTGTGCTCCATCACCCTTACCATAAGGAAGCTCTACTGCATGTTAGTTCCTGTGCTCAAGTTTTAGGCCACTGCTCCTTGTCCTATGGCCACGCACCACTGAGAAGAGCTTGGCCTCATCCACTTGCCTCCTACCTCCCTTTAGATATTTATAAACATTCATCAGATCCCCTCTTCTTTTACCCATGCTAAACAGACTCAGCTTACTCAGCCTTTCCACATATGGAAATGCTCCAGGCCCTTTATCATGGTGGCCCTCTGCTGGACTCCCTCCAGGAGATTTCTTTCTTTTTTGAACTGAGGAGCCCAGAACTGGGCACAGTAGTCTAAATGTGGCCTCACCAAGGCAGAGAAGAGGGGGATGATCACCTCCCTTAGCCTGCTGGCCATGGTCTTTTTAATGCACCCCAGGATGCCACTGGCTTTCTTGGCCACAAGGGCACACTGCTGGCTCATGGCCAAACTATTGTCTGCCAGGACCCCCAGGTTCACAGAATCAAGCGGAAAAGTTCCAGAAGAGAACTCACACAGAGGAGAGCTGGATGGTCTCCGTACTCAAGCAGTGAGCAGCCAGACCCAGGAAATATCAAAGGCCAAAGGAGATCAAAGGATAATACTGCAGAATCCACAGCCCAACTTGGAAAGAAAATGGTAAAAGAAAGCAATAGAAATAGTAAAAGGATAGCAGTTAGGAAGAGGAGGAGGAAGAAACTGAGAGAGGTGATGGCATGTATGCCTGGGTGTGCTGGTGAGCAAGGGGAAAAGCTAGAGTAGAACAGAGCACCTAGAAATGCTGATGTGGCATAAAGGAGCAAATGGGCTGAGCTTGGAACTAAGGACTGAGATGGGGAGGAGAAGCAGAACCAGACCTACTGAGTCATGCCTCAGCCTCCACTGCACCACTTACTGACAATACAGGACAGAGTGAGGTGGTGGTTTTCTGGATTTGTGGACACTTATTGTTTATGCTGCAGCTGACATTGTTCCTTAGGACAGAGAAGCACAGTGAATTCTTATTCACCAAGAACTAGACCTAAGAGCTGAGGGAGAAAAAACTTTAAGACACATTTATTTGTATGATCAACACTCAGACAAATCATGGGCTTAAAAAGTTGGTAACTAAACAGGAATTGAAGGATCCCAGACATTAACCTTTACTGTCATATTTTCCCTTTTTTTCCCATTCTTTTTTTAATGAAGACACTGTCCAAATTATTCAGTTGTAAGGACAAAAAAGCAACACTGCAGCATCTATCTCTGTCTGAACACAGTGAATCCTGCAAAGCAAATTAAAAGTAGAAATTGCCACTGTGAAATAGCATGAAACTTGAACTGAAGCATGTTACTGCAGATCTCACCAGGAGAGAACCTACAGGAAATGGATTTGCCAGACTACCTTAAAAATGAATGCTGCATGTTGGAATGCAGTTATTTTCAAGAGAAATAATTTTCAGTAGAGGGAGCTGGAGGACTGTTGAACTTAAAACACTGAACAGCAGTTACTGCAGTAAGGCAGATAACTAAGTATTTACAGTAACATGTAGAATTATTAAACAGTGTACTAGAAAGTTCAGTGTCATAATGTGATTTAAACACTAGACCTCTCCACTTCAGCTTAGAGTGTGGAGAAAAAAAAGTGACATGTATATAACTGCATGCAAAGGCACTGCCTGAGATATTGCTGAAAGATAATATTTTCCTTTCCTGGATTGGAAACTCCGATTTGTGATACAAAGGCTCTACAAACAAAACAAAGACATATTTCTTTCCTCATTGAATGTTAATGGCAATATGTCCAAGATGGTGACTTCAGGCTGCAGGTTCAGAGATTCAAACAACATGTGCACCAGAAAACAACAGGCAGTTATCTATGCTGTCTCCATCCTGCTGTATTTGTATGCAAAATAATCTGCTTCTACCTAAAGGCAAATCCTGTGTGTGTACAATCTTCTCTAGATGTGTTATTTTCAAACTCAGCATGCACTAAGCTTTTTTTTTTTTTTTTTTTTTTTTTTTTTAAATTGAGGCTGCTCCACCAGCATAGGCCAGTTAGCAACATTTGAAGCACTGTGCCACATATAGCTGTTCAGAGCCCCTCAGTGCTGGTGAGCCTTTCTGTACTGACACCACTGTGTCAGCAATGCCAGTGAATGCTGAAAAACAAGACTTTGACAGGTGTCTGAAAAGAGGAAAATGAGGTTGCAGTGAAATATCTGATGTTATTTACAGGTCTTAATACATTCATGAATGTGAGATTTTTTTTTGGAGATGATGGCTTCTCTGCAGCCTCTGCTGCCAGTTGCTTCAGGCCTGTGAGTGAGCTCCATTCATGTTCACAGCAAGACTTCAGGAGTCCCCTCCATGCCATATCCACGCCACCAGGCATATGGCATAAGCCCAAGGACGCCACGCTGCTTCTTCATCTTAACTTTCCACATATATAGACTCTGATGACCTCTATAGCAGGTCCCAGTGAGGTAATTTCTCACAGAACCACAGCATGATAGGGGACTTCTGGGTCCCTCTGCCCAACCCCAGCAGGGTGACCCAGAGCAGGGTGCCCAGGGCCATGGCCAGGTGGCTTCTGGAGATCTCCAAGGAGGAGATATGCGGCCTTTGGGCAGCTGTGTCAACATTCAGCCACACTCTGTGCCTTCCTCCTGTTCATCAATCTGTTGGTACAGGTTGATACTCATGAGAGAAGGGCAAAAGAACAAGCAGGAGGCTGCAGAGAGCTTTAAGTAGGAGTCACCATGCCAAGTGCATCAATGTATCTCCAGAGTCAAACAGCTTTAGCTATGTTCTAAACAAGGGATGATGGCTAAGGTCCTAAGGCCATCAGTTATGAGAGCAGGCTGGCTTGCAATACCCTAAAGACCTGGGACTTGTGTCAGGCCCTTAAAACCTTCCTGGAACAGCATAACCACCTACAAGTGGACAACTCTTAGACTGCTGGCCAAGAGCTGCCACAAGATCTGCAGTGCAAGTGCACTTGCTCCCAGGCCCTCGCTCTCACCTCAATGAGTGTGCATTGCCTTCAGTCAGGTAGCTCCGCTCAACCCCTGCAGCTCTGGAGCTTGGCAGTTCATAGTCAACAAGTAAGAAAACCACATGGCTTTCAACACTCTTAAAATGCCTGTAGTCTTAGCCCAGAGATAATGGCAATGTCATTTCATGCATTCTGATTTCATCTCCACGTGGACCAAATCTGGTTGTAAGTACGACATCAGTTTGATGTCAGTAGAAATCATAGAATATCCCAGGTTAGAAAGCACCCACAAGGATCACTGAGTCCAACTCCTGGCTCCACACAGCACTGCCAAAAATTCAAGCCCTATGTCTGAAAGCGTTATTCAAACATTCCTTGAACTCCAGCAGCTCAGTGCCGTGCCCACCACCCTCTGGTGCAGACCCTTTCCCTGAGCCCTTCTCCCGCCCCTCCCCTGACGCAGCTCCATGCCGTTCCCTCGGGCCCTGTCGCTGTCACACAGAGCAGAGCTCAGCGCTGCCCTCCGCTCCCTGTGAGGAGCTGCAGCCGCCATCAGGCCTCCCCTCAGCTCCTCTGCTCTGTGCTGAGCAAACACAGGGACCTCAGCCGCTCCTCACACACCCTGTCCTCCAGAGCCTTCCCCATCTTCATATCCGTTCTTTGGATGCTGTCTAGTAGCTTTATGTCCCTCAGATGCTGTGGCACCCACACTGCACCCAGTGCAGGAGGTGAGGCCGCACAGTGCAGAGCAGAGCAGGACAAGCCCTCCCCTTGCCTGCTGGCAGTGCTGGGCTTGCTGCACCCCAGGGTACAGTTGACCCTTTGGGCTGCCAGGGCACACTGCTGACTCAGATTCAACTTGCTGTCAACCAGAACCTCCAAACCCCTTTCTGCAGGGCTGCTCTCCAGCCCTTCATCTCCCAGCTTGTACATTTGTCCAGGACTGACCCCATCCTGGGTGCAGAATCAGGTTTTTGCTCATGTTAATCTTCATGCAGCTGGTGGTTGATCACCACACAAATTTGTGAAGACCTCTCACTGAAGAACCTTTTCCTAACACCCACCCCTGACACTGCTCCATGCCATTCCATCAGGCCCTCTCACTGTCACCAGAGAACAGAGTTCAGCGCTGCCCCTCCATTCCTCTTGTGGGGGGCATTCCAGGAGTCATTGAGACCTTATGTGTGCTTCCCAGTGGAGATCTAAGCCCACCTAAGTGGCATTAGGGAGGCATTAAAAACACAGTAAGTGTAGTGCATTTCAGTCAATGCCTTCCACTTAAGAGAGCAAGAAGGCCCAGGAAGCTTTGGCCATCATCACTGAGAGATGGGACTGAAAAGCATTCAAAGTACAGAGATCCGTGCTTTTAAAATGGTATAGCATTAATTTCCTTAGCCCTGAACTATGTCTCAGCAATAGTTAGAAGTCAGAAATTGAAAATCTTTGTAGAAATCAGTAATAGTACTGGTAGTGTCCTATCCGCCTTGCATGTCTAACATCAGATGCACCAAGTCAGACTGTCAGTTTGGGATGGGCTGTCAGCAAACCTTTTCATCTGCTTTACCCTCTTTAAATTCAGGTGATACAATGGAGCACAATCCACTTTGCTAGCAAAGTCCTGCTGAGTGATTTCACAACAGTGTTACTGAATTGGATAAGACCAGTGAGGTTTCCTCCAGCACATGGAGGCACGACAGTCAGCGATGGTCTTCCATCCCAAAACTTGAGCAATTTAGAGGTGTAGGCAACATTTTTGTTGACTGTGAGGATGAGAATGGACTGCTGAGTGTGCACAGCCACATATCTTTCAGTATTTGTGGTCATCTCATCCCCCTTCTGCTCTATGCTACTCATAGGAGCGCTTACAATGGAGCACAGTCCCTGCCTGCTGCTCCCATTCAGCAGCCTGGGGACAGACCCCTCAGCACAGACAGCAGCAGGTGTCTGGCTTTTCTCCACTGAATCTGTACACACTTCTATCTGGGAAAAAATACGCATTCTTCTGTTAGCCCAAAGCTTTGCCTACACACAAAGAACAAACAGCACAATCTGCCATTCCAGTGAGCGAATACGCCCATGTTTACTCTTTCCTGGTCCCCACTACCAATGACCAGAGGATTTTCTGAAAATCTGATAGGAACTTGCACCTAAACCAACAGCAGGGTGTTCAGGTT
The DNA here is from genome assembly GCF_987193195.1 of Phasianus colchicus. Classification (NCBI taxonomy): domain Eukaryota; kingdom Metazoa; phylum Chordata; class Aves; order Galliformes; family Phasianidae; genus Phasianus; species Phasianus colchicus. The sequence goes on from NC_143436.1 coordinate 16,787,066, forward strand.
TTGCCCATTTTCCCTTGAAAATGTCCAGCATTACAAGACAAAATGAAAAAGAGAAGTACCTGAGAGATGTTTTACTGGGTTGATCCTTCTTAGGCTGGGCCTTGCAACTCTCAGAGTATTTCTTTCTTTGATAGGTCTTGCTAAGGGGAGATACCTGCCCTAAATACATCCATCACAGCTTCAGACAGCATTCTATGAAGACATGATCTCTAGGAACTAACTGTACCAACTTTGATTGCAGACTATGCAGATACGTGTTCCTTTTCCAGAGTGAGCCTGTCAATTCTGCCTTTCTACACTCACTTCTTTGGTGGTAAATAGAAATCAGCTCCAAGCATTTTTTCTTGTTATCGGTATTCTGCTCAAACATCGTTCTTTCCCTGCTGTCTGAACATTAGTCCTGGCTAAGCAGAGAACAGCAGACTGAGAGGTAGCACGGGAACATATGCATGGCAACTCCCTTGGAGGGAACAAATCCCTATGTCCACTCTGGGCAGAACAAGCTTACAGTAACGCTACTTCAGTTAAGCAAGTAACTAAAGATTTTTAGCTACAAAAATCTTTAACCAATCTGTTCTGACAGCTAAGCTACTTCACAAAACTCCCATCACTGAATGCTTTTAAGAACAGCTTACATAAAGACTCAGGAATAACACAGGGCTTTACGTATGCAGTCATTTTCTGTGGGAACTTTGCCCACAGAAATTACACAGTTTATGGATCAGCCCTTTAGCTGTGCAGGTTGCTGTCCTACAGCTTTAACCTCAGCATCACTGCCGTGCTAATACAGCTCTCCTCCTTGCTTGCTGCCCAATGCCCCTCTTTCCGAAAATAAAGTTGCTAAATATTAACATGAAAAATAAATATTCAGCAGATTAAACTCATCAGCCATTTCAGATTACTGCATCGCTACACGGAGTTGCTTTTACAATCGTCCTTTAGCACCTCTCTCTGAGATGCTCCTGCTGAAGTTTGCAAATAAAGAGTACAACTTTTTAGGATTATGTCTTCTCAAGAGCAATAAACCTTTTATTCTGCCTACCAGTCATAAATATTCAGCTTCTGGTAATCTATCCAGGCCTTTATTGCCAGCTTCTCTCTGCAGTTAAAGTACAGATGACTGGGCAATGCTTTCCAGAAAAAAAAAACAAAACAAAAACCCAAAGACCTTGCCATATCTGTATTATGTTTTCCTATTGCTTATTTTTCTTCTACAAACTTTTTTGCATTTTCTCATTTTCATCCCTTCCAGGATTTGGTCCCTCTTTTTTTTTTTTTTTTAAACTTAAATTTGCATCACCTCTGTTATTCCTTCAGTACTTTTCCTTTATGGATTATATCCTTATGGATATAAGGTGTTTCTTTTTTCTCCTTGTTGTACACTATGAAAAAATCTTCTTTACATGCAAACCAAACAAATCAACCCTATAACTTGGGTGAAACAGATGCAAGCTCTTCTCATGCAAGAGTCTTAAAGAAGCAAACACCTTTTGAAGGCAACCTCTTGTTGGCAAATCAACGTGTGCTTGCTAAGAACTATTTCTATACAGTGGGAAAATGAATGAAAAAATTGCTAATCCTCTCATAGCAGAGCATCTGAGAAGGCTAAAAGCAGACCAAATGCCCCACCTCCTTTAAAGCAATGGCTCTGGTCACACGTTAATTGAGAATATGCATAAGCCCTGGCAAGATGTGTGCTGCACGCACATCAGCGGGTGAGACAAGCCTGGGGAAACTGCTGCTACATTGTGGACAGAATTCACTTGCTAGAAATTGAACACCAGCTAGAATCTATTGAATGTATTTAACTATCTGCTAAAAATTTGAAATAAGCAATGTGACTAATAAGAAGGATAAAATCCTGTTGTTCATATTAAGGCAGGAGTTCTAAGGAAACAGCAAGACAGAAGTGTTGGGAGAAATTTCTGATTCTAGATACACAACATCTTTGTGTTCATGAATATAAGAGTGATATGGTGACATTCCTGCAAACACTGACTTGTTGTATAACTTCAAAAGCAAAATCTGCAAAGTGCTGAAAAGCCTAGTCTTACTGTGCCCACTGTTCACATGTAAAGAATGTGTTTTACTTCTTAGTAGGAAGCGTACTATATCAATAATTTCTACAATCAAAGTCTGAAAAGCACCTTTTTGGCATATAGTAGGTATTAATTTAGTATAATATGTAGTCCATGCTTCTTACAATGGCAGCTGTCTTTGACATTTTGTAGTTTACAATTTTTCAAAGCTAGTAACTCCAAATACTTACAACCAAGATTTTCCTTCCCCTTCAATCTTTAGTTTCTCTTAATAGGATTACGTAGTTCTAGGGGCAATCCAGCCTCAGGAGCTGCTTTTCTTCACTCTCAGTATTGCCTGCAGTCACGCTGCCTATAAAGTAGTGGTCAATGCTAATGAAAGCTTACAAATTACTTCTCTGCCGCTTTAACCCACCCACATCCATTACACTGCATGCATTTCCTTTGAAAGGCAAAAATCTCACAACAGATATTTTCTTTCAAATCAATTTGTAAAAAGAAGAAAACCACAGTATCGCTGTACAACATAATTTTATTTTTTTCACTGAATTCCTTTAACCTCATAAAACAGAGCACATTTTCTAATCTTGAAGCCAGCAAGATTGGGAAATAAAAAACAAAACAGGGAATCAAACTTGGTTTTCCCATACATGATTTTCATACCGAGACTACATTCAGAGGGGAAAAAAAACTAGAATTAAAATGAAAGCATATACTACTTACACAGCTCTCTTCTTAAAAATGAACTGGATGTCATACAACTCACCTTCGCTAGTACAATATGCTACAAATAGAATTATTCAATTCAATTATGCAGCTTTCCTATTTTGTAAGATATTTATTTAATATGTTGCAATACCTTCGGTATTAACTTAACACTTCATTACGAGACTACTGAATGATCTTTTCCTCCTCCTTTTCTGGCGGTTCTCTCCCAGAATGGAAGCCTTCCCAGTGGCCTTTTTTTTGGAAACACCAGGCGCAGTTTCAGACACTGAAGTACTCAAAGCTCTTCAACATCACAACCAGATTAATCCACCATTTTTTAAGTAACAGTCTCATGCCTTACTAGCAAACTAATGGAAAAAAGCTGGTTAGCATTTCTGCTGTTCTCACAAATGAGAAATTGATCTGGATAGCTGGAACACTTCATCTGTTGGAGTTTATACTGCCATACCCTGGCCAAGAATTACAGTAATTTGAAATCTCGGTTCTTTTACAATATTCAGAGATAGACCAAGCTAACTGTAGAACTTTTTAAACAACTTACACTTTCAAAAGGTACCTGCATTTGTATGACTGCATCATTTCATTTTCAATAGGGTTCTTCATTCAAAAGTACCATTTCTCTTGCTAAACATGGCTTTAAAAATACAATATATTTAACATTTTTGTATTACAAATGTTGCAAAGTTGATTTACCCAATGTTTTTCAGACTCAATACATTATTGAGGAAAGTAAACAGTACTACTTTTGAAAAAGTATTCAAGTATCTCCCTGACACTTAATATAATGAAAAACAGATTCTAAACTTTGTATGACTGTACTTAAGTAATTATCACTCACAAGTCTTTTTGGTTTTCTGTCATACACAACAGTATGAGTAATACTTTTAGCAACAATACAGCACAACTTGATATTACATAAAATTGGAATGTTTCAGCAGAAAAGAAAATAAATCAGCCATATAAAAGAAACTTCAAGTGCTTCAATAATAAACTGACCAATCACCATGGCTTACACAGAGCAAATATACATGAAATCAGTAGAAGTTGAATGACAGAAATTCCAATAAATATACACGAATAGAGAATAATTAGCTGTTCAGACACAACAACAACAAAAAAAAATCTGAGATGCAATAAGCATTAACAAACGGAGGTTAAGTTCTGATCCTTACCAAACAGGAAGAAACCTGCTTGACAAGAGGAAAATTTTGCCCCAAGACTACACACTGGATGTGTGTGAGCCACAATACAACAAATTCAAGTATAACTTAAATAATCGCTCTGTAGTCATACTTGATAGTCTAAGGTATTTTCTGTAAAACTAAGCACAGTGATTTGTGATTTATCAGATGCCAGTTTCTTCCTTTGACTTCACATCACACATTACTTTGCTTCCTATTTAGTTAAATAAAACATTGTTTTAAAGACATTCAATCATCAAATAATATTTTCAAACTTAACATTCCAACGTCTTACTTTGCAAAGACATTTTAACATATCTCATAGAATCTCCAAAGAATTGTGTACTGAAGAGGAAAGCTTTTCATATGTTAATTTTAACTATTTTTAGAAATGTAAAATTTGCTGGTGTTTTATAAGATATTTTTATTTTCCCCTGCCTATGCTTTCCTGGTATCACACATCCCTGCGAGTTGCTTGTAAGACATTTCAATGCAGTACACAGTATTTGGTATAATCCAAACAGTCATTAGATGCTTTGTAATCCCAAACAGCAGCATGCAAGGAAGCACTTAGAATACAGAGGAGAAGTTATGATCTGTCTACAGATGTGCTTTTGTTTTTAAAAATATTTCTAGACTGTTATTGTTATTACTTAAAGCCAGGAATGTGTATCTGAATTGCATTGATAAGTTGCAAGGTATTGTCAGAACTACAAAGGAAAGATTTAAAAAAAATGCAAATGACAACACTGTTGTCCAGCACTTAAGCCACATGCAGTACTTCACACTCCCAGCAGAACACACTCTCTCAGATACTGAAAATATCTTGTCTTTGTGTCTTGGTTTGATGGCAATATAAAGTTCAATGTTTTATAACAATTAGATATTATTGCAACACAACTGCTAAGTCAGCTCTCTAAAAAAGCACAGTATTTTTCAGTTGTTGTGAATACATACACATACGCCAATTCTCTCTAACATAACTTAGATTACATTACTCCAAGACATATTTTAATGACTACAATGTAAAAAAAATAGTGAAATAAAAAGTCTAAAATTATATTGAAACTACGACAAAAAAAAATCCTAAAATTTTAAAATACTTGTCAATTTGACTAAAATGCATATATACTCAATTTCCTTGAGCATTTATTTTATTCTTCTCCTCATCGGAGGAACAGTACTTATAGTAATTGTTCAATGCTACTGTGGCTGTAGGCAGCTTCATCTTTACTGTTTTCCTCAATTCCCCTTGCAAACAGTTTCATTAACTGGCAATGAACCCTGAAAAAGATGGAAGTCAATTAATCATACTTAAAAAAAAAAAAAAAAGAAATGACTATGTATATTTAGTTCTCATGATCTGTGAATCTTGGGCACTTGAGCAAAGTTCCTAACTTCAGACTACAAAAACATTCCCCATACAATCTTTCCTTGCAAAGAATGCTGGATGTTTTCACCCTTCCATCATTCCTGCTAGTGATTTATTCCACACATCAAGTTCCATGGGACATCAGGAGAAGCTGACCTTATACAATATATACTGTATACACCAAACAAACTTAAATGCAAATATTTAGTTTTGTATGTTTCTCTTTGACCTGAAACACAGAAAAACACAAACCATACAAAAAAGCCCTTCAAAACAAGATACTCTTGTCTTCTAATTTGATTATTTGCAGAACTGCAAACTGCTTTCTCCATCTGCCAAGGCTTAAGACAATACTGGACTTATCTGGCATAAAAAATATACAGGAATACTGAGCATGTGCCATATTTTGTAAGACAAAGATGTTAGGTCAGCACTAAGAGAACTGAGCAGGATTTCGGGGGCTGGGTTCTCTCTCCTCTCAAAGAGATCATTCATGATAGACTGTTGATTACTGGAAAGGACCAAAACAGCAAAACCAAAACCAAATTAAGTTTATTATCAAAACACTCAAATATGCTATGTGGGGACTTGTTTTGAAAATATCTCTATGAGCATAATTAAATCAATGAAAAGGCTCAATACCTTTTATGGTACACACAGGGAAAAATTGATGCTCACCTCACTTCAATTGCTGAACTATCCAGAGTTTCTCCATCACAGTTCCAAGTGCTATTAGCAATATTGCAGCAGCAGGCTGGATGATCTCTGCAGAATTGGCCAAAACGTTTCTTTCCTATGTCTGTGACACTGCTTTCATTGTCTTCTGAAAGCTTTGATGTAAATTGAAAACTCTTCACCCGATAAACATCTACAAATGAGAAGTCAAACTACAAAGAAAAAAATAATCAGAAAAGGCAATTACAATTATTTAAATATACTTGATGCATAAAACAACTCAGCATGTAGTATTCTGTATTCAGGAAGGTCTGTCATTTCCAATTTTTTTTAGAGAAGATTACCTGAGGCATAGAATGACTTATCTTTTCTGATTTGTGCAGCTTTTTAAAACAAAAAGCAAAACTGGAATCTTACTTTCCAATGGTGTTCTTTAAGTAGCAGCAAACAGCCACTTTTTGGATAATGAGATAAAAGGTTCTGAGTTTAGAAGGGGATATAAGAACTATAAAAAAAACTATAAAAACAGATTATAACGCGGAATCTAAGTCAAAAAGGTTTGACTTGGATCCCTGTACCACCCTCAAGAATTGTTCAACTACAACTCTAAAGATGAGCTTTTCTGAGTCTTATCATAGAATAACGAAGATAATTATAGAATAAGTAACACTGGAAAAGACATCCAAGATTATCTAGCCCAACCATCTACCTACCACCAATATTTCCCTCATTAAACCACGTCCCTCAATGGCAAATCTCCATGTTTCTTGAACATCTCCACAGATGGTGACTCCACCACCTCCCTGTTCCAATGCCTCACTACTATTCCTAAGAAAAAAAATTTTTCCTAATACCTAACCTGAGCCTCCCATGGATCAACTTGAGGCCATTCCTTCTGGCTACATCAGAGAAGAGGCTAACCCCCAGCTCACCATAACTTCCTTTCAGTCAGCTGTAGAGAGCAATAAGATTTCCCGTGAGCCTCCTCTTCTACAGATTGAACAATTCCAATACCCTCAGCCACTCTCCAGAAGCTTGTGCTCCAGATCCCTCACAGCTCTATTGCTCTTCTCTGGATACAATCCAGGGCCTCAATGTCTTCCTTGTAGCGAGGGACCCAGAACTGAAAACAATACTCAAGCAGTGGCCGCACTAGAGTTGAGTACAGGAAGATGATCACCTCCCTGCTCTGGCTGGTCACACTATTTCTGATACAAGCCAGGATGCCACTGGCCTTCTTGGTCACCTGGGCACACTGCTGGCTCACGTTTAACCCAAGTGTCAACAAACACTCTTGGATCTACTTCTTCCACACAGTCTTCTAGCCACTCTGCCTTTAGCAAGCCTGTATCATTGCCTGGGATTGTTGTGGCCAAAGTCGAAGACCCAGCACTTGGTCTTGCAGAAATTCACTGGGCCTTACCCTAGTGATTCAGAATGCAGCTGAGAAGTGCAAAGCACTGCCTTGATCAAAGAATTCCAGAACAGTACGATTACATTACAAAAGTGGGTGTAGAGGAAAATAAGAGCAAAGAGATATTAAACACCAACAAAATAAAATAATTTCAGATAGAAATAAGTAGGGTCAGTTTGAGACCAGTTCTATTTGATGTTTTTTTGTTTGTTTGTTTTTTAAATAAATGATCTGATTTCAAGATTCAAATGCATACTAAGTTAGGAAGAACTTAGACTCTTTCAAGGATAGAGAAGTACTGCAGTGAAGTCTTGACAGATTAGAGGGTTGGTCAATCACCAACTATATGAAGTTTAACAGGAGCAAGTGCCAAGTTCTGCACCCAGGACAGGGTCAATCCTGAATATATGTAGAGACTAGGAGCTGAGAAGATGGAGAGCAGTCCCACAGAAAGGAATCTGGGGGTTCTGGTTGATGGCAAATTGAATCTGAGTCAGCAGTGTGCCTTGGCAGCCAAAAGAGTTTAAATATCTTCCAAATATTAAATATATGGAAAATGTTATAAGACAAATTCAATTAGCATAAGTGGAATTTTGTTAGAATGCTGCGGCCCAAGACTTAGTTTTTGTGATGGTACACATATTCAGATTAAGTCATACAAACTGCATAAGCTTTTTCTTTTCTTTTATATTTTGTAGGTATTCTTTTTTGTCATGAATAAATATCAGCATTCACACCTTAAAACTTATTCTGGAGAGTTCACTGCTGAAGGAAATACATACCTGGTCATGTTGGTTTGTATGTCTGACAAGATAACGTAGAAAATCAAATCTGGAGCATTTACGAACTAGAATGAGGTCAGCTGAACCATCTGCTAAGTGAGCTGCTGGTGAAAGACCTTTTGGACTTCGTGGACAGGCACAGCTCATATTTACTATATTGATGGCTAGAAATTTTCCTTTAATAACCTTCCATTCTTCTTCATCTTCTGAAACACATCAATAAACACACAGATATCGGATTAGTTGATCAACACATAAGAAAGTAAGAAGCAATCTTTATTGGCATGGTACAATATTTTACTACGCACATTTATGCACTGTCAATACATATCTAAACAAAAAAAACCACTTCTAAATTTCATATATTAACAGAAGAAGTTGTTTCCCCCCTTCACACACCATCATTATCTTTTAGTGCTGCTTACCATTTCTGAGATAGGCATGTCAAATTCAAGATTGATGTTCTGGGGGTAAAATCACTACGTTTCAGGCAAGGAAAAGAGACAGGCAGGTTATAACTCTTGCAAGTTAAAAAGTTCAGGAGAATTTTTAATTTTATTCTTACTGTTCAACATGTTATTCTTAAGCAAGCAATGATGCAGAGACAGTGGCTTAGGGTCTAGTTTCCAACCCACTCCTCTTTCAGCCTCAATGACAGAAACTATATTGAAAAAGAAACAAAACCAAACTAAAACAAAAAAAGATCAAAAGAGAGAAGATTACTCTGGATTCAGGAAAGGCCAGTATGCAGCAGATCAGCAGCCTGTTAAGAAACTCCTAAAAAAATGCCTGCAGATGAACAGTGGTAACAAAGATACTGCAAAAGTATTCAGGGACTGCTGGGAAGAAAAGTGTTTTCAGTAATATAAAACTGTTCTGTTATATTAGACCTAAACTGACTTTGAATGTCTGATGAAGTAGAAACTAACAGGAAGAAGAGGAAATTTCTGGAATGAAAACTGTTTATACTGGTACCGCTTCTTGTATAAGGATAAAAAAAGATTAGAAAAGCCTCTGCATTTTTACATTAAACACGATTGCCTTCCTTACTACAATAAAAAAAAAAAACAAACCATAAAGCAGCCACTATCTCCAAATATAAGTGGGCTCAGATATATCAAATGAAAAACTCTACAGAACTAATGATCCTAGAACAGTCTATGGAGATGCACAGTTAGAAAACTGTAGTCCAAGTGTCACTGTAGATGATGGGGGTAAAAATTAAGGAACAAACAAAGAAACAAGATAAACTTTGTTTATGGAAGTTTGTTTAACCAGTTTGATCATCAAAGCACAGCCAGGTAGTTTTTGAGTCATATTAACTAATTAATAGCAACTTAGAAATCTAATATTATTCAGTTGCTCATGTTGGGGTTAATTTATAATTAATTATTCAAGGTGCTTCATTGATGAGACGATAGATGACTTGTATATAGATATTTCATAACCTGCAATTCCATTATTCTTTACTATCTTAGTTCTTAAATCTCACCATCTCATCTGTTACATTTACTTTACAGTCATCACCACCACTGCCTAGGTAAACGGTGGACCTAAATTTTATAATACACTTATTGTGCATTTACCTCTTCAAAGCTTTATACACCAGAAGAAAGAGGAAAAGGAAAAAAAAAAAATAGCTCATCTTTGCTCTTTCAACTTCTCTATCTTCTTGAACTTTTTTCTTTTTAATTATTTTTAAAAATTCTTTGAAACTTCTTGCCATCCCCCCTTTTTTAGTACTTAGAAAAATTCAACTCCAGGAAAACCAGAGTAGGATTGTAATATGACAGAAGTCTTAAAGCTAACTAAAAACAACTTCATATTTTTTCCATCTAGTCTATCCTCCATATGTTCTGATAAACAAATCAGTAATAAAAGAAATGCAGCTTTGTTAGATTCAACATTTTTGCATCATTTGCCAGAGTGGTTTTAGTATCAGTTGTGTTTGCTTTACTGCTGATCATTTTTTACGTGCTTTCAAAAAGGACATTACAGAGAGAAATCATTTAAATTAGTTTCAAAATGTGTATTTTAAGAGAAAAGAAAGACATCAATCAAACTACAGAATGACTTTGTTCAGGCTGCAGGCAAATGATGAGATTGTTCTGAGACTAAGGCAGTCAAACAGAACATAAGAAACTACTGGAAACATGAGATATTGTGCGACCCAGCAGTTCTCAGTGTGAGAAAGTGAGAAAAGTTACAGACAGCATCATGTAGAATGCCTGAATTTCATGGGCGGGAAAGGGAGTTACTGGAAGGACTGTATAGAGAACTGAGGGAGACCACCTTTAGGGGAGCTGAACCTTGAAAAGCCAACATCATCTACTTAATTGGATGACCTATGCAATGCTGCTGCAATCAGCAATATCAATCTGGGGCACTGATGTAGCAAAACTGAAAACAGTGAAATTCAGCTAGAAACAGCTGTTTATTTGGGAGAAAAAAAGGCTGGAGAAAGGGAAGAAGTGGATTAAGGAAGGACAAGCATGGAGAATGGAGAGATAACAGGCATCACTTCAGCATGAGCATGTACTGACCAGAAACCTCCCTAATGTGTATGTGGCCTGTTGAAAACTTAAGTCACACTAACCAGACCTTAATGTGTAGAAACTCACAGTCAGAGCTGGAAGCTAGCTAGCAGTGCTTGGGGTCTGGATTCTGGATATGCCAGAGTGTGAAGGATGGACACACTCACCCACAGTTCAATAACTAAGAGTACCTGTAGGTTTTGTTGCAAACTAGGTAAAAGACCCAAGGTCTGGGCATTGATAGTAGAGAGACTTCAAGTACATGCTAATATTTGCGGGATCCCTGAATACAGGCATTGCTGTCAATCAAGACAGTTCTACTAGCAAACTTCAATCCTGATGAGGAGAGAAAGCAAGCAGGACTGGGATAGTTACAGTGCTCATGTTTTGAGTGGATATCTACGAAGATACTGACATTCTGCCTGCATTGATCTGTGTCCAGCCACAAATGTACTGTGTTCATATCCACGTCTGCATGGGAAAACATGTTCAGTGTTGTTTCCTGGCTTCACCTGGGTATCTGCACACTGAGGGGGGAAGAATGTTCCTGAAACTGAAAGGCCACAAGACTGTAATAGATTTAATGGACCATATTAATCACTTGGAAATCTCAACTAATGCTAATACTGAATTTTACTTCATGCACAATACTTATCTGAGAAGTATTAATAACTTGGTCTTGAATGCATTTAGATGTATTAACTTTTTAAGTATGCTCACTGTAATAATTAAGTCTCAAAGGGTAGAATGTCTATATACATTTTTACCTGGTGGAAAAGCACTGTTTAGTAAAAATTGAAGCATGTCACTCTCTAAAGAAGCTTAACTGCTCAGGAACAACAAAATCTGGGTATTTATCACATCTTAAATAACCAGCTGTTCTCCTAGCCATTCTGCAGAGTGCCTCCTGTAATATCGCAACATACCTAAAATATCTTTTATACAGTAGGGCAATCATAAACAAGGGAGAAGGTACATGGCAGTCATTTCAACTGTCTAATGTGTACACATACTGCCAGTTATTGAAATCAGCCTAAAATGCTAGCACCGAAAATTTACTCAGCACATGCACACAGACTTCTTCACAACTGTAATGAAATATGTTAAGTGATGGACAATGCAAGCATCCTTCTAAACTCATCTCAACTGTACACAAATCAAGTATGCAAATGAAAGAGTTAGCCAATGCATCTCACAATAAAAGCTTACACGAAGTGGTAATTTAAAATCCTTCTTAGTGCAAATCAGGAATAGCGAATTGTTCCTGCTCGCTTACCAGTACTACATGGAGAAGAGACTATACAGCAAAGAAAAGCAGCTATTGAAGTACAATTTAGGACAGTGTCCTACAAAATTATTTGCATGTCTCATGCTAAGCAGACTAAAGCAGTCAATTGTTCACTAATATATGTATTTCACTTTCTTCAGCCCTTGCTCCTTTGCTGGATCAAAACTATTAAGAACAAATAATGAACAGAAAAAAACAAAAAAGAAAAAAGGCAACTTCTAACTACAATTATTTCCTCCTACTCATGAGATCTTCTTACAGAAAAGAATCTTGGTATCACATTTAATTCCTAAAATGATATTAGATAAAGTGATTTCTTTTATTTATGCTTCAATTCACTTATACAGGCTTTACAGGCTACCAGTGAATCTCTACAGCATGATGATACTCTTTGCAAACAAATGGTTAGAACTACACACAGAAACTGTGCAAAGTAATTGTGATTACAAGACAAACTAGGTCATAAGGACCAACTGTTGTGTTAAAAAAATCATAGTATTATGCACTGCACTCTGCAAGAAAAAAAAGAAAGAGCATAAACAAGCCCCCAAAGTAAGGCTGCCTGCTGTTTGAGAGGCAATATCCAAGAAGACAAACTGAGACCAGAGGCTGAAGTCGGCCAATTGAAGTTCCGTATTTTCTTTCTGCAAAGTCAGAAGCGTATCAATACCAGTGCTTCCTACTAGGAGGCAGTAATTGGGCATAAAGAGATCGGAAGACTACTGCATAGCATCCAGCATGTAAATTGTTGCTTTTAACGAAACAGAGGGAAAGTATGCCCACATGAAAGTGTAAACATAGGGCCTGGAATAAGGAGAAGAGGATATACATAACGTAACATGTATGTTACATAATATATATGTATAACATAATGAGAGAAATCTCATTTAAATTAGATTTATTCCTCCATTTACTTAGAAATACTTAAATGTGCTAGCCAGGCTATTATCCATATTCACTGTCCCACATGTATTTAACAACTTGAAGAAGGGTGACTTGTGCATAAACAAACACTAAGCTGAATCCTCATCTATTCCAAAGTTCTCTCACTGAACTTCTTTCCATACTGACTCACAGTTTATCACTCAAATCCTACTCACAAAAGTAAGACAAAGTCCCAGCTAACTGAACATATCTTTAAGGAAGCCCAACATATCAAAATATATAAGTAGTTAATACAATTTCATCAGAATTGTCTGAAGTTTGGGTGGAAGTGATGCCTTAACATGCTTTTACTTATCTTTTTTTAAACTTAAAAGAAACATCATTCTAGCAACCTGCAGCGACAAACACACTTGAGCTGATATATACAGAAAAACAGTAAGTTCCATAATACTACATCATTTTACTTTTTATGATAAGTTACCTTCATGTTTGAATCCACACTTCTTGCATTGTTCTGCCAGTTGTTGCTCACTTTCCTTGCAAACATAACATCTGAAAACAGAAAAACTATTCAGTGCCTGAAAAAAAAAAATCAGTTCTGTGCTTTACCTAATAACTCTAAGAACTTCCCTCTCTATAAGATGGAGCATGGCACCAACAACCTTGATGTGGCATAAATCACGATAGTCCTGGAGACCCTACAGGTACTTAAATAAATTGCTGAAGATTATCGGAGGTAAGAAATAACGTAACTCCAGGTTCACACTCCTCCTCTCGAACTTCACAGTGCTCCTGTCAACCATTTTTTTAGCCTGCCAAGGTCCATCTCAACAGCAGCCTTGACATTCAGCATACTGACCACTCCTCCCAACCTGCTACCATCCATAAAACCACTGTCAGTTCACTCTGTACCACCATTGCAGTCTTAAAGGTGCTGCACAGTACTGGCCTCACAATTGTTTTCTGAGGCACACCATTATTAATTAGCTGTCTGTTGGACACAGCACTCAAAACCTTTCCATATAGCCTAAGCAGTTTTCCACCTATCTCCTAATGTACTATACACCTCACTGATTTAATTTTAAGAATACTACAGAAAACACTATCAAAGGCCTTGCTAAAATTAAGGTATTTAACACCCAGTGTTTCTCTCTCATCGACAGGCAAAGGAGGCATTTCCCCTATCTTTTGTCAGCGGGTCTGCTACAATACTAAGCACTAGGTTCACATTTCCTTCCACCTTTTATGATAAACATCCATAAATAATTGCTTTTGCAACATAATGCTCTTCATATCCCTCACTCATTTCAACTCTACCCACACTCTGGTTCTCCCAGTGGCACCCCCACATTTTGAGCCAATGTGTCTGCGCTCCTCTGAGGTAACCGTTCCACCTCTACCTTCTGTTTACTTCTCAGTTACATTTTTGTTTTGGCCAAAAAAAGATCTTTGATTATCACACTGCTCTTTTTTCACGTTTACTCAAGTTTCTGCATATCAGAATGCTCTGTTCATGTACTACATACATCCTTAAAAACCAATGAACTCTCCTAGACCTCTCTGTCCTCCAATGTTGCCTGGGATCTTGCCAAGATTCCTAAATAAAGCAACATCTGTTCTTCTGAAATTCAGGGCTGTAATTCTACACTTTGTCTTGCTTACTTCTCTGGGGATTTTAACCTTTGTAATCTCACAGTCACTGCTGCCAAGACTACCATAACTGCCGCATCCCCATCTTCATTTCCTCCAGCTGTCTAAAGGCATAGAATGGTTTGGGTCAGACGGGACTTTTAAAGTCCATCATTTCCAAACCACTTGCTGTAGGCGAGGTTGTCACCCACTAGATAAGACTGCCTCAGGTCCAACCAGTTCACATGCATAAGTACTCACGTGGGCAATCTCACCCTTTCTATGCAATCTCAAGGAGACGCTTGCTCTGCAATCATGCACGGAGTTAACTTCTCATTTCACACAGCATACTGCATGTGTTTGTGCTGAGGTACTTGAAATAGACTCCCAGTCAGGTTGATATGACAGGGGGGAAGCTCTCACTCTCCAATGTAGTTTCTATTCACTTTCTCAGTACCTATTATGGCCTTTTCTTCCCTCCAAGTTATAGAAAGCCTCAGCATACCTATAATCTGACCCTCCTTACAAGGCTAGCCATTCTGTTTGCAGAGTTTGCTCCAACTTGACAGGTGGGTGCCACTCTTCCACAAAATTTATGTTTTATAAAGAATGTTCTTTAGTCATTAAAAAACCATCAGACAGGTTTGCAGGTGGTTTCCTCTGTCTCCTGCAGGAAGCAGTCTTCAGTGACTATCACCCACTTCATTCATTCCCTGCATTGAAGAATCTGGGCTCCTGCCTCTGGAAAGATATTTTTAATCTACTGTTAATCTTCCCAGTTGCTAGATAGCTTGCTCACTTCTATGCTTTGATGTCGATTCAGTGTTTTATCAAAACCTTTACAGGTGAGGCCACTGTTGCCCATAAACCCAGGTTCAGCGAGACACATCAGGCACTCCTCCATACTGAGACCTGGATGACAGTTTTCTCCATCTGGAGCACCCCTACCATCAAGGCACCTGACGAGTCAGAACTGTAGCTCTAGCTAGTTCCTGGAGACTAGGTACTGTATTCCATGTAGTTTCACAGTTTCTGACTCCTCTGCATCCTGCTGTGCTGTTAGCTACTGTGACAATTGCTATATCTCTGGTAGCTGCAATCATATATCAAGGATAATAAATAATAACATATAACTTGAAGCAAGAGAACGCAAAGAAAAAGGAAGGAAAGTGAGAAGATTTAGTTAGGCCCCTTGACTGAATAAACGAGTGAAGAATATCACACTAAATTTACATAGGGTAATATTCTACAAAAAAAAGACTAAATAGATAGCAGTTCATTGAATGACCTATCCTCACAACAAGTTGTTGTCATGAGACTGAAACAATTTATAAAATTGTTAGTTCGAATTACAGTGTGAACATTTGAGAATTTCTGAGTAATTATTCCCATCTTCAGAAGCTATGAGGCATCCAGAGGTAGCATTTACTAGCAGTAGCAAAGTATAGTGCCTTCAGTATCTTTTTAACAGCATACTGTTAAGCTTTTTTTAATCTAAAACTGGGAGTGGGAGGACACTAACAAAAAATTGTTTATTTTTTCTAACCTGAAAAAATATGGTATTTCCTTTAACAAGTAAACAGCCTTTTTTTCAAAAGCACATCTCTTCAGAGCAAGTGTTTTGATATTAAATAGCAACATTGCCATAACCTCAATTTACATACAGACATTTTCAAACAGTATCCACAGATAAACAGTAGCCTACCCTGTTCTGCAGCTATCTTTATCTCGTGGAGATCCCAGTGTGTGTTTTGCTGGTTGAAAAGAAATTGTTCCTTCATAGTAATGATGAGAAAGAAAGGTCTTGAAGCCTACATAAAAGAGGTATTAAGCAGCATTAAGCCTTTACAAAGCCACATTGCAAACACCTCTGCGTACATCCTTTGATTGTTGTTCTCCTTCCTTCTCTAAGGACCACAAAAAATAGCTTTTCTCCCCAAGCTCACAGCTTTTGTGTTCTGATGTCTTAGACTGGAAAAGGACATATTCTCCTCTCCCCCACAAAGACTTTAACGTTTCCATGCTGAGCTCTTACTTTGACTGATGTCTTTAGAAGACAACAGAAAATTTTAGTCATATCGTAAATCAAAAAAGGCAAAAAATACTTTCCAGTAGCATAAGATTTGCCCAAATATTAGTTACCTGGCTGAATCGCTCAGCTCTGCCCGCAAAACTGAAAGATACAAGCAATTCATGAGCTGAATGTCCAGAACAAAAAGAGTGCCTCTTTCCAACTAAGAAAGTCAAAATGATTAACACCAAAAAGATATTAATTTTGGGCAGCAATCACTAGGTGAGACTTATCAACACATTTCTATGAATGATAGAGAACAGTGCTAAAGTGCTAGCAATTTTACTACTAAAGAAGATAATCAAATTTTCACTAGGGTTGCTTTCAACATCATTCATGACAGAATTTTTTGGTTCTTTATAAGATCATAAAATACAGAACTATTAGTTAGAAGCTAATCTGCTAACTATGCTATTTTGTCAAATTCAGTACTTTAATAAGCCAACTCTTAATGTTATCCCTCAAGTTACAGAGTTTTACACTACACAGTATCATAGAATGGCTTGGGCTGCAAGGAACCTTAAAGATCATTCAGTCCCAACCCCCTGCCATGGCCGGGACACCTCCCACCAAATCAGGTTGCCTGGAGCCCCATCCAGCCTGGCCTTGAATGCCACAAGAGATGTGGTATCCACAACTTCTTTGGGCAACTTATTTCAGCACCTAAACATCCTCTGAGTCAAAAATTTCTTCCTGATAGATGATCTAAATCTCTCCTCTTTTACTTTAAAACCATTCTTCCTTTTCCTGTCATTAAGAGACCATGCAAAAAGTTGGTCTCCATCTTGTTTATAAATTCCTTTTAAGCACTGGAAAGCCCCGCTGAGGACTTCGTCTCTGTGGAGCCTTCTCTCTTCCAGCACAAAGAAGCTCAAATCTCTCGGGCTTTCTTTTGGAAAGGTGCTCCAGTTCTCCGAGCGTCCTTGTAGCTCTCCTCTGGGCCTGCTTCAACAGCTCTGCATCTAGTGCCCCAGGCCTGGATGCAGCACTCCAGATGGGGCCTCACAAGGAGAAAGCAGCAGGGGACAATCACCTTCCTCACTCTGCTGGCCACTTCTCTTTCAGTGCAGCACAGAATGTGGTTGGCCTTCCGAGACAACATGATTCAATGTAATTGGCATCATAAGAAATTTAAAACCAAGTTCCTTACATTTATAAGGTACAGAGAAGCTTGGTTTAGGGAAGGGGCATCAACTGCTCCAATATACTTACATAATAACATGCTAATTATTCAAGTTACCTGAATAGTCATATCTCATCGGACCCATCCACCGCTTCTTCTCACTGTCTTTCAAAACGTCTCCATAAAAACCGTAACCCAACAATGATACAGCATACTTCAAAAATGTGTTGTTATGGTGCACAGATGAGACATCTAAAGGCTGACAGTCACCTACAAAGGTAAGTGCAAGGTTCTATTAAGGCTTCTTTTGTTTCAAGAGGCAAATGTGATAATAGCTTTAATATTACAGACTTAAAATAAAAAATATGTAACCTATATTTATACACATCGTATACACTTTTTTTTTAATGCTTGCACAAGGAGAAAATATTTTTGGAGTACTGATTTCTTTCAATATTTAAAAACCATTTAGTACTATGTGAAAAGAATGGCCAGTATTCTAGAAATATATAAAGACGACTTTACACTCATACTATGTAGGAGTGGGAGGGTGTATCACATCAGAAGTCAAAGCAGCATCTGTACATCTACTGAATACTAGATCCTGTATTTCATAGTAACAAGAGGACTCTGACGTCCGTGTAGTGAAAGCTTTGGGAGTGGTTTGATGTGGTTTTCTTTTACCTTGTATTTTACTTATTTTAAAAAGTCTGACTCTATGCTGTCTAACTCTATGCCCATTGTCTCTCATCTGTTCAGCACAGATCACTGCGAAGTCCTTTCCACATAATTAAGAATCACACGTAGAAATTTAAATACCTATATTTACATGTCCAGTTAATAGTCCAGTTAAAATATTGTGATATACTAAGTACATATTGGAAACAGCTCTTCAATCCTAGTCAAGCAGTACTAAACTCTGGATGTGCTGAACAGTTTTAACCATAAGCAAGCAGAGAAGCGCATGTGTAAGTCTTTGCAACAACAGCTTCTAAGATTGCAACTGTTATGCAGTCAACAAGCAGGTGAAGTAACAATCACCTGGAAATTCCATCCTTATGCTTATATATGGATATAACAGACTACCTTGTACAATTTTTCAAACAAAGTATAAAGAACTACATGACTATGATTCTTCAGTATGCAGCAGATAGGACTGACATCACTAGTCACAATACAGTGAACGCACAAGCTATCTCCACCTCCTTTAATCCCAACACAATTCAGGAACTCTATTACTTGAGGACTTTGACAGTGTCAGTATCCCCACTTACTGATGGTAACGTATCAAACAAGCATTTACAGATGAATAGTTGTCTTCCTCCCTACCTTCTTCTCAAATACATGATTTTCAGATTAGAAAGTGGAAATTATAAGCAATTCCAGTCAAACAGAAGTCACACTTGTAACCTGGCATGAAAGTATTTAATTGCACAAGATTACTTGCACAAACAATGTTTTCTAAAATGTACATGCTACTCATGATAGCTTTCTGTAAGAGAGATTTATCATCCAATAATTTACACTGCTTATTCTATTTTTCTGCTATTTTCATATCATGCCAGAGAGCACGATAATATTTCCATAGCAAACAGTGAACTGTAACCACTCACCTATAATAATATGAAGAGCTGATGTTACTGGATCAGAAATACCAACAGTTGAATAGCATACGCAATCTGTTGAACCTGAAAAATGAACACCAAGAGATTACTTTATATATTTTCAAAGCAAGCACTATTGGTATGGTCCTCCAAATAAAAGCTTTATGTTACTGCAGGCTGCCCATTTCTATTTTATGAAACAAAGTAAATACACAGATACAAAAATTATGATTTATATTGGAACAGTAACTTTCTTCCTGCAGAAAATAGAACCTATTTGCTCTTGTACAAAGGCCCTCCAGTATGTATGAAATTAATGTATAGCAGTTAGTGAAGGAAAATCAGAAGATTAAGGATGTTGTTACAGCTTTTGCATTAGTTATGGAAGGGGGCGAAGGAAGATGTATGCTGATCTCAAGAGAGATACCAGTCTCCCACTATCTGGGGGAGTGCTCTAAGTCCCAGGCTGTCAACATCCCCTCCTTCCTCCAGTGGATCTTAAAAACACAAACTCACGTGTTGTTTGAGTATTTGAAAGTTAACACTTGCTTTCGGGAGTTGATTTACTGATAGGAAAGCAAACTAGACAGAAATATGCCATTACAGTCTTCAGCAAAATATCTAAAAGCATAAAAATTTAAGCTTTAGGTTTCACCCATTCTGTTTTTTCTAACTACTTCAGGCCACTCCTCATTCAGTATGCCCTCTCAGTATTATTAGCTGCCATTTAGAGCTAAGACAGCACTCTCTCAAGTCCTATAAGATCTATTTAAGAGCCTACTGGAGAGTTCTGAATTCTATTCTGCAGCAAGCACTTGAAGTCAGTGTCAGATGTACCAATGCATATAATTTGTTACAGCATCTGACTCCAAATCATCTTTCTTTTCTCTATTGTCTTTCCTCAAAAGGAATTCCCTGAAAGGGAAGGCTGGGAACATGAAAACAAAAACTTACTTTATTTACATATCTAATCTTAGATTTCCTACTGATTTACAACCAGATAGAGAGCACTTGATTTCTAAATTGAAGTAAAATAGAAAATTAGAAATGGAAGAATGACCAATCACTGTTTAAAAATTCACTTATGGCTCTTTCTCGCTTTGAAAGCAATGAGAACATGTACCATCATGAACAGAAACACCAAAAAAACCTTCTGCCTTTGACTCATTTCTCAGTTAATGGACATCATTTCCCCTATCACTTTAGTGCACAGAAGAAGCTTCTATCACAAACATTATGCAGAAGGCAGCTACTGCGAGCAAGAAGCAGCTCCAAGAGCCAGTTAAAAAAAAGCAGAGCTGCAGAACAAAAGAAAAACTCTGATTAAGATCTCCTTCCTCGAAGATGGAGGTTTGCAATGCTGCAAGCGTACCATTGCAAGCATATGTAGCTGAAAAGGAAACAACTTCAATTTCTTTCAATATCACATCAGATAAGGTACACAGAAGATGTTACTTGTGCCTCGTATTGTCATCTATACTCATTAATTCCACTTAGGCAAAAAATAAAACTCATTACTTTTAAAAAGATACAAACAAACGAACAAAAAAACAGCCACAAGAAGATACGACCTGTTCTTATTCTGATAAATGTACAAGCTTAGTACTTCGAATCATAGAATTGCTCAGGTTGCAAAAGACCTTCAAAGATCATCAAGTCCAAACTCAACCTCGCCATACATATCCAGCCTATCAACTTTCTTCAAGCTGTATTATGCTATGAGGATTACCCTGAAGTCCCATTCAGCACCTGGAACCAGTTGAAGGGGCCTAGAAAATAAGACATCTGCAAAATACTGCCAGTTACAACACAAGATTGACAGGCTCCTCTGACTGTAGTGATTAGGCACCCCCTGATAATAACATGAATTTAGGCGTCCACCAAACATGCAGACAGTCAAGCATAATAATCAAGATCTGAGAATCAGTTTCACTTTGAAACTTCTCCTAAGGAGATAAACCCTGTTACCTAAACAGCAGCCATCAGTATTGAAGTGCTACAGATGACTCCGCTTGGTTTCCAACTGCTCCTGTAGTACACTAGACACAAGGGACCAGTACATTTCAAAGGGCATCACGCCACTGTAGATAATAGCTGAATCCCAGACTAAATATCTTAAGTATCTCAGCTAAAGGAAGTTCTCATCCCAAACATTTTAATACTAAGAACCTACTAAGAATGGTGTGCAGAGGGCAGAACAACTCTTTGGCCTTACCTGAGCTGGTCCACAACAAAATGAGTCTAATTGCTTTGAATCTTTACCACATATCATGCATGTCTCTTTAACCCATTTTCCCCAGAGGATTTATTAGGAGGGTTTATATATCCACACAACTGCTATATAGACAAATTCTTCTATATTCTATCTCTCTACAAATTTAAAACATTTAACATATTAATGATATAAAAATGAATCAAGTTACTTTTAGTTAACTGTAAGGAGAAGTGATTAATGTATATTTATTTAGATAAGACAGCTTGTAACTCATACTCTCCATAAAACATTTTTGGTAAAGCCAAGAAAGTAAGGGTCTGCATTACAGAAGATGCAGTACAGTTAAATAACCAGATTTCTAACCAGACAGCCCCTTTCCACTATATGTGCATGAAAATATTATTGAACAGTTGTGAGTAGACAAATTGTCCAGACAGGTGAATCACAGAATGGCTTGGCTTGGAAGGGACCTCAAGGATCATCAAGCTCCCACCCCCCCCCCCCCCCCCCCACAGGCAGGGCCACCAACTTCCCCATTTAATGATAAACCAGGCTGCCCAGGGCCCCATCCAATCTCGCTTTGAACACCTCCAGGGATGGGGCATCCACACAACCTCTCTGGGCAGCCTGTTCCAGCACCTCACCACTCTCATTGTAAAGAACTTCCTCCTGACATTTAACATAAATCTTTCCTCCTCGGGGTGCTCAGACACCACTGAACAAGCTTTAGATCAGTCACAGAACTACCACAGTCATGCGTAAAAACATGGCATTCTTACTTGTTGTATGGAAGAATTTGTGCCATAACATTCTATGGATAAAAATCAACAATTAACAGCCGAAATAAATGAGAGAAAAGCAAAGTGTTCAAACTAATCTTTTGAAAAAATGACTACTAATTTACCACTGATTTGCTCAAAACAAAACACGCTGTTGGGGCTGTGACTTCATTTTCGCACTTTCATTGACAGAAATGTGAACAAATCCCAAAGAACCGAAGACTGTGACTACAGTACTAAACTAAGCAGATGACAGAAGCAGCAGTCAGATGCTGACCATAGGGTAAGTAATGAATTTAATAACAAAACAGAAACACTCCTTGCTTCATGCAAGATGCCCACACAAACTAGTCATGAGGAAGGCACTTACATAGGACTTGCAGGATTCTCAAAGAAAAAATAGCATGGTAACACTATTTTGCACTGCAAATAATTAGAGTAACAGCTTTAGTGTGGTTCCTGTAAATTTTTCTTATGTCAGCCTAATAATAAAATCTTAAGTGAATCACTTTAATGGCAGAGTAGCTGCGAATTCCTGGTTGAGTGGCTTGGTGTTTTGAAATACCTAGAAGGTGACTTTTCTGGGAAGTGATTTTCAAATGACAAGGACCTGACATGTTCAAAAGTAAGTAAAGTTACTGTTGTTGGCAGACATAACTGATCTGGGCATTCAGAAACTAAGAAACCGATTTCACATCTCCAGAATAACAGCCTGGCTTAAACAGAAACATCTCCAGAGGATCTGGGACATTTTTTTGTCTATATGTTTTATTTTTGGTAAATAATCACTTCAGCAGAGATTAAATACCACAGCACAACAAAATAACAATAATGACAAATTTAAAAGATGAAATTTATCTCATCTGAGTTGTCCTCACAGCAGTCCCAGCATGTTCAATGTAGTATTTAGCTCTGTCATTTCCACAAGTGTAACTGATTTAGAATTATAAAGGTGCAACACAAAACACTGGACTTCAGCTTCCAAATTGAATGTATTCAACCTTGAAATGAGATGCTAACTAAATTGCAAAGATCATTAAATATTACAAACATTATTACAGGGAAGGCTGTGGATACACTCTAATCTTTAAAAAAATTTTTACAGCCTAGAGGACAGTAGTATAGGGATCCAGTGATTTAATTTCCATGATTTAATTTCTATCTCCTTTAGAAACTTGTGAATGAATCCCCCACCATTTTTCATGCAAGAAGCCTTTTTAGCAGTTTTTAGCATTACTTTGCACAGTTAACATCAGTATGCTGATTACATTCAGCACATACGCTTTAATCCTAGACATTAGGTCATACCCTTGACTGAAGGGAAAACAAGAAGAAACTGGATATGCTAGAAGCTTCAATTATGACAGCAATTAACACTTTGTTTCTGCATGTTATACAATCCTCCCTAGCACTTGGAAGATTCTTCCTCTGTTCCCAGGGCAGGCCATCAGCTTCCATAAGGAGTGAAAGCACATTAATACTATGCCATAGCACAGAGTGCAGCAAGATTTTTTTACCTGCTGAGATCACAAAGGCATTTAATCTGATCGCTTCTCTTTTACTAGAGGAGCTTTCAACAGCAGTTGATGGCTTTGTCTCCTTCTTCTATGCCAGGTTTAGTTTAGTTTTTTTTTTTTTTTTAAAAAAAAGGAATTACTGTGGCTTACTCTAGAGCGTATAATTTTAAAAGTAAAACATCTGGACAAAACCTCAATGTCACATTTAAAATATAAAAGGTTCTCTCTGGTTTTAAGTTTTATGTAGGCATACTATCAATCACTCTGGATATACTGAAAAACCACAGCTGAATTTGCTTTAAGGCTAGCTGGCACTAGCAGGAAATATAAGTAAAGAAGTTTCTGTAGGTGCACTGTCTTTCAGTTACCACACTACAGTGTGGAACTGTCTGGTTGCTACAACTTCTGAGTACTTTCAACAGGAAATACAGTCAACTGACAGATTTTAAAAATGGCTGCAACTAATATAGAAATTTTGAAGTTAAAAAAGATATTTGAATAGAAGCCTTTATTCATGTAAACTAAAATACAAGTTATTTCATAAAAATATGCAAGAAATCATAAAACAGCTTTATTTTTCTTAAACAAAAGACACATAAAGGAATCAGAACAGTCTATTGCCAGCTATCTTGGAAGGGCCAAGCAAAGGCTTTCTTCAGAAAGAAATGCCTTACAAGAACTAATAAATTTTAAGAAGACAACGGAGAATGGGATTCTGCCTATGAAATAAAGCTAATTCCTCAAAAAAAGATCAGAGAGTTTGCACCAAAACACTGTAACATTGGTTATATTTGTAGTTTCAAACCTTCAGTTAATTGCCAGTCTCCAAGCAAAGATCAAGTCTGCTGCATTGAGTGTTAGTTTCAATACAGTCTCTACACAACAAAAGCACAGCAATATGCCATGTTAATACAGCAAACCCACTGAGATGCTGTCACCTTACCCCAGGCTCCTGTCAACACTGAATAAACTACACAAAATAAACTAGACTTTAGAACTTAATCTCTGGGTAACGTTCGCCTTCAATATCCACTGACATGTTCTTAAGGTTTTAAGAAAACACTGGTTGTAATGAACTGAAAAAGCACCATGGGTGAAGCTTTCCTCTATTTATGATTTGCACTGCATTACCCCTTTTCACTTTTTATTTTAGGACTGTCAGTTTAGCCAGAAAAATAAAACAAAACAAAACCAAAACCCAAAGAAATACAACTACCTCTTTTTAAGGATTTCATTTATCTGGCAACAAACTCTACTTTCTTTGGGAACCAAGGGATCTGCTGGAGTCAATACATGCTCAGAGCTCAACATCAAGTAAAGCACACTGCCTGCCAGCAGTCACATAAGCAGCACCAAAGACAGCTTCACTAGAAGTTTCAGCAGAAGCTGGAAAAAAAAAAAAAAAAATCGTGGTGCCTTCCCAAGCACACTGCAGTGCACACCCTTGGTTATTTCACATACAATTCCAGGTCTCTACAATAGTATGTATGTTAAGAAAGGGTGAAGATTTGTTCAATGAGTTTGCTAAACAGACCAAATCCATATTCCTATAACAATCCTCTTGTATTTTCATTAACAAAGCATTTTAAATACTGCACAAGATACAAACAGATCAAGACATGAATTATCTTCAGTGCTTCTAAAATCCAAAAAACTAATTAACAGAACTTCAAGTTTCTTTATACAACACTGTAAAGAATAATGACTTAATGTTTGAGCCTCAGCACCAATTACATGGCTGTACCTCACGTTAGTTTGGGAACACAGCATGTACTATGCATTCAAACAGCAAACAGCTACAACACATAACAGTATTCACAAAAGCACTAAAGCACATCAGAGAAGAAAATAACTTGGTACATGTTAGCAATACTAAATCCCCAATGAAGCTCATACTTTTTGTTTGCAACTGGAAAAAACGCATGAAGAAACTGTTGAAAAAAGCAAGGTTAATCTTTCAGT
This sequence comes from Phasianus colchicus, assembly GCF_987193195.1. Lineage (NCBI taxonomy): Eukaryota > Metazoa > Chordata > Aves > Galliformes > Phasianidae > Phasianus > Phasianus colchicus. Next base: position 16,812,865 of record NC_143436.1, read on the forward strand.
TTTATGATGCTTCGAGTTCATTTCCTTTTCCTATGGGCAAAGAAACAGCTTTCAATAATAACATTCTCTTTTTTCTAAATGTCTACTTATTGTCAATAATATCATCAAGAACCAATTTTTTCTGAAACCAAACCATGTAAGCAAAAACTCTTATCTAATAAACAAAACTAAGTAAGGGAGATGAAGGGTGGAGCACTCCACATTCTGCTGTTTTAATTTACATCTGATTTTAATACCAAGGTTCAACAAATAAGATCAGAGTATGCTTATATATAGTCAGTCCCACACAGAACTTTTAACGTGTTAGCTAGCAGGATTGAAAAAATATACAGCGATATTCATGTTACAACCTGCAGGTAACTAATCCTTATTGTACTGCTAATATAAGTTAACCTTCTTTCAAGCAACAATTCAGACATTTAGGCTTAGATGCATTCTTCACAAAGATACAAGGCACGTAAAAAAGTCACCTAATGCTTGAGGGTAGAAATATTCTATTTCACCTGATGTATTTTTATTGCTGATGTTAAATTCTCTCATAAAATCTGTGTTTTAGTTCTAGTCAGATGCTCGCAGTATTTATTTCACATCTCAGTTCTTTAATTCAAATTTCAAGCGTCTGACAAGGAAAAGAGAAAGCATACCAATGGCACTGAAAAGTGCACTTGTCTTTTCATACAGTCCTTGAAATTGCAGATGCCACTGAACAGCTGCAGGAATTAATATAATTTTGGGTGACACTGTCATGCAGTATCCTTTTGAAGGTATCCTGCAAATTGGAGGAGTGAGATAACGTGGGCCGCTCCATTTAACAGCAAGATTGATCCAAAGCGTTACTGTGATCAATGAAGAAGTTATCATCAAAAAGAAGTGAATAATGAGAGTTTTTACAAATGCCTTTCAACAGCAGTAGTCAGGATTGCCTGAAAATGTGGTTGAACTGTGAAGTTACAGCACCTTGCACCTCTAAAAAAGTAGCCAGGGCAGAAAGCGCAACTCTGTCTGGAACCTGGGGTCTGTGTGTTCCTCAGCTATAGTCCCTGAATGCTTTCTGCGATAACAACCAAGGTGGTAAAAAAACAAACAAACAACAAAACAGAATCAAACTGTTGTCAGAACACCATGAGGCTCACACTGCAGTTCTAACTAGCCTTGTGGAGCACGTGCAACTCAAAAACTATTTTTCTCCAGGTAAGTCTCTGTTCAATACAGTTCACTCATTAATGTTTTCAGATGAGCGAAAGCATTACTATCACATCTTATCTTGTATTAACATAAAATAAGACATAAATTAAAAGAGCAAGGAAGAAACAATAAAATTCTCTAGAACTACCCATATAAGACTTCATTTTGGTGCTTTTAAGTAATACTATTGCTCGTTTCTCAAGCTTAGCTCTAATTTTGAGAAGTTATGAATACGAAAAAATTTCAGGTAGAAATCAAAGAAGTAATCTGAAAGTTAACCCTTTCTTACCAGCAGGAATTATGCCAATCCTTATATTGCACTGGACTAACGGTGCTTTGGGATTATTTTGGTCTATGCCAGAGTCCTTCTGCATCCTTCCAATGAGACCATGCATCACTTCACTGAACATGCCGTCCCCACCAACACAAACAACACTGCCAGGAAACACAAATTAGAATGCACACTAACAGTCAATAAACAACACGGCAAATGTTCTACTTAGGGCATGCAATGCACATCAAAATTGTTCTCTTCTCCTCATCCACCTCTACAGACTATAATAGCTCACAGTCAACTTGGCATTAAACAAAACGCAGTAAAAAAAATTCAAGCTACACAACCATAAATGCACCTAAACAGTTCTGCGATGTTTGAAAAAATATTGAAATGCAACCTAAAAAACCCTCTCTAACCTCTATTTCTGTATGCAGACAGACTGATATCAGTGGAAAATAATACAAAGAAAACACTGAACAAGACTGTACACATAGCTTCCAAAGTAAGCAAAACGGCAATTAGGTTTTTACAAAAAAAGGAAAAGGTAAGTTAGTATTTATAAATTACAAAAAGGAAAAGGTAAGTTAGTATTTGTAGATGCAGACAGAAGTGATTTAACACTGCACATTTAGTAGGGGCACACATTACATGAAGGTCAGAAACAGAAAAGCACATGCTTGCATGCTCTTTTGACCACGCTGCCAGCCCAAAGAGACAGAAGTCATGTATATCTAAATAACCACTCATAACAATGCAGAGCTCTAAATGTTACCAGAAGCAAAACTTTGATTTACAAAATTAATTCAAGTCGGAGATGGTGCAGCAGCTACACAGACCTTCAATATGTTAAAGCTCAGCAGAGTTCACACCCAAGCAAATACTAGGATATAAAAAACTATTTTACAGCAGTATACATTTCATGCACATTTATAAAACACCCACTCTAGTTAAAGAATGTTTATGATTTTGGAATTCCAGAGACTGCAGTTCAAATACACTTTGGATGGAGATGAGACAAATCAAAACTTATGCATATATGATTCGGAACATTTTCTGTCTTCCACAGCAATTGTTTCCAATGCAAAAACTAACACTTACTCATCCACAGTCAGCAAGTGATTTTGCAGAATGAGCACATATCCCACTGGACAAGTTAGCTTATTTACATTTAAGAACTGATGATTTACATTTATTTATTGCTGTTTTTCAGCATGAGGAAATCCTGAGAAACCATTCATTTTTTTATTTTTTTCACAAATGGAGAAGATAGTCTTATAAATATACTGTCCAACTCTAAGTCAAGACCTAAGAGACTGAGAGAAGGAAGAAAAGGGGTTTTGTTTTTCATTTTCATAATGAATTTATCTTTTCAAAACTTAGCTACTTTACTTCTCAGCTTCAGAAACCTGCCTTATCTTTCTGAGTAGCCTCTAAGAGGAAGTAGGCAAAAGTTTCCACGTCAGTTTAAGGTCTATGCTGTGCTAGTAGTGTTCTTTATGTAACATATAGTATGTGCAGGCTTAGTGACAACAGAATAATATGAACTTGTATTCCTATTGAGGGTAAATACTAACAGATGAAAAGAAATAAATCACATATACAAAATTAGCATGCCCAAACTCATTGCAAACATCAGGTCATCAACGTGTGAGACACACGAATGAAGGTACCCAATGGAAGAGTACTCTAAGAGAGACCTTCCTGGAGTGCTTCTTCCATTTTGGATTTATTTTTCTAATGGAATAGCATTTCACTTGTTAAGATGATATCAGTAAACTATAAAGACTGATCTAAAATTGTTTCCTATTTTGTTATGCTGGCCCATGACCTCAGAGGTGGGTGTTGATGGTACTGCAATAGGGTTTGAACCTTCCCCCAATATCCCATTATGTTTAGTTGATGTAGTCTACCTAGACTTCAACAAAGCCTTTGACATGGTCTAGAATGGCCTGCCAAGGGAGGTGGTGGAGCCGCCATCTCTGACAGTGCTCAAGAGGCATCTGGACGAGGAGCTGCGAGATCTGGTTTACTAGCTTGTGGTAGCAGTGGTAGTGTGAAGATGGTTGGACTAGATGATCTTATAGGTCGTTTCCAACCTTGTGATTCTATGATTCTATGTTTTGCAGCTGTGTGACAAATGGCAGCAGAGAAGCAGTCTCACAGAATGGTGTCTGACACAGAAGTGTGTGTGAAGCAAAGGTGTGTCACCAAATTCCTCTGTGTGGAAAAAATGATACCCACTGACATTCATCTATGCTTGCTGAGTATTTATGGAGAAACAAACAGTGGATGCTGGCACAGTGAGTGGAGTGATAAGTTTCAGCAGTGGTGACAGTAGTGAAAAACAAGCCACGCTAGGGACAGCCCTGAAGCTTTTTTTTTTTTTTTTTTTTTTGCATGCAGGGATTACTGGTGAAAAAATAGATAATGATGGTGACCATGTTGAAAAACAGTGTTTTGTAGCTGATAGTTAGTGTGCTCTTTGTAGTTGTTGTAGTTTCCATGGAAATAAGTAGGAGGCATTACCTTCAGAGCGACTCTGTAGATATATGCTAAGGAACATGAATAGCAAGCCCACGAGACAAATGAGTTTTAAATGATCTATGGTCCCTTCCAACCTCAACCTCTCTGAACAAATTCAAAACTAGAAAAAAATGAAACAATTTTACATAGGCTTGTTCCACTATCATATCAGGTTTATTCCACACACAGTCATTATTTGCACAGTATTACAGCATGTAATACAGTTATGTTCTACATAACAATGTACAAGAACCTGTACTGTGTTAATGCATGAATGGTACTTTAAGTAATTATCTTCAAGGGGAAGCCACACTACCACTGAGCTATTAGAACAGTACACTCACCACAGGAAATCTGTATTAGGAGAAATGGGAAGAACAAACAGAAAACACATATAAAAGGTTTAAACATAGACACTCAGAAGGCAAGGAAGCAATTATCATTAGGAATCCTTATCTAGTTCCAAAAATTCAAGCACATCTTTTCTAAATAGAGAATCTGGAAGAGACTGAATAAAGAATCTTATCCCTCTATGAAGGAAAAGTCACTTAATAGAAGTGATCTGCGAGGACAGGTGAACAACCATTGGATGTAGGAATCCAAAAAAGCTTTTCCTGTATGTGAGAAGAGTCAACTGAACTTGAAGATAAACACACATTTACATAATGATTCTTTTTTTTTTCTTTTAATTTTCAGTTAACCACATGATCTGCTGTTTAAAAAGTAGCATGAGTAGAAGAATTGCTTCCTAATGTCATTGTTCACCACAGAAACATAACTTGTACGTAATGATCAAAAGCCAGGCTTAGAAATACGTCTGGCTGTTCCCAGGCTGCCACTGAGGCCTAGTCTGGGAATGGAAGAGACAAGAGATTGTAAACACATGTGCTACTTTGGGCAATTTTTTATCTCAATCACATTAAAGAAAGTAAAAGCAATCCTCACCAAAACAAGATTTAAATCAGAACTATCAAAGAGAGATTCAGAAATCCTCGAAGAGTCTCCATAGTCAACTTCTTGAGGATTCCACTAGGCATTGCTTGAATATGTGAAAAAAATGTTTCAAGTACCACTACATTCAGTGACATTTGCTGTAAAGCAAGTTGCTAGGAGGAGATTCTATCACATTTTAGAAGATAACTTTGGAACAGGGAAGGCTCATTCTCCTTTTAGTTTTGCTATATAGCCAAAGATGGTAGAACCGTTTCTGTCTGGAACTAAACACCTCAACATTTTATTCTTAAACTTCAGATTTCTGCTCTTAACACTAAACTTCTTAGAACATGCAACTATTGCAGTTCAATACAGATATGCTGCATGATAAGATTCAGTAGTTTTTGTTTTGTGGGTTTTTGCTTGTTTGTTTTTAACTTAGAGAGTTAACAGTCTTTTTAGAGAAGCAAAGGATTCCCTCTGCTTGTCTTCACACTTGATATTACAACATCACTTATAGCCTTCCTCCTTTCCATAGAAGTCCCCAAAATTGTTTAATAATTTGTTTTCCTGTACTTCCTAAAAAATATTCACCTTTACTTTTCTGATGAAATGGTAAATAGGCTTAATGAAAACATAAACAAGCAAAGCTAGCAACAACACAAATAGTTTACATCAATAGTAATTTACATCAATATAAAAAGTGTTAGAACTTGCATGCTGAACTACTAAATACTTTACTAGACTAAATCTATAAAGACTATAATGTTGCAGTAGAGATGGAGTCCTCTCCTTTAAACTAACAAGATCAGCTATAGATTCCAGAATCTCACAAGAGAGTAGACTGTTTAGATAGCTGCTGACAAACTCTGCAGGCCAGAATGATTACCATTTCAGGAACCTCCTCTTACAATAACCAATTCTAGATATTGACTTGCTTAATTTTCTTCCCCATTCTGTACAGAAACTGCATCAACCTTCAGTATTACATACTTTATATACTTAAGCCAAATGAGAAACAAATAGTTAAAAATGATAACTTTTAAGTTACTTTCTTTGAATGTTTGCAAAAATCAAGGAAAGTGTTAGTACAGAAAAAAAAAAAACCCACAAAAAACACCTGCTCATTTTAAAGCAAGTCTAGGATCTTGCTTTAAAGTCAAGGAACTCAATTTGTGAATTCAGTTTTTAACTATAATAATTTGTCAACATTATGCACTTACTTGATTTACAACCATGCATAAAGATTTGCAACAATACTCTGAAGAGATAAGAGATTTTTTAATTTTTGTAATTTACCAGCTTAAAAGCACCTGCCTCCAAGCATAGGAAGACATAACTTTAAAATACCATAGATATGAGTTTATTTACATAGGTTCTGCATACATTTTCATTATTTTATCACTACATAACTCATTTCATGTCATGAAATAGAACTGGTATGACTAGTTTATTTACTAAAATATTTTGCTTCTATAGCAGACATAATAACAGAATGCAATTTCACTGTTCAGCTAGGTCTTCTTCTAAACCAGTAACTTCACAAACAGAAGAAATACAGGTGAAAAATACAAAGCTAAATAACCTGGCAGTTATTTGCACTTGGCAAGAGTGGTTTTACACATAGTCAAGATGCCACTAAAGCAATTATTTGGACTCATGTAGGTGTCAAAGTCATCTACACTACAAAACAATTCATGATACCTTCCAGGCTGCCACAGAATGCTCAAGTTCTGGACCAGCAAAAGTAATCTTACGTTGATGGGCACAATAGCTTCATGCAAACATCATTATATTTCACTTGAATATATTATGTGTTGAACACGTTTACTGAAATGGTACAGTTTTCCTTTGACACTCCTAAAAGTGCACATCCTACTACGGAGAAGAACACATCCTGGATCTTTGATTTGTTGCAAAAAACGTATCATCAATTAATGCTATTTTAAGTTAGAGACGAGAACACATAGTACAGAATATACCAGCTAACTTAAAAAAAAAAAAAAAAAAAAAAAAAAAGCAAATGAAGTTACTTACCCATCATATTTATTAATATTAACTTCAAATAAGTTGTCCTTAGCATGGTTAGCATGTTCAGTTACTATGAAGAAATGAAAAAATACACACTTAAAAATTAATGTTACAGAATACTGTTATAAAAAGGTATATGCATTTGTTAAAATTGTTATTGATTTATTAATAAGGATAACTCTATTGCCAGTATGATCATAAAATCAACTTGCCCATAAGCCGTGCTTCAAATAATTTTATGCAAGGAAAGAATTGAAAAATAGGGTAAATGTAAAAAAAATATTTCACTAAAAACTGCGCAAGTTTTTAAACAGTAAAACTGAAAATATTTAATAAATGGAGAAATTCAGTAGTACCAAAACTTAAAAAAAATAAAGAATTAAGCTACACAGAGATGCTTTAAAATCTATACAGTGTTTATCAAGATATTAAAACATTCTTTACTCACCGATGACATCAGTAGAAATAGAAGCCAAACTGAAGAGTGGAGCAACTTTCTGTTCATAAATCCTCTTCCCTTGTCGTTTTCCTCCATATGGATTAATATACACAAGCAACTGCTTTGGTCTACACTCTGGTACAGAACACAGTTATCTATTAGAACATTTGCACTTCCTCAGACAACGTACTAAATTTTTATTATAATAGAACAAACAAGTATTAGATCAATACACTTTCATAATAAATCCAGCTAAATAAAGCTAGACTGTTTGGATGGTTTAAAGTTACCAAAGGCCCAAAGCACTATCTTTTATGAGAATGCCACTTTTTAAGAAAGTTACTAATAGAAAAAACATTTGGAGAAAACAGCTCAGGCTGTATGTCTCACAGATCCAATTAGTAAGTGCATAAAATCCATTTCTTAAATGACTTTATTGGAAGACAGGCCCTGCACATAACATGTGCAAAAGAAAATCATTAGTAAGAGGCATGCACTCAATGCCTATGCAAACAAACATTTTTTGTTAAATATCTATTTTTGGTCTCTGAGACTTAAGTCCTTACCTGAATCATATTTTAGCTGTACCCGTCTCCAGTTTCTTCTCTGGCTCTGGCTTTCAAATGGAACTCAGACCTATACTGTAGTTATCTTTCCTCCAGTCCCGCCTCCAACCCACCTCCTGCTGCTCCTGCCTGGCCCCCTGGATAGACAGCATCACTTTGTGTCATCCAGACTATAGATGGGACCTGTTGCTATCCTTCATCCTGCTCAGACACAGCTGAGGCTGTACTACTGTTATCCTTGGCTTGCCTTCAGTTGTGGAGTTATTTCCTTCTTACTATTTCCTGACAGGTATCAAGGTGCCTCTCGACACAGGTAACTCCTTCTAAACTACCCTTAACCTTCCATAAAGTAAATGCCCAAGAGTTTCAGAAATTATTGCTCAGAACTCTTTCTACAAAAGGTAAGTAGACTGTCCTGAAAGTAATGCCTCCTATTTATTTATTAGAACAGATGCAAGGAGCACAATAACACTATTCGATAGAGCAAATTCTCAGCTACAGCACACTGTTTTTCAATGCAGTAACCACCATTAGCTATGCATTTTCATCAGTGACGAATAAGAGAATGTATGTCACACTCAAAAATCTGCATGCCTATCCAGAATCACAGAATGGCCTGGGTTGAAAAGTTCCACAATGATCATCTGGTTTCAATTCCCCTGCTATGCGCAGGGTCACCAACCACCAGAGCAGGCTGCCCAGAGCCACATCCAGCCTGGCCTTGAATGCCTCCAGGGATGGGGCATCCACAGCCTCCCTGGGCAACCTGTTCCAGTGTGTCACCACTTTCTGAGTGAAAAACTTTCTCCTAACATCTAACCTAAACCTCCCGTCTCAGTTTAAAACTATTCCCCCTTGTCCTATCACTATCCACCCTCGCAAACAGCTGTTACCCCTCCTGTTTATATGCACCCTTCAAGTACTGGAAGGCCACAATGAGGTCTCTCCAGAGCCTTCTCTTCTCTAAGCTAATCAAGCCCAGTTCCTTCAACCTCTCCTCACAGGAGAGGTGCTCCAGCCCTCTGATCATTTTGGTTGCCCTCCTCTGGACTCATTCCAAGAGCTCTGCATCTTTCTTGTACTGGGGGCCCCAGGCCTGGATGCAGTACTCCAGATGGGGCCTCACAAGAGCTGAGTAGAGGGTACAATCACCTCCCTCTACCTGCTGGCCAGCCCTTTTTTAATGCAACCCAGAACACAGTTGGCCTTCTGGGCTGCAAGCACGCACTGCTGGCTCATGTCCAGCTTCTCATCCACCAGGACCCCCAAGTCCTCCACAGGGCTGCTCTCAAGATCTTCCCTCAGTCTGTATAAATACCTGGGTTTGCCCCAACCCAAGTAGTGCACCCTGCACTTGGCCTTATTGAACCTCATTAGATTTTCATGGGCCCACTTCTCCAGGCTGTCCATGTCCCTCTGGATGGCTTCCCTTCTTTCCAATGTACTGACTGCACCACTCAGCTTGGTGCCATCTGCAGACTTGCTGAGCGTGCACTCGATGCCATCGTCTGTGTCACTGATGAAGATGTTGAAGAGCAATGGTCCCAAGACCGACCCCTGAGGGACACTGCTTGTGACCTGCCTCCAACCTGACACAGAATCATTGATCACAACCCTCTGGCTGCACCAAACCAGCCAATTTCAAATCCATCTAACAGTCCATCCTTCAAATCCACACCTCTCCAATTTAGAGAGAAGAATGTGGTGAGGGATCACATCAAAGGCTTTGCAGAAGTCCAGGTAGATGAAATCCACTGCCCTTCCCCCGTCCACCAAAGCCGTCACTCCATCATAGAAGGCCACTAGATTGTTCAGGCACAATCACCACTGCTGACACACACCACCCACTGCCTCACACCTACTTGTTGGTCTCCACAAATGTTCAGCAAGTGCAGATGAATGTCAGCAGATGGGTTTTTTTTTTTTGTTTTTTTTGCATAGAGGAGTTCAGTGACACACCTCTGCTTCATATGCACTTCCATGTCAGATGTCATTTTGTCAGACTGCCCCTCTGCTGCCATCTCTCACACAGCAACAACATGTAACAGAAAGCTGGTGGGGAGATTCAACTTCTACTGCCATACCACCACCATCTGCCTCTGAAACTGTGGGCCAACACAATAAAATAGGAGACATTACTTTTGAAGCAGCCTTCAAACACTGGCAAAGACAGAGAGTGGATATGCGAAGCAGAAAAAGTCACCCACAAGTGTAACAATTACTATAATACTTGTCGTTGGATTTCCAGAGTACCTCAAATTTCCAATATTAAACTTCTTTCTCAAAATCTTTCAAAATCTCTGCTAAGTTTCCAATATGTCCCTATTTTGCAAAAAAAGAAAACTACATCAAGGGAAAAGGTGCAAGACATTTTAGTCCTGACTGATGAGAGTAAAATACACATTTAGTACAGCTTAGGAAATATGCATGAGCTTAGGAAATATGCAGCAGCTAGCCTCAAGAGCTCAAAAAGACATCAGAGATCTCAACATAATCTTAATTGACACACGTCCGTAAAATTGTGCTACAAATGTTGGTGCTTCAGTTGAACTTACTCTGCATTTCAAGTAATTCTTTCAGTGCCTGTATCCACTGGTTACACAAGTACTCATCAGCACACCAAAACGTCACATCTCTGCACCGCCAGCGGTGATTTCGGGCTTTTTTCACGTAGTAGACTATTAAAAAGAAATAAATAAGGGGAAACACAATGAGACCGTTCTGCGAAAGGGCAAATGCATTTCAAACACACCTCTGAAACATCTGCCTTTCTGAAGAAATGGTAATTAACCCCCAGTACACATTTCTGCAAATGAAAGGATTCAAAGCCTAAAGGGCAAAACTGCAAAAAATAAGTGAAAACAGCCACTCTAGGTCCTTACCTTACCTCATAGCAGCTACTCAAACACCAAATGCAATCCATTCTCCATAAATCGATTACACAAGGTGTACACAAGTTCACTAAGCATACACTGATTTTTTAAGCTATATTGAAATCTGCATTGTCTGCCTGATATAAATGGCCATAAGCTTACGAGGGTTTGGCATATACTTATATCAGCTCCCATGTAACCAACAGAACAGGGTGAACTTAATTTCATAAAGCTGAAATTTAAAAAAATAGTAATAATAGAAAAAAAGTTTAAATTTTCTTGTCCATTTTGAATTAGGTTGATGAGAACATAAGTGTTCTTACTTTCTCATTTATAGTATCACCAGTAATACTGGAGGAGTGAGTGTGAAGAAAGCACTCTAAGATAAACCTTTGTTATGTGAGCAATCCCATTCATACCAGCTTTGCAGCACTGTTTCCCCAAAACAGTCTGAACATTTTCTTGGCACTTTAAAATCACAGTCAGTAACACAAACAACATTTATATGCACACATTCTGACAGTTAGGGATAATTAAAAACAAACAAACAAACAAAACCCAAGCCCAAACATGGAGGGGTCATTTTTTTCAGCTTTCTGATTTCCTAGTAAAGCAGTATAAAGCAACTGTTCTACTGCAGATCCATCTAACAGCAGAGATATAACACATTAGCTAGCACTTCACTACATAACTCAAATTGCATGAGATCCTAAAAGAAGGGTTTAATTTTTCAAAAAAAGAAAATGTAAATACATGCTGAAAGATTACTTTTATACATCTTTTCTGTTAAAAATAATATTCATTCTGAAGATTCCTTTTCTGTCTGCCCTATGATATCTCCAACAAAATAATCATTGTGTGCCTCCCAAGACTCTATGTGCCTTACCTGTGAAAGCATGGGGCTTTGCCATTTTTTGCCATTTGCCAATACTACGCTGTTTCTTGTTCAGTTCAGTTTCTTCTACAGCAATGATCTCAGAGGTTGGTACAAAACAGTTATCTGTATGAACACAAGGTTTTATACATGTACATCTTAAAACAGCACCAGAATGATTATTTCTATACATGATACAGTCATACATTTAAAGCATCTCATTTTTAAACACAGTCAAGAGTGTAAGTAGAAATCTGATGAAGATTTCCAATTTCCTCTTGCATTTACTCAAAGCACACCATCCATAATCACTTATGAATTATCTTAATTAACATTTAAAATGACTACAATTTCTGTGAAAGGTAAATATTCTGAGCATAAAAACGTTTTTCACATGAAACCAAAATCTGGTAATGCTGCTTTCAGAGCAAGAACATTGCCCCTTCAATGACCCCTAACCCAGATATGTGTCAATGTATAGCACAAGTTATTTCAAAGAACATGCAACTAAATCTAGTGGCAAAGACTACAAAGGCTATTTGCCATTCTCAAGTAGATGGCTTACAAAAGAAGGGCATTCATATGAATTCTTACATCTTTAAATCCCAACAGACTTTAAAACTTTCAGATCTCCTAAGAAGCAAATTCTAAATGTTATGTTTATGTACTGTTAAATGTATTTCCCTTTTATCGACATTAATTCTGAAAGACAGTAATTCTGAAGACCTCTTTTTCTTACATTATGAAATAATTTCCTCCACCCACATTTTCCCCCCCCCTCTGATGCTCTCAACACATTCTCAGTCTTCATGAGTCCTGTCAAACAGAGGAGTTAGTTTCATTTTCATTAGCACTTTCAAATTTCCCAGCCTTTATTTTAACTTAAAAACAACTGAAGTGGAACTGAAAATTATGTGTATTTATGTACAAGCAAGCAGCATGCATACAAATGTATACAGAAGCATAGAATCACTAAGGTTGGAAAAGACCTCCAAGATCATCCAGTCGAACTGCTCACCTATCACCAATATTCCCCACTAAACCATGTTCCTTAGTGCCACATCTAAACTTTTCTTGAACACTTCCAGGGACAGTGACACCATCACCTCCCTGGGCAGCCTGTACCAGCATCTGACCACTTTTTTCAAGATGTTAAGAAAAACAACTAACCTGAATCACACCTGTTGCAAATTGAGGCCATTCCCTCTCCTCCTATTGCTAGTTACATGAACTCCCTTCAGGTAGTTGTAGAGAGCTATAAAGTCTCCCTGAACCTCTTCTTCTCCAGACTAAATAATCCCAGTTACCTCAGCTGCTCATAAGGCTTGTGTTCCAGACTCCTCACAGCTCAACTGCCTTTCTCTGGATACACTCCAGAGCCATGGTGTCTTTCTTGTAGTTAGGGGCCCAAAACTGAACACAGTACTCAAGCTGCAACCTCACCAGTGCTGAGTACAGAGGGATGATCACTTCCCTGGCAACACTATTTCTGATACAAACCAGGGTGCCATTGGCCTTCTTGGTCACCTGGGCACACTGCTGGCTCATGTTCAGCTGAGCATCAACCAACACCTTCAGGTCCTTTTCTTCCACAGTCTTCCAGTCACCCTGCCCCAAGCCTGTAGTGCTGCTTGGGATTGTTGTGGCCAAAGTGCAGGACCTGGCACTTGGTCTTGTTGAACCTCATCTCACTGGCCTCAGCTCAATCCAGCCTTTCCAGATTGCTCTGTAGACTCTTCCTACCCTCAAGCAGATTGACATTTCCTGCCAGCTTGGTGTCATCTGCAACTCATAAATAATATGCAGTCATAAGTGAATTATAATATACTTTCTCATATAGCAATATATAGATATTAAGAGATATTAGACAAAAAGGAGCAATAGTTTTGTTACTGTATTCTATTCTACCTTTCCTATAATTCTTGCTAATTTGAAAAAGTGCCATGTTGATAGTAAGGAATGTAAAATTAACAAAGATTTTTCATGACCTCTTCACAGTGGTGACAACAACTCATTTGCTACTAATTGAGTTGTTTTTTTTTCCTCCTTCTGTCAGCAGCTCTTCTCAATTGTTGTATGCTGTCATACTCTATTGATAGCCAGAAATTACGCAAGCATGATATATTGGATACTTTTTAGCTTTTATGATAGGAGTAGCAACAGAAGTTACTGTTCTATTAGGCATTTTCTGTATTAAAAAAAAAAAAAAGTGAAAGCTTGCCAAACATACAAATAGCAAGCAGATCAAAAGACGCTCCTCTGAAGGGCGAGGAGAATACGCCCTACAAGGAGCGACTGAAGGAACGAGGCTGTTTAGTCTGGGGAAAAGGAAGCTGAAGGGAGACCTTATTACTCTCTTCAAATACCTGAAAGGTGATGGCAGCGAGAGTGGGGTTGGTCTCTTCTCATTGGTGAGGAGGGAAAATGGCCTTAAGTTGCACCAGGAAAGGTTTAGGTTGGATATCAGGAAAAACTTTACAGAAAGGGTTGTTAAGCACTGGAATGGGCTCCTCGGGGAAGAGGTTGAGTCACCACCCCCGGATGTGTTTAAAAACCATTTAGAGGTGGTGCTCAGGGACATGATTTAGTAGTGGGGAGTCAGGATAGTGCGGTTAGGTTGAGGTTGGACTTGATGATCTTTAAGGTCTTTTCCAACCTGAGCAATTCTAAGATTCCATGGTTCTATGAAAACCACTTCCAAATCAGTATGACAGGATGCATTTATTTGGAGCATGCATTTTAGTACAATATGCTTAACTCGTATTAACAACTTTGGACCCTGAAATCAGCTCTACGAAGTTCTCCTTGTTCTTTAGATATATACTCCTTCTGAGAGTGGCTGTGGAAGTCCTGCTTTTCTAACAAATCTCTTCATAGGTGTGGCACAAGAGAAACCCACTTAGAATAAGTACTTTAGTTTAATATGTGCAGAAGAATTATGTATCCCTGAAAAACACATTACTCAACAAAAACTTGAGGGAGAAAAACAACAAAAAACACAAAACAGCCTACAAAAAAACCAGCCTGATCTCACCTTCCCTCTGTGAATCTGTGGGATCAGAGAGAATCTTTCAGAAACTTCTATAAACACCAGCTATGTCAATAATGCCTCTCAGTGCTATTTCAGCAGCTCCACTGCTCTGACAGAATTCACCAATCTTACAGTACAGTCAAAAGCACACAATTCTTAATACAGCAGTTGTAGAGGGCCAGACAGACACAAAGCTCTCTCACATACAAACACGTTATTCAGAAATTCCCTACTTATGAAAACTAAGCTTTTGTGTTTGAATAGAGCTCAAGAATTTATATCAGTACAAATCACAGCATGGCTGAACTGGCAGTGCCTTCTGTGTCCCTCTGCCCAACCCCGTCCCAGCAGGGACCCCCAGAGCAGAGTGCCAAGGGCCACAGCCAGGGCAGCTTCTGGAGATCTCCAAGGAAGAAACTTCACAGCCCGTGGGCAGCTGTGCCAGTGCTCAGCCACCTGCACAGCGCTGAAGTGCTGCCTCATGTTCAGACAGCACCTCCTGTGTTCCAGTTTGCACCCATGGCTTCTTGCCCTGGCACCAGGCCTCTCCCAAAAAAAGCCTGGCTCCATTTTCTTTGCACCCTCCCCTCAGGTATTTATAGACATTGATTAAATCCCTCTGAGACTCCTTTTCTCGATGCTGACCAAGCCCAGCTTTCTCAGGCTCTCCAGGTCCCACATCATCTTGGTGGCCCTGTGTTGGACTTTCCAGTATGTCCACATACTAGGCACAGCACACCAAGTGTGGCTTCACCAATTCTGAGCACAAAGGATGATCCCCTCAATCTGCTACTGATACTGTGCCTAATGTAGCCAAGAACACCATTAGCCTCCTCAGCAGCGAGGGCACACTGCAGCCTTGTGTTCAACTTGGCACCTACCAGGACTCCTATGTTCTTTTGTGCCAAAAAGAAATGTAATTCTATTACTATATAATTTAGAGCTACACACAATCATAGAATAGGTTGAGTTGGAAGGAACCTTAAAGACCATGCAGTTCCAACTCCTCTTCCACAGGCAGAGCTGCTCCCCACCAGCTCAGGCTGCCCAGGGCCCCATCCAACCTGGCCTTGATCTGCTCCAAGGATGGGGCACCCACAGGGGCAGCTGTGCCAGGGCCTCACTGCCCTGTCAGAGAAAATGCTCTCCAACATCTAATCTACACCTCCCCTCTTTTAGTTCGAAACCATTCCCTCTTGTCCTACTCACTATCTACCTAAGCAAAATTCCACGTGAAATAACATGCTTTTTTCAACCTTTCCATCTAGATTCAAGAAATTGAATCGCAAGTCCAAAAATGCTGAAGTACAGGTTAAATTTCTTAAGCTTAAACTCAAATAACCTCACACATTCATGTTTTCATGTCCTACCTTGTTCAATCTCTAGTATACAAAACATAATAAAGACATGGAGTTGCCGAGCCAGAGCAGCTGAATGTAGAGACACGGCAAAAAGCAAAAACAAAAAAAAAAAATAATCCAATCAACAATCTTCCCAGCACAATGGCTGCACCACTCATTGCTCATTCTGAGTAAGTGCAAACTGACGTATCACCAAAATGACACCTGTGTTAAATGCCTACTACTTTTCCTCACATTAAGCAAGAAGAAAAAGCACACCACAAGGTGAACACACTGAGATTACCTTCTGAATAAAGGAACTGAAGGCTGCTAAGTGCATTTTCTCTGTAGGAATGGGTTTTTAGTATATCATCTCTGCAACTCCTCCAGAGTTTGCAAGCAAACCTGCTCAGAACCCAAGTCAAGATTTGTTCATTTATCACTTCCAACCATGTGTTCCACAGGCCAAATTCTCTATGAAATGCACTAGCTCAGTGTGCCAAAAGATAAAAACCAACTGTGATTACAACATTTAGTTTAGTGTTAAATAATTAGCTCAACCCCATAAGTACACTGGCATTCAGTTTTACCAATGACTACTTTCCTGACTGAAAAATATTAAAGACTAAAAAAAAAGCCATTTTTTCAGTCATTTTGAAAACCAGCTTACTGTTACAGACAGCATGAACACTAAGGTAGGTTTTTTTTTTTTTTTTGGTCCTACATTTAAACTTTCCTTCACCTAGAGGCTAAAAAATAATAAGAAATCCTTCCATCAGAAGGTATGTTAGATCATATTGATCACATACTACAAAAAGTTGCATCTAATAATGACCAGGATAAGTGAAAACTCTACATAGGGGTATAAAGCATAATTACACAGAAATAATAATTAAAAAAAAAAAAAAAAAAAAAAAAAAGAGTTGTGACTAACATATTTCACTGCTAAAACAAGAAGCTACTTAACAAGTTGCATGTTTTCCCCCTAAGGAAAATCTAAAAGGAAATACAATAAGCAAACAATCAAAACAACAGCAAAGCAACAAGGTATACGTAGAAAAACATGTACTGGTTAATTAACCATCCATATTTGAATAATGCATGTTCCACTGGAAGAAGCAACTGCCAGGGTTGTTACTCCTCATGTCTTACCAGCTCAACACAGACAGTGGAACCACCAAGACATAAGTATGGATCAGATTCCTTACCAGCCCTATGCTACTTGGGAACAAGTGAAGAAAGGCGACCTTGATGAGGGATGCGTCAGCACACTGCAGGTGTTGGACAGACCTTGGTGCCAAGCAAGCCCACCTCTTTCATCTCTGTACTGTGTTTATTAAATTGAGTGTTCTCTACAATCCACCCCGCCAGAATGGCACTGGTCTTGTTAACACTTGCTTTGAGGCTTCCTTAAGGGGTTGTTTTAAGGAGAAAGCAGGAAAAAAACAGGCTGAGGGAATAGAATTTTGAAGAATGAAAAAAGAAGGTTAAGAGCACACAACAAACAAAAGTACACAGTCCAGCCTAGTTTGATTATAGCCCTCTTGCCTGTACTTTACAATAACAACAACAACCCAAACAGGGAAGTGAGAGAACAATCTCATTCTGTGTTTATAATGCCTTAGAACCAGGCATGGTCCTGTCTTAGCCAAGACTTACAAATTCCATTAAGTACACACACACAATACATAACCTACAGAATTCTGCACATCAAGTTTTATCATGTTACTTGAAAAACAGAACGTGCCATCAACACAAAGAAATAACAGAACAAGAGAGAACAACTGATCAATGCAGCTTTGCATAAGCTACTTATGATTTACAACTCAATCTCATGTACAAGTGTTTCAAGGTTAAAAAAGAACGTTCTCCAGTGTACTTGAAGAGATGCCTAGAAGAAAGGTGTATAGCTAGAAGTGAATGAGAAGCATTTGAAGAAATTCAGATCAAGCTTTTCACTCTGAGTTCATACAAATCCAACCAGAGAACAGGAAATGGGAACCTCAGCACTGAAGAGAGCTCTTGAAAATATGATACTGCTAAATAAGGTCCAGTAGGAGGAAGGAAAGTAAACAGTACCGAGGAGTTAAGGATATAAAAACATACAGTAGCCCGAATAAGCAAGTTATGTTTTCATTATTACCTTCTCAATGACAGAATTAGAAGTAATATTGCTGAATTCGTATTTATTTCTTCACAAGTGGCATTTTAACAATGCTTTTTTTTTTTTTTCAAAAAAAAAAAAAAAATACTTCTGTTGTGCAAAGATGCAAAACCAGATGATGTTCCCATATTTTACAGAACTACACTTTTCCTAAACACAACAGTTTCTGTTGCTTCCTATCTGATCCTGAATTTGGATGTAGTAAGGAAGAGATACATATTTCAGTACTTCCACAGCACGTCTTCCAAGCACTTGTTCCTTACCTGTAAAGTCTGAAGACTTTGAGAAAATATGTACCAAACCACTTTAATTCACGCAACTAAGTGCAAGCCAATAAACAGAATATTGGCAGCTCTGATTTGATATTTTTAAAGACTGTTTCACTGCAATGACTACCTACTCAACAACAAAAATACAGAATGCTTGTACTGTATAATTAAGTCTCTATTTAGGCATACTGTACAGTAGTCACGTAGTTAAATGCTAAATGGAGGAAAGATACCAATCTTGGTCAAGCTACACCTCTGAAATTATATGCTTGTAACTACCCACCCTCTATGTTACAAAACTTATTTATACACCATCATGTACGCTGCTCATGTTTCCAATATAATTGCAGGGAACACAATGAGCCATCCCAGGTCTTAAAAAAGCTGAAAAACAGAAAGATGGCGGTAATATAAAACTGCCATCTGAAGCACAAGCTCAGAAAATGCACAAATTAATCAGGGCTTTAAGCAGTTACATCATTTATTGTATTTTCTCTACACACATTACAGCTGTGCTTCCAGAACACTTAAGCATTTCTTTTTCTTCTCCCCCTTTCTCTTTTCTCCTCTGATTCTACATATCTCAAAGTCCTGTAAGAACAGGACAGCAGCCAAACTCAGTAACCAGGCTTGCCACCTAAAAAATCTCCAGATGAGTACTGCTTCAGAAACCACCTCAAAAAGGGCCTTGTTTATGATGTCCCACTCTGCCTCTATCACTTCCAGGATTCTGACATGTGCCCTGGAAATGGCTTCAGGACAGGCTCATATTTGGCTTGGCCCACCAGAATAAACAAGAAAACTTGCTTGTAAGCATCTGTAAACTTCAGAGGTGTCATAATAGAGCTTTAAAGCTCCATGGCATTCTTTCGGGGCCTAAAGCATGGGTGTCTGATATTTTGGCTTGCTTGAGCTGCATTGAGTAAAGAAGAATTATCTCATGCTGAATATAAAATATATAACATAGTTAATGTTCATAACTTAAGTTTTTTATTTTTTATTAAAATATTAAAAAAAGAAAAAAGGCAACAAAACCACAAAATAGTAGGTTCGGCTTGTATAGTCTAAAGCAAGTTATCATAAAGTAGAAAGGAGCTGCCATTGAACTTGCTGTAGCCTATCAGTCAACCAAGAACTTCAGAAAGGGATTTTTAGAAGGATTTTACAGAATTCAACAAGATTTTCTACAAAGGAGGGGCCACTTTACCTAGTTGGAGCAATTGTCCCCAAAAGGCTTTGGAACTCTGTATTTCAGGTAAGTTCTTCCAGAGTCATTTTATATCATTTAACTCAGCAGATTTAGAAGACTGATTTGTCTTCACAGTTATAAGTTCATTTAGTTGCACACCTAAAATATCAAACTACACTTCCCAGCTGTACTGCTGATAAAAACCTAGACTAAGTCAAACTGCATACGCCCAACAGCAAGAGGACAACAACAAAGTATGGCTTTGATGTTATCATTACAAAGAGCATGTATCCAAAAAACGTATTCAAACCGTGACCATGTTACAGTCATGTAAACTGCAACAACAAATTCATACAGTCCTTCTCTTTGCCTCTTCTTTCTTTGAACACCACAAATAATTAAGAAATTCTGATTTAAAAAGAAAACAACAGGAAAATATTTAAGTAAAGTACGTGGTAAGGGAAGAACTATTTTAGTAGTCAAGTTCAGGAACTTGCCTGTGACTGGAGATATCTACACCCCACCTTTCCACAATAACCTTCTAGTCAACCCTTCTATCGCTCATTTAGTTCCTCTCTCTCTGTCTCAGTTCCTCCATCTCTAAAGTGAAGATGACAGCAGTTATCCACACAACAGCAGCTGCTTTGAAAAGAAGGACATGAAACATTTTCTGATGTTCCCATTGTGCTAATAGGGACATAAGAATAGTGGGAGTAACAATTATATAAAGACCAAGAGGTCAAAGAACGTGATAAAATGCCACCTAAAGAGTAGCAAAAAACTTGACACTATTGGTACACAGGTATTTTCAGAAGTCATCCTACAATTCCGTCACGTAGTTTTGGCAGTAAACTCTCCCATCTGCAGTTTTTAAAGTCAGTCCTATTGAAATTGGGCAAATGGGAATCTACAAATAACTCTGTTAGCACATTATTGACTATTACAGTCTGAATTAAATATTTCCAGGACTGGAATGCACACAGGTTAAACCTTCTGTTCCACAGAGGCTTTCAGAAAGCAAACCGCTTCAAGTGTAACTACTTGGGAAAAAACAAAACAGCCCCAGCATGGAAGTGTTTTTTTTAGCCGTATCAAAGTCACGTCAATGAAATAAAGTCACTTTTAAAGTTCCCTGAGTGCGTCACGTCCTACTGCGATTAACGTAAATGCAACATCAAAAGCTGCAGGCTGCCACGTATTAACAAGAAACAATAGGGCGAAATTAAACAAGCCGGAGGTTTTCTCATCCAGCTGCAGGTCGGGTTCCTCCCTTTGTTATCGGAGCCGCATTCCCAGATGCTCGCAGCGCGCACATCACGTGCCGGGCTCCTCGGGCAGCTCTCGGCTCCGTACCACGACAGCCGACAGCCCCGGAGCTGCTCTGCCCGCGGGCGGCCCGGCCCTACGGCTCCGCTGCCTGCCACGCTCCGAAGGGCCGCGTTTCCTTAAACCGCCAACCGCCTCCAGCGGCTGGACTCTGGACCCCAGACCGCGGGTTACGCCGGCTGGCCCTCGAGAGGGGAAAGTCCCCCGACACGTGCGGGAAGCGCTCGGCTCGACAAAGCGCCCCGCGCGGGCAGGAAGCCGCGGGACCCGGCCGCGCTCAGGGTCACGCCGGCGCCGTGCCGCCCCGAAGCCGCTGCCCTGCCGCCCCTCCGCGCTCAGGCTCGGCCCCGACGCGGGCCGCCCGGCCCGGCAGGTGCTCTGCTCTGCTCCGCGCCGCCCCCCCCCCTCCGCGGCCCAGGAGCGCTCCGCTCCCGCAGCTCCACTCACCGGCGCCGCGGCGCGGCGGGCGCGGGTCGCGCCAGGCCAGCAGCCCCCGCTCCTCGTCTAAGGTCACCTCCCAGCAGCGCTGCCCCAGCCCCAGCGAGGACGCGAGCCGGAGCCGCCGGCCGCCCGGGAGCCGCTCCATGGCCGCCGAGAGCCCGGGCCCGGCGCGTTCCGCTACCGCATGGCCTGCGGCGGGCCACCGCCGCGGGGCGACCCGGCAGCTAACGGCGCCCCTCGCCCGCCGCTACCCGGCCTGGCCCCGAGGCGGGACGCGGCGTCAGCGCCTACGCCAGCGCCGCCGGGTCGGCCTCCGCCGCGCGGGGCGGGGCCTGTGGGCCGCGGGGTCGGCTCGGCTCGGCGCCGCCCGGTTCCGGTTCGGTCGCGCTGTGCTCGGCCCGCGCGGAGCAGCGAGGCCTGGACGCGGGGAAACGGGTTCAGGTGGTGCTGAGCTCTTGCTGCTGTTGTGCTTTTTGTGGGAGGATCAAACACCTCGCAAAGCGACAGCGAAGCAATGAAAGGCTGATGTGTCTGCCTGAGTAAACCCACAGACCTCGGTGTAACCCTGCCTTCTCCTGTGTAAGTGCATGTTGTGCTTTCTTTTAGCGCTGAATCAAGTAGAATAGTTCAGTTGGAATGCACCTGCAGAGATCACCCAGTCCAACTGCCTGAGCACCTCAGGGCTGAACCTCAGATAAAACCTGTCGTGAAGAGCGTCACCCAGATGCCTCTGGAACACTGCAGGCATGGGGCACCAACCACCTCTCCAGGAAGGCTATCCCAGCATCTAAACACCCTCTCAGAAATGAGGTTCTTCCTGATGTCCAACCCAAACCTCTCCGATGCAGCTCTGAGCCATCCTTCCTATCTGTCGTTGGGTATCAGTGGGAAGGGACCACACCTGTCACTCCTAAGTGTCCCTCTGCAGGAAGCTCAGGGCAGGGCAGCCCTCAGTCTCCTTCCATCCAGGCCTGACACACCGATTGCTCTTTCCCACTCCCCACAGGACATGCCTTCCAGATCAGCAGTAATTGTCTTGTACTTGGCAATAATTCAATGTGATTAAACTCTCGAGTCTTTGTTGCCCTTCACATCCTCCACGGTGTCACTGTGAATCACAGAATCATGGGATGGCTCTGGTTGGAAGGTTCCTCAACCATCATCTAGTTCCAGTACCCCTGTCATGAGAAGGATTGCCAACCATTAGATCAGACTGCCCATTGGATCCCACCTGGCCCTGAGTGCCTCCAGGGATGGGGCACCTACAGCTTCTCTGGGCAGCTGTGCCAGGGCCTCACTGCTCTCTGAGTAAAGAATTCCCTTCTAACATCTAACTTAAACCTCCCTTCTTTCAGTTTAAATCCACTCATCTCTGTAAGCACCAGAAGCCTACTTAAAATATAGGCCAGAGCGAGGCAATTTCTTTGCCTCTGACCTTACTGGAGACATGATTCTAAATATTTTCTACAGTTTAGAGAAAAAAAATGCTGATCTGTTCTTATTTGTTTCCAGCCCTGGGCCTGGGCAAAAAATCCCTGCTTCACAGAGAATGGCACAGAGCCCTCTGGCTTGCTTTGCTCAGAGCCAGCACAGGTCTAAATGCTTGAGTTTGCACAAGAGCACTCGAGCTCTGCTCTGAACCATTCAGTGTACTCAGAGCATGTTCTGAAAACAAATGACTTTGTAATTTTCACCCGAGCTATGTGTTTGGGATGGTCTTGAACAAGTATGTTTCATGTATTCTTGTCATCTTGTTTGTTGTTGCTTGCAACAGACTTTCCTCTGGCCTTGAAAAGCATGATGTTGTCATCTTTATTTTGTTGTATGCCTCGGTATCTCATGCTGCCACACTTCCAAGGAAACTATCCTGTATTACTCAACTGTATTACTCTTTACACTTTGGAATCCGTCCTTCCCACAGACACCCAAACACCTGTAAAATTCTTCATACTGAGGCTTAAAGTAAAGCTCATTTGTCCTGAAAGTCTGTTCTGAGCATTACTCAGCCAAATGCACTGCTTTGCAGCCATTAATGTCCTGCTGGTCCTTTACATTGTGCCAGCTACATCATCTGTTACTGTCTACATCATCTGTAACCATCTATATCTACTGTTACTACCTCTCCTCCACTAGAACTGTAATACCTCTGGTTCGAGAAGGATCCTGTTATTCTGAATAGTTCCATATCTAGCATGTTTCACCTCCGTTGTGTATAACAATATTATTATTTCTGCAAGCCACAGCAGTGATGTGGAAGCCACAGTCTAACGCATATGAAATGCAATAGAATCTCTTTCAGTGCTGACCTCTTCAGACACACTCTAGGTGCTGACAGCTGCAGTAAAAATATTATGTCGGGGTACTTAGTATCATTTTAACAATGAGCAGATTAGATCTAATCTTTTATAGTCCACAGTCACATGAATCAATATTGTTAAGCTGTGATCCATGCTAGCTGAAGAGGTTAAAAGTTCATTGTTTTTACATCTCTTCCCTATCTATGATTATTTCTTTTCATTCTTATTAACCTGACACCTTTTTTTTTGTCTTAGCTAAGGCTAAAACCTGCATGTGTTAAATATAGAACACAGTATTCCACATTCACAGTTCCTGTTTATATAAGGAATCCTTCACTTCTTGTTTGCACACCATTTTAGCCTAATAATGATTCAAGCTCCTTTGCAGTACCACAGGGTTTGTGATGCTGGAACTTGTGACAGTGCTGTTTCCTGTGCTCTGGCATCCTCTGACAGTCCTGTGAACATCAGTGTTTGCTTATTCCCTTAGAAAGTAACGGTTAACTTGGAGTCAACACAGTGATGGTTTCCTTTTCCCTTTTCCCTTCCCTTCTCTTTTTTTTCCAGTCAGTTTTAGTAGTTTATGATTTTCTTTTCTAACAACAATTGAGAAAGAACTACTTAAGGGTGTCTGACTTGGTAAGCTAAAGCATACAGGTGTCAATTATTGTTTTACTACTTATTATATTACCCTACAATTACCACTGAGGGGCTGGAGCTGCAGAGGCAGTGATGCTGCCAAACTGCAGGATTTATAGCCTAAAACCTTGGTCTGAAGGCAGCTGATGACAGGGTTCCACCCCGAGAAATAGTATGGTTTCAAAAGCACCTCACTTTGTTCACAGGTTCGTAGAGGCCACAGGAAGGGCTGCAGTTGCAGTTAATTCAGGAACTGTGATGCATTGCATAACAAGCACTGTTCTCAATGTCAAATGGAAAAAAATGCAGGAAGGTAACACAACTTACAGGGTTTATACTGTCTCTACGACCCATTTATTTTATATAGAGAGCAAACAACATTTAAAGCTGCCTTTCTCTCCCCAGTGTCTGATTTTATAATAGGTCATTCATCTCTATAAAAAGTACTTACTCTGAGCAACTTTATGTTGCACTGAAGAGGATCATTACGTGACAATATAGGCAATCAATTAAGGAAGACTTCCAAGCAGGTACATCTTTCTAATTGACAGGAGCAGACAGGTGCTCTTCAGCACAACCTACATTAACAAAACATTGATTTTAATCATTTCAAATTTAAGCTAAATTGCAAAATAATTATCTGGCTTTCTTCCAACTCTTTAGGAGGTTTACTGACTCATTTGGTCCTCGCAACTAATTTTTTCCACAGTGAAAATCAAGCATGCCCTTTGTACACCTTGGCAGAAGTAGAAGGAACGGTGTATGCAAGCTTATCTTAGACGGGGGAAGGTCTAAAGTGAAAAAAAAAAAAAAAGTAAAATAACTGGAGTGAAAGTGGAATAACAGCCACACAGGTGCACCAGAGGTCAAAGAAGAATTGTATTCCACCATGTTTTCACTGCTCTACACAGTTCTTTGCTGGAGGTAACAGAGAATCAGATTTTTATGGAGAACTCCAGAAACCACATGCAGACGTGAAAGAACTCTTCAGCCACTTTGCCCTGAGCACCCACTGAGATGGCTCAGGACTCCAGGAACCTTCGTGTCCCAGTGAACCTGCAGTGGTGCTTGGTCTCACTGAGGGACAACAAGTTCCAGGTCAGTGGAGATGTTCCTAATACCGACCCTTGAACCCATCTGAGAACCAGCTCCAGTCTAGCCAAAGTGACTGCTGGAAAAGAAGTGCAGAACTGAAACTGTTATCTCATTGCTCAGGAATTTAAGGCTGGAATCAAAGTCAAGGAAAAGCTGGTGCTTTGCATATTTTTGTCATGCATTGGAACCTATATTTCTTTTCTTCCACAGAAGGAACTCCCCAAGAAAGTTTCAAGATAGCTGCTTGGAAGTTATCTTTTTTTTTCTTTTTAGTATTATTTTATTTCATTACACCTTGGGAAGATTGAAGTATTCACAATGAATCAAATTCTGTTCTCAAGTATGCATGCAAGTCCTGTCAGAAGAGTGCAAATACACTCAAAGGCTACATTTGGTTATAGAAAAACTAAAAGTCAAAGTTAATAGAAGATAGAAAAACAATTCATTTTTAACATTAAAGTAATTGCTAATATTCTAATTGTCTTTCTACTTATCAGCAAACAAATACTAAAGAGTGAGAGGAGTATTCTTGCCACTGATAGAAAGAATGACATCACTTTCTCTATAAAAATACCTAGTTATTTTAAAGCACTTCTGTGCTTATAAGTTTAAATTACAGTTATTATTGAAAATTATTTGGAAAAAGCTGTTTTAAGGCTTGTCAGAAAGGATGATTGCAGCCTTTTATTCACTCGAACTAAAAGGTAATTGAGAGAAAGTTGTTGATATACTGGAAGGAATGGATCCAGAAGATAATTTTTCTTGTGAAGGGAAATGTCACATTCTATTCCTGAGCTATGGAAATTTACAGATTCCTTCCTTTCTTCCAAAGCTCCAGTCTATCCCTACATGCTCTGTATAAACTACCCATCACTGTGAAAAGTACTAACTAGAGTTTGTTTCAAGCTGTTACAGCTGTGGCTTTCACTTACAGATAGACACAGAAGTACTTGACTGCCTGTATTTCTTTGATGACATCCTATTTTAATTATTAGCCTCTATTGGACTGCCTCAGGAGCTGTGAGACATACACACACACCCCTCATCCAACTGCATCCTTTTAAGAAAGAAAAAAGAAAGTAGGTCCTTACCTGCAGTGCTTGTAGGCAAGGATAACTGAGGAGGCAGAACTGTAAGAATGCTGGTAATATCCAAATGTTTTTCTCTTCTATTCACCCCTCAACTCTATCAGTTCTTCCAATAAAAGAGCATGCTTCTCTCTGCTTTGCCAATGTCTCTGATCCTGCAGAGCTGCTCTTAGGCCCAGCAGACTTGCATGGAGCATGTCCATTTGTTATTTTTTTTTTTCGCAGCTACATACGGACCCTTTCTACAGAAGAGTTCTAACAGGCAGGAATTCCAGGCAGGCAGAAAGTTTTCTGTAATTCAGGTAGTAATAAACTATTATCAAACCACACATAAAGTTCAGTAGTAAACTCTTCTATATATACTCTTTCTTAGTATAAGAAAAAGATTTTTTGAAGGTTTTTAACTCTGCCTGGGTGGTTTTCCTTTCACATTTACAGAGCACGTGTGTGCAACCAGTGTCACACTTTGCAAATTTCAATAGAGGGCTCCAATCTCTGCGAACTGTCTGATGGACAATTAAAACAGTGCATAAAAAGAGATAAAACACCTAGTACTTAAACAACCATAGAAGCATCTCGTCAAGCACCATGTATGATCTTTGTGATTTTCAGTAAAATAAAATAGAAATTACCTGAGCAGCAATGTCATTCAAGAAATTCAAATCACTTCTCATGTAAAAGAACCAATGGACCTATGTTAAAATGTTAATAACTTGAAAAAATATAAATTAGACTGCACTTAGAATGTATATATAAATAAACTACATTTATTAAAAAGTATTTGACTCCTTAGAGATGCCAGGACTGAGACTGTGTTTGATACATATAGGCTAAGATGAAACATAAAGCTAGTTTATACTTTTATTTTTTTTCTGTTAGTCACTGGAATGACCCTGATGCGTCACTTCTTATTATCTTGCCTGTGATCACAGGTGGACTGAGCTCACCTAGAAGTTTGTGAAATGCTTAATCACTACTTACTTCTTCCTGCCCCCTTCTTGACTTTTTGCAATGTTCTTCAATGCTTCAATTATGTTTGGTTCTAGAGAACTTATCACCCATCAACTGTACTCTGAAATACAAAAACCCACACCAATCTCCTTGGAAGACACTTTCTCCTGCTATTCAAAAGCTCAGAGTTTGTTAAGCAAATAACTGCAGTTAAAATGGGTGTAGAGGTTCATCTTAGAAGTGCAGGAGGTGTTCAAAGATGTAGCCTCTATTTGGAAGATAGGATAGTAACTGTATGAGGAATGAGAATGTTCAGAAGGGCAAAGACATTTGGCTGAACTGAAAAAATATGACGCATGAAACTCTTTCTTGTAGGTACTGCCATTTTGAAGTAAGGTAGATGACTCAGACCTGACTTTCCTGAAAATGGTGATAAATTCATGTTTTATACTTGCAAAATTTTGTTTCATGTTTTCATTTCTTCGATCCCTCCATTTCAGTTTTGGCAGAAAAGCAAAAACCAAATCAAACAGCAAGAAAAAATGAACAAAAAAATGAAATAAAAAGCTCCCACAACCCTTCAATAACAATCCTTTTACATAACACCCTTATCAGAACAATATTAATTCAGAAAAGGTAAGACTATATTTATATATAAATATACATACATACAAGTGTTTTCAGATTTATCAGTCTTTGGATACAATCTCATCAGTCTTATTCTTCACTCATTATTTAATTGGAAATTTACAGGTGCATAGTCTTTTATTTCAATAATATCTATCTTTGCAAAGACAAAGATTCTAATTGTAGATTCTTTTAAAGTTGTCTGGGGATTTAAGGTAGAAGAGGAAAGGTGTTGTTTTTTGTTTGTTTGTTTGCTCGTTTTTGTCTTCAATTGCTAGTGAGTAGCCTCCTGGAAACTGACATGAATTAGTTTATGTGATTTAATTAATGATGTTACTTTGGCTGGTTAGTACGATATTTTAAAAATATAATACCAACTTGAAGAAAATGCTTAGAAATAGAAGTAAAATTCTCTTTCAAAAACAGAGATTCTGAGTGATCGGATCAAAGATAGATTGAAGCACTTTATTTGAATAGTGTAATTTTCACTTTGATTGTTTTTCAAATGAATGCTGAAGCAAGATGATGACAGCTGGTATGAAGTTGTCTGAATCAGTGATGCTGGAGCACAGATACTTGCCAATACTTTGCATAAAAAAACACAAAGCGGAGCTGTTTGAGCACTATGTCTTTTGACATCTCAGCATGCATGTTGACTTGAAATGGATTTCTCTCCTTCTGATATTCTGGTATCAAAATAAGATGGGAAGAGCAGAATATAAAATCAGACACAGCTATCGGAAAAAAAAAAAAAGCAAGCAACAGAGAACAGAGTATCTTTTCATCACTGAAATTAAATATTTAATTCTAGCAAACAAATACAATTAAGAGCTTTGCTGCACCTGACTTCATACTTGTTCAAAGGGAAGCCAGTCGTCCCAGGGGTAAATCTGAGTACATTGAAAAGGAAATTCAGAGACTGAAGAGTAACCTGGTAAATATTTGTAATCTGTTTGTCTTGCCTGACAAAAGGCTGCTAAATTCATCTGGAGTCCACCATCTTACAGGAAACATTTTTAGAGCGGACTAGTCTACACGTCATACTAAATATAATTTAGAAAAGTTGTATATTCTGATGAAAGTGATACATTTTCAAATGATTGCACAGGGTTTTACTCAACAAACTCATTTTGTCAGAACTGTGAATCAAATTTCACTGCAAAGCTTTGAAAAATCAATCATATCCAAGCTATCTCCAGACTGTCAGTGCACGTAGTCCTGTGAAAGCCATGACTCAAAAACATAATTCTAAATCACAGTAACTAAGAAATGGTAATTAGGAATAATCTATGTTATGAAAAAGAACCTGAGTGCAAAGGAACCATTCAAGCCAATTGCTTTTATGGTTGTATCTATAACAACAAGCCATCAGGAAAAGAGATTACATTGTTAATAACAGATTCTTCGCTTTGATTAGAAAAGGTAATGCAATAATGAGACTTGAACTAATAACACATTCATAATAGATTTAGCTGTGAGAAACTTCCTCCTCTGTCACAGTAGGACGAGTGTAAAATAAATCCGTGCAGGGTCCAAACAGGAACTATAATAGAAAACAGAGAGGCATTGAGATGAAATAAATATTCAGTCTAAAATGGACTTGTACAACATTTCATTCCTCTTGCTGTTTTTAGCAGATTTTGAGACCGTGACTGGAATTCTTAGGACAGAAATGAATGCAATGCTATGTATGCCTTTCACAGCCAGCAGCCACTGGCTACTGAGAAAACATGTGTGACTTACCTGCTGCACCATATGGTTGATTATCTCAACATCACAAATCAATCCACCTTTGGAAGGAAGCATTTTAAAACACCATGGGATAGAACACAAAATGGACAGAGAGAAATAAAGAAGGGTTGTGTGGACTTTCTCAGTACAACCCAACAACTCAACCATAGGCTGAGCAGAAGCGGACAGCACCTGACTACAAACAGGGTAAGAGTAGGAGGTAAAGAAAATACATTTGCCCTTTCTTTCTCAGCACAAAAACACCAAACTCATGCATTGCTTCAGAATGCAAGCAATGCTGTGCGCGGCTCCCAGGGGAAATACGCATTGCAGCACTGACAGCAGCATAGCTTGAAGTTGGGTTAGAAAATACAAACGGCTCCTATGTAACTGAATCAATGCCAACGCATTTCTGAAAACTATCAGATAAAAAGCAACATAAGTAATGGTAAAGTAAAACTGAATAAAGACATTAATTTCTCTGAGATCAGCATGGCTACAGAGCGTATGTGTGTGCATGCACGGCCAACTAAAAAGAAAAACATTTACCTGAACCTCCACATTTGCCTGAACATCCCTTCCTCTGTAGGGAACCTGCAGGACTCGATGACCTCTTGAGGTCCTTTCCAACCCCTGCAATTCTGTGATTCTGGGATTCACATGATAACAGTGTTAACACCTTGCCCACTGTTTTACACTTCAGAGTAATGAAAGGATAATGCAGCCAGACTTCTTTACCCTTGAAACTTAATTTGCTAATCCTAAAAATCTTAAAAGTTTCTCCTTCTAGTGTTTTTCTTATTGGTAATTGTTTAACTGTATGGAGGGTATGATATTAGAATGAAAAATGCTTGCTTCCACATAAAGTATTGCCTCTTATAATTAATTTCAAACATATGAATAAATAACTTGCTCTTTGGACTGGCACAAACACCAGTGGGTAAAGCTGGCTTAAAACAGTCCTCACCATCACTGCTAAAACCGATGTGACTAATGCTAGTCAAGAGGCCTTTGAGTAGCCAAGATGTCTATGTGGGACAGTCAGATATGAAATAATGCCTCAGAAAAGGCTCGCGTCTTCTGAAACAGCAGCTGGTAGCAAGGGTGGATACATTACAGCATCTAACATGGTACTAAATGTCTAGATTTAGGCAACTGAATGCCACTCCCCATGTTGGATAGCACTATTTAGCAGGGAGACTGCTCCTTTGAAGTAATATTCCTTATTTATTTTCCTTCTGAATAGTATTTGCTTCATGAGTGCCACAACTGCCCCCAGAACTGAACTAAGACACAGCAAATGGAGACAATCAAGGGATTTGCTTCAAAACTGAATTACTGTTCCAAATCTAATTGCCAATGTAGACCTGGTTACATTGTACCTAGGAACCTTAAATTTGGCCCAGGGTGAAATAGCTTCCATTGTTTAGAAAGCATTATTTCTAAAAAAACCCCTGAACTCTCCTGCCTTTACTGGAGAGGGAGGTGATTGTCCCCCTCTACTCTGCTCTTGTGAGGCCCCATCTGGAGTACTGCATCCAGGCCTGGGGCCCCCAATACGAGAAGGACGTGGAGCTTTTGGAGCGGGTCCAGAGGAGGGCACTAAGATGATCAGAGGACTGGAGCACCTCTCCTATGAGGAAAGGTTGAGGTAACTGGGATTGTTGAGCTTAGAGAAGAGAAGGCTCTGGGGAGACCTCATTGTGGCCTTCCAGTACTTGAAGGGAGCGCATAAACAGGAGGGGGAACGGGTGCTTACGAGGGTGGATAGTGACAGGACAAGGGGGAATGGTTTTAAACTGAGACAGGGGAGATTTAAATTAGATATTAGAAGGAAGTTTTTCACACAGAAAGTGGTGACACATGGAACAGGTTGCCCAGGGAGGCTGTGGATGCCCCATCCCTGGAGGCATTCAAGGCCAGGCTGGATGTGGCTCTGGGCAGCCTGGTCTGGTGGTTGGTGACCCTGCACATAGCAAGGGGGTTGAAACGAGATGATCATTGTGGTCCTTTTCAACTCAGGCCATTCTATGATTCTATGATTCTACTGGTCTTTTAACTTCAAATGAATTTCCAGGCCTCAAATCTCCTGGAGTATCTGGCAGAAGATATTAAAGGGGCTAGAGCAACTCCAGAGTCGATGGCCGCTACCTGATTTTTCATAGTTTCATGGCTGAATTATAACAGCCTTGAGTTGATGTAGATATATCTCAGCGCCATCAGGAGACACAGCTATTGTAGAAACACTATGCTTACCATCAAATTTAAACATGCTGGTATTTAACAGTTTTGCAACAGTGCAGATATTATCATGCCTAAGTAAATCTTGCATTTGCCCATCTGATACTGTATCTACAGAGACACATAGCATTAGTATTTGGCTGTGTAACTTATTTCAGCTACTTATTGTAGCAATTTGTTCTTCCCCAGATCCACCTATAATACAACACACTACGGCTTATTTATGCACCTCTACTATAAATATTTACAAATAATCTTTTACAGCACCTTACATAAATCACACAGAATCTCAGATTCTTTTCATTTTTTCTGGGCAGCTACTTATCTTAACTGACAGCTACTGAAGTGGCAGTTCTGTGAAATCACAGTATTTTTCATCATTATTGTGGTCTCAGAACCAAAGATGTTGCTGACGTAAGGGGTAATGCTAATATGGTAACATCTGTGCCCATGTTTAACCCCGTGCAAGACTCCACTTTTTGGTTTGAAGATTAGAAGCATGAGCTGGCAGGGTGCGTTCAGTCTGTTGTACTTCTAGGGTATCTTTGAAGTGTAATTATTCATCCTACTTTTCACAAATTCTAATTCACTGTATGAGAATTGCTTCAGCACTTGCTACTGTTTATCCAGACAACACCTACCACTCAATGCTTCTGGCACAATGAGCATAAAGTTAATCTGACTAAAAGTAAAAAGTGCCCACATGTATGTAGAATACCATTTCATTAAGAGCAGGTACACAGAATCCTACTCTGGCAATTTTCCATGAGTGGAAACCCATGGTTCCATGTATTTTCTATGCAAATCTCTGACTCTTACATGAGCATGGCATGAGCAGTAGTGCTGCATCACTTTCATTTGGTCAAGAAGCTACTGTTAGTTAGATACAATAATGAAATTGCATACGCACATCAAATTTCAAGTTTATGTCTATCAGTGAATTTGAATGCATACTTTCATCTTTAAGACATAATCTTTCATTGTCATGGAGTCGTAAGTATTTGAAAGCTAATGGAAAAAGCAGAAAATCTGCCTACAGACCAAATATCTTGTTTACAGCATACTACCGGTGAATAATTCAATCCTACATGAGGCATTTTGTAGCCTGGAATAGTTCAGAAATGAATGCTATTGATTGTTTCAATGCACCACCTAGCACAAATGCACAAAATAGTACAGACCATACGGTCTCTCAGATGCAATCATCTCATTTGTTACTATTCAGTGCGGCAAAAAGGTTGGCTTGGAATTCTGTTGACCTTTCCTGCAGCTGAGGACTGTTCTGTCAGACAGCCATCCTTCCATTCTGCCTCAAAGCCCAGCTCACTTCTGAGTGGCCAAAGGCTTTCATCAAATCGATGGATGTTCCACAGATTTTTTCTTTGCTCAGATGCAAAATGGTGGAACTTTAAGAATCGTTCCATGGCTTGTCAGAACATTTTAATTACAGAAGGTTTCATCACTTTATTACAATAGTCTAGATTCTAGGAAATTCTACATGAATGTTTTTTAATTATTATACTTCTTCATTCTTCAAGCTGCACTGCAGTCGACCTTTATGGGGCATCAGTCTGAACTGCAGCAGTGTAGCTGCCATGAGAAACGGGGATGCTGCCTTTGGTGTACACATTAATTTTGGACAAATGCAGAAAATGCTGGGTCTCCCAACTTTGCAATCTACCACCAACTTTTATACCCTTTCCTGTCATTATCAGGTGCTAGTCCCTACAATACAGCCTAGAGATAACAAATAATAGAAACACACAGCAGTTGAAAAATGAATTATTGTGATGGAAAGCAGGTTTTACTCAGGCTTTACGAACAGCTTTTTATTACTACATATTAAGCAATTAGGCATGAATCAATATGTAGCATTTCCCATATAAAGAGATTAAATAAAAATACATAAAAATACAATTTTCAGCTACAGATTTGTCTTCAGTCTGTTTCTGTAGGACCACGAGGTTAGAAATGGGAAGTTAAGACATGATATTTTTGAAAATTCTAATGTGAAAAAACAAGCATTCACAGCCTTGATATTAAAAAATGTTGCAAAAAGGAACAGAAATGCAGCACATCACTCAGGGAAGATTACTTTTATATTGAAGTCCTGGGAAGGAAATTAATCATTGCCTTAAGTGGGCAGAGCACAGCTGGGAGTGGCTGAATTGCGTTTGCAGTGGAGGAAAGCTGAGCAGCGCTCTGTGAAGCAGCTCAGCTGGATTCCTGAGCAGTGAGAGGCTGCTAACCACCAGTGCTTCAGAACACCACAGCAGTAAAAGCCCATGAAATGGCTGCAAGAAACTGTTTGGTAGCAGGCCCAGTGGGAATTTCCTCAGCTTTCAAATAGTGGGGGCTGTATGCCAAGATCCCTGCAGCACTGCTTATCTTGAAAGTAAACAGCTGAATGTATTTGGCACGGCTGACTACTGCTGTTCAGGCAGCTTTTATATGGGTTTGTATGAGCACAACTATCATAGCGCTGGAGTTTGGAGAAATCTTTTTCTGAGTCAACATTCTTTTGCTAAATTTCCAGCATGTATGTATAGGGAAGATATGAACTGGCAAAAATCTTATGAAATAGATCAAAAAACATGCAGGATTTTTAGTCTCAAGCCGAAATCTCCACTTCCTTCCATTACCCACTTACAGCCGAGTGCACACTGCTGGGTACAGTAGAATGGGCTTTTCGAACTTCAGGAAGGATCATTTTTTTCTTTTTGTGGATTATCTTTTTTCCACGATAATCTTAAAGAAGTCAGTGTTGTAGTGACTGCAAAAAATAGACTTTGCCTCCTAAAACACTAATGCTATTCTCAAAGTAGACAGGTTCCAAAAATGCCAGATTCACATTAACTGCCCAGTGGTCATGCTGACATGAAAATGAGTCATGGTCAAACAGCAGGGCAGAATGCTTTGATCTTCAGCTGGCTGACACCTGGGCATGCTGCAAATGGTAATTGGCTTGATCCTGGAGAATGAGATTACCAAAACATTACAGCACTGAGCAGAACCAACCCCTCTACTCAACAGCTGTTTTGCTAACAGACTCCAGGGACACCTCTTATTGCAATCTCATAAAGAAGTATTAAAAGCAACCTCAGGAGACACTTGCTCTGTCTTGAAGAGGCATTATTAGTAATACAAATGTAATTTATTATGGTGAAATGGATGGAAACACTGTTGACAAAGGAGGCAATCCCTGAGTTCTCCTCTGCAGGTAGGAAGACACTCCTGAGCTATGTGCTTCCTTCCTGCAGGAGAAATCACACACTGAATGTACAATACTTGATCAACAGAGAATTAAAACCAAGGCAGTCAGTTTTGATGGTACTTTCTATGAAGGATACTAGAAGGAATTATTGTTTTGGTCTGTTTTGGTGGGAAAAAGCATTGATGCCACAGGATACAGGAGTGAGAGCCACTTACATAAACAACGATGCTACAATAAGTTCATTTGATTATAGGATAGAGGATAAACAAAGTAGGCTAATTGTAATAGAAAAAAACCAAGTCATGAAGCTCAATCCTCCCACAAAAGTAACAAGGCTATTATTGTTGCTGCTCTACAAGTTCTTGGACTATTTCAGAGAAATAAAAACGTCTTTGATGAAGTTTACAATCCTTAGAATCCACAGTATCTGTACGTGGACTGTTTATAAAACCAGTGTTTCTTAGAGCAGCGTGAAACCCCAACCTGTAGGTTCAGTTTCTTCCAGGCGTTGTGTATGCGTACACTGAGCTGCACCTGTCAGGGAAAAATCTATAGCAGCACAGTGTAGATGAGCATCAGAAAGGAAGGCTGTGTGGAAAGGGAAATATTCAGAGCACCAAAGTGCCTAATGCTGGCCCACGTCCCCAGGACTCCTAGGCCTATAAGAGATCTCTCAAGTATTGATCCTTTTTCCTTGGGATGAAAAGGATGAGCGATTCCCCTGAAGTTCACAGGAGTTGATGGATGCTACAAAAGGCTTTTCAGAACAGCACTGACAAAGTTGCTTTCTTGTTTCTTCTGCCAGAGGAAAAGATCATACGGCTTCACTGTTGAAATAAACAAAATAGCAAACTAACACTGAGCAATTCTCTTAAGGTGAAGTGAATGCTCAGGCTGCTCTTGCACCACGGAAGTGGAAAACCCAATCTTTCCATGTGAAAAGTGGGCTCTGCTTTGTTTGGGTTTAAAGAAAAAAGTTAGAGAGGATTTTTCACAGAAGATTCTGAAGCTTTTACAATTCAAATGCTATAATACACAGTATCAGTATATAAAAGTTAAATGAGAATGTATGTGAACTCTTTAAGCTATTCAGCACCCCAGAACACAAGGATGAAACAGGGAACATTTTTGATAAATTCGAGCTGAAGAAATATGATAGAAGCTTGACATTGTTGAGCTTACCTCTTGCCAAGGGATATATGCTTCCTACGATAACGTCAATAAGCAACTTCTACTGTAACAACTGAAATTAGTTCAAAACTGCACTAAGTATTGTGGTTTTATCAACCAGAGTTGATAAAGCAGTTGATAAGCAGACAAATAGTGTCAAAAATGGCATACACGTCAGCAGAACATGAAGGGATGCTAAACCCTCTCTTTTCCCTCTTTTTTTTTTTATTGAAGCTTATTGTAGTCATTATTTTCTTCCTCAATTACAAAAGCAAACAACTTCACAGAAATAACTGCCTTTGGGTACCTAAATTCTCAAATTGGATGATCTAAGATGTGGGCCAACTTCTGCTGAAGCGAACTCTGACTGCACAAGAGGATACAAATAGTCCAAACAGTTTGACCAACCCCTTTTAATCAATTTTACTCAAGTTGCATAATCCTTGACTACTATATACTGACATCCAAAACGATGCTGCTTTAGCTCTCTGAACAACTCTAATCTCCTCTCAGACTCGTTTCCCAGCTGAGAGCTGAGCTTGCTGCAGTGAAGATCCCTTCAGCTCAGCTCCTGGCCTCCCACCACACTGAGACATGGAGGCACATGGCTGTCATGGCCCCTCCTAGTCAAGGAGAGGTGGGCATGGCAGGCAGCACTGGCACATGAACACGCATGCATTGCAGCGTAATGAAGGGCTGGAGCACAGCTGGCTTTAAATGCGCCTCCCAGGAAGCTGCAAGCCTTCACACTGCAGCACAGAGCTCCCAAGCAGCCATACGATGGGGGACTAAATGTAAGACTTGTCTGGAATCAACAGCAAGAAACAGCTAAAGCCCTTTCCTCTCTTCCCCACTGAATTAATTGTTTGGATTTGAAACACTTCTTTTGCAAATATACTATTGAAATACCTGAAAGATTGAAAACTAACATGGATAAGACAGTGCAATTTTTCTTGTTATCTGAGGCTGGCAGACGTTGTTACAGATGAATCAACTCAATTGCTCACCAGAGAGACAAATCATGTTGCTAGAATTTCACACCATGGGAACTGCTTTGGGAAGTGTTCCAACTATCAAATATCACCATGATTTTGAGCCAGCAGCTCCTCATCAAGGTATTGATCTTTTGCTGGCATCATAGCATCTTGTTGAGACAATGACACTGTGTTTTTTCAGTGGAGCCAAGGGCACCATGGTCCCCCTTCCAGGTGTGCCTGAGCATGCTGAAAAGTGCAACTAGACATGATGTCGAGGAACAGCACTGGCTTGTAAAGCAGCACCTATTTGCCTACGTAAAGTTAGGTACTGACAGGCTGCTGAACCACTGAGACAGCACTAAAGGCAATGGTGCTATGGAAAACTCCATGGACAAAACCAAAGTCTATGGAAGTCAGTTGTATCCGAACCCCATCACTTCTTAGCACTAGATGAAAAATGACTGCTATTTCTCTACCATGATGGTTTTCTAATAAATTTTACT
This sequence comes from Phasianus colchicus, assembly GCF_987193195.1. Classification (NCBI taxonomy): domain Eukaryota; kingdom Metazoa; phylum Chordata; class Aves; order Galliformes; family Phasianidae; genus Phasianus; species Phasianus colchicus. The sequence continues at coordinate 16,850,859 of NC_143436.1, forward strand.
GGTTTTGAGCATGTTGCCAACTCCTGGCATTGAAATAAAGCAGATACTTTCTACCATTGTGCAGTGTGTAGCAGACGGAAAATTGGAATACTATAAAGAACTCATAAAACTGCTGCTGTAGTGATTTATTCCTTCACTGCGCACAGATGTTCACACTTCAACTGGCTAATTATTTAAAAGGCAGGAAGAAATTGCTTGAGGTACCCTCTCCTAAGGGAAAGGCCCAGATTCACACCACCTTTCATGAAACACGTAGAAGAAGCCTTCTCTCCTGAGTGTCCTGTTTCTTTTCAAGACACAATACATTTGAAAACAGCAGCATACATCTTAGCTCGGCTAGAAAGTATGGCCTTATTTCTTCATCTACACAGGCATATGAAACCTGATTTTTAGACAGAGCAATTTAAGTAAGTTTGTTCCTCCAAGTTTCCTCTTGCCACAGATAAAAAATAGCAGTGTTCTTGGAAATACTCCAATAAAACTACATTTTATTTCTACATAGCACTAAACATCTATATCAAAGTACATTTATATACACATGCCATATCTAAAACAATGTAATATAACTGTTTCTCTTAGTAGAGTGTTTAAGTAATACAACCCACAAGAGAGATGTAATAAGAAGCAACTCAGAAGGGAATAGCTCTGAGAACAATTCATAGATTTTAAGGCTAGAGACTGTTTTGATCATCTTCTCTGATTTTCTGCTGGGAGAACATAGATTTTCAAACAGTAAAACCTCAATTAAGCTCAAAGAATTGTAGCTGCACTACAGCATATCTTTCAGCAAGACATCCTGTCATGACTTAAGGAACTTAACTTGTGGAGAAGATCCTGCATCCTCTACTGAATGATGTAATGCCTCATCTTTCCATCCATAACAGTGGGGCTGGAATCAGATGGTTATTAAGGTCCCTTCCAACTCAGACCAATCTGTAATTCTCAGTGTTTTGATGGCATTTCCCCCTTAACTTCAATTTCCAGATGTTAAATCATGCTGTGACTGCTATGTTCTAGAGCACTGATTGCCATTATCATTATTTGCAGCTCTTAATTTTTGCCATATACAAATATGCAGCACCAGTGATTTTAATTTTTAGGGCATTAATAAGAATGCTGGCTAGCATTATCTGAAAGCTGGTCCAAACAGATGGGTAACACAGACAAATTTATTTACTAAAGTCCACTTATCATAAACAATAAAGTTGGCATGGGATCAGTTTGATATTATAAGATTAACAATTCTATTATTATTATTAAAGAGGGAACACAAGTATGGTACGACATCAGCTATTTATATTTATAAAAATATATTTATATAAATATAATATAAATATATAAATATTTATAAAACTGGATTCACTGTCAAATATCCATATATAGATTTATGTCTGTGCTAAAAAACAGACATAGATTTGCTTGGTAGAAACTTGCTTATTTTACCCTTGGCTAAATCAGTTAGATCCTACCTCTCTGTACAAATCTATCACAAAACAAAACTGAAAAGGAGAAAACACAGAAGTTTTCAGGATTCATTATCATTTCAATATTGCTCATTTTCATGGCTCAACTCCATGGCTGACTTTCAGAGTTGGAGAGATTTTTGAAAAATGATGCATAACATATTTATTTCTTCAGGCTACTTGTGAAATCTTATTCTAATGACCGTGCATACCAGAATTATTACCACTGTACTTGAGGATTTCAGTATAAGAGATTAATCCTTTGAGCTCTTTCTGTTTAAAATGGCTTTAAGTTCTAAGGAGCTGCCTGTGATTGCCTTATCATTTTCCCTTCAAAACTCAGGGCTTCTTTGGTGGTTTTACGTCAGTATTCTTAGTTCATTTCTTGCGCTAAGATTGCCAGTCCTGAAACAACTGTCAAGATCATTCAAGTGAAATTGCAATTTTTCATTTCAAGGTTTAGAAGCTAAGCTGTTCTTTCTTTTATTACTTTACAACATGATGATACATGCTGTGTTATACTAGAAAGTGATATGAATAGCAAAATATTTCACTCTCCCTCTTTGAGTTTTCCTTTTTCCCCTTAGCTGAAAAGCTTCAACTATTCCTACTTGTTTCAGAAAAGTAACAGCCTCTAACTTACATCCAGGTAAAAAGAACAAGACTATGCAGGTTTTGATTTTTTTTTTCCCAATTCCAGCAAAAAATTTAAATGTGGGACAATATTTATCATCTTCAGTCAGGGGGTGTTTTGTAAATCCTAACGCTAACAGAGTAACCTCTTGGATAAGTGGCAAAACTTCAAAACAAATGGATAATAAAATATTTTACTACCTTTATCATATTTTATTTCACCCCAAAACTCTGGAATTACTGTTACTTTCTTTGCAGTATAATTTTGCTTATGCCTCTTTCACCAGTGAACAGCATTTCTGCAGCAGCACTCAGTAATTATTTTCTACTGCAAATCATGCTAGAAGGATCCTACTACTAAAGCTCCAGCTCCAATATATTTGTTATACTCATCACTCTTATAAATATTTGCTCTTCCTCAAATGAACGTACACAAATTACAGAAACAGCATCAAAAAGTTCAAGCAATAAAGAACAGCTAATGAGACCTAATATAAACATACCTCTGAAGTAGCAAATTCATTCCTCTTTAAGGAAAGAAAACATGATTTTGATGTAACTCACTTGAATAATAACTATAATGTATTATACTGAAGATATTTTTGGAAATTATATCACACACAACTGCATATTTATATTCTGTTCTGTATTTTTCAGCTACCTTACACTGTCTGGAGTCACTGGAATACTGAAAACATATAGAACACTAAAAAGAAAGGAAGAAGGCTTTTTTCAGTTTAAGGGTACATTTCAACTGCTACAGAGAAACTCAGAAATAGATTGAAAAGCAAACAATGAAACTTAATTACCTTCTAGTACACATTTGGATTAAAGAGAAATTAATTGAGAGCAAAAAGTGGTTGAAAAGCATGGTCGAGGCTCTGCTACCCTCGAGGGATATCACCAAAAACTAATCCCTGACATAGACACAGAAAACACGGAAAAGGCACTAAGGGTGGCTTTGAGGGATAAAAGGTGAGGTCTGTTGAATAAAGGTCTGAGGAGAAGACCCAGGAGGAATTTCAAATGGTGCTGGTGATAGAGCTGGATGGCCAAAGTCAAAACTAGAGGGAAAAAAAACCAAAAAGCTGCAGCAATCAGTCATGAAGATTACCAGAGAACAAATGTTTGCTGTAGCTCTCAGGATAAACTGTAGATACAGATTAACACACAGTTTGATGCATTCTAACACCTGAAGATATCTGCTGGAGATAATCCATCAAACTTCTGTGTTTTCTGTTCTTACATTAAAGCAATAGTAAACAGTATTGCTATTCATTGGGACTCTGAGAAAAAAAAAGTGGATGTGTGCATTCGAATGTATGGCTTACTCTGACTTTTGGGAGATGTTACTGCCTATCTCCACAGCAATCTGCAGTTCTATACAGGTCAACCAGCACCTCTTAAGTTCTCCCGACAATTTAGGAAGATATTTTAGCCTCAGGAAAAATCATCTAATGCCACAATGATTTTTCTCTGCGTCTTGTTTTGATAGCAAGCTAAATTTGCAAAAACTGATTTGAAATCATAGAATCACAGAATAGCCTGGATTGAAAAGGACAACAACAATCATCTAGTTTCAACCCCCCTGCTATGTGCAGGGTTGCTTGCCACCAGACCAGGCTGCCCAGAGCCACATCCAGCCTGGAAAATGTATAATATAAATAAAAGAAATGTCTATCAATAATGAACAGAACCATTGTGGCTCAGAGCCAAATATGCAATCATTTAATTCTCTGTTTGAAGTTCTGTCATGGTGCAATGCTGTGTTTAAACCTTCACCATATGTTCTGAAGGCATAATAAGGTGGAATTTCAAGGAACAAGAAGTATCTTGGAAAGAGAACTTGTCACTTTTGCCAACTTCTCTGTCTCCTACCCAAGATTTAGGAAGAACCATCCCTCCTGAGTCACACAGGCCTCAGCACTGCATTGCACCAGCACTGCGGGGACGAGTTCTGTGCTCCAGGCCATGGGTGAGCTCACAGCTCAGCTGGGGTACGCCTGGCAGCCAGCACTAGGTGATCTGTGTGACAGATAAGCCAAAGCAAAATTGAACACCTTCACCTAAAACTGCATCAGATGTAAACAGGAGTGCTGTCATTCATTTTTTAATGAGGAAAATATTTTTAAAGCTACCCACATCAACTGCTTATCCAGAAGACACAGGAAGACAGACGTTTACCCAGAGACAGACAATATTTATTTATGCACTCTGCAGTTTCATTATCTATTTCTCAGTAAGAGAGTGTGAGCGTCAGTGCCAGTGTAGTTTGGAAAGTCTGTTCCTCACTCCCCTTCCCCCGAAATCTTGCTCAATTCATGTAACAGAGAAGGCCATTTACAGAGAAGAAGATTACAAAACCCTATGATGACTGTCTGCCTGTGACAATGACTCCCCCTGGCCATCAGTTCTCTCATGGTGATTCCTTTCTCTTTTCTTCCTCTCTGATTTACTTCAACTTTCAGTACTGCTTTCCTGGCTGACCTTTTCTGCTGCATCTCTCAGATCACATTAGCTGTGTTTTTGTCCACCTGAAATGCTCGTGCTTCCAAGTTTTGAAGGATTCATGCTGACTGTCTTCACAGGACTTCCTTGTGTCTTAGCTTTCACATTTGTTCTCTTTATTTGCCCCTTTTACTCAGAATACTCTCAATCATACACACGAATATTTCAGCACCTTCTTTTATAGAAGGGAAAAAGATATTTCTTTAATTAATGTTTCTTATTCACGTGTACTTTTTCACCATGAGGTTGACTGAACATCCAATTCTGCTACTAAAAAATATGTTACAGAAGTCTTTAATGGCTGTTCCTTGCTACATCAGAGGACTCTACTAGAAATTTAGTTTCTTTATAGGCACAAAAAGCAGCACCATTCAGACTACTGTATCTCTACCTCTGGCTTTCCTTCACCTTTGGCTACAAATTCAGTACTCCTTTTGCCAAATTTTCCTATTTTATCTTTTTTACTTTTCTTGGATGTGGTTTGCTGCAGTAAGCAGGTGCTCACCATGATTAGGCCACAAACTTTGGCTCCTTCTCTCACATCAGTGCTCCTGAGAACAGCTCTACCTTAGGAAATGATTCCATTATGCTTCTCAATTCCTCCACCATATTCTTTCCTTCCTGTTTTCATGCCAGCTCTTTTTGCCTCCAGTAGCTGGACCCCATTTCTGATGTACCCTCCTGTCACTTCATGTGTTGCTGTGGAGCTGATGTGGAACATAAAAATCACACTAAAGGAGTTTCTTCCAATGCACTGCCACCTTTCAGCAATATATTATCATAGCATTCTATTCCTTCAAAAATTTTTTTTTTTTTGGACAAATGTACATTTCAAGGTTTCCTCTGAATTTCTCACTGTCTATACACATTGAGTCAATTAGGAACAAAGATGAAATCACTCTTGCTTCCAGATCATCTTCATTGACCAGCATTCATTGTTCAAAATGACAACATTTACTTGTCATTTTTGGACTTTCTTATTCACACTTTCTTATTCACAAATACACCACGTTTGCTCAGATCTTGCTGCAGCAAGTCAGATAACTGCCTTTTTCTCTCTGTCAGATATGCCCCTCTATGACCAACATGCCCCTCCTGACCCTCATGTCATGCACTCTTTTTCTCTGCACTGCGCTGAAAGAACTGTTGTGAATACATGATTTACTGGACATTTAGATCCATATTTAGATGTGGATCTAACCTCTTTCAATCCAATTATTGGCTGTCCTTCTTTAGCATCCCTTTATTCTTTCTTTCATGGTTCTCTGTGACTGCTTCTCCCGTTTGTCTTGTCTTGCCCTATATTGTTTTGACACAAAATACCGAACCCTCCAAGATTGTTGCCTTGTTTAGTATAACTGTCTTTGTTTCCTTTTTTTTTTTTTGTTGGGTAGAATGCTGTTCTTGGGTTAGTTTGCTCAGCAGCAAACTCTGCTTCCTCCATGACTTTTACAATGGAGTAGGTGGATGAAATGGTTAGACAGAAGGGCGTTCTCATCAGCCAAACAGGAATTGTGATCAGCCACTACAGAAGGCACTGTGTGTTATATTAGCTGGTTAAAGTTAGTTAAAGCAGTAAAGACATGCAGAAACCAATGCTTCGATATGGAAGTGACTAATTTTAACTGTTTTTACTTTTTCCTTACTGACTCAAGTAAACAAAACATGGATAGAGAGAGACATAGTATTGTTAGCTCTTAGAATAAGTCACTTCAAACCCCACCCCAGTGTTGCGTTTACATTATAGCATGTTGCTGACACAGCGATGTAAAGATAAGTATGAAAAAGCACACTCCAGCTTAAACAACTTAATCAGCAAATCCTCCTAGTGTGTACATAGCTAAGCTATCAGGGGAGTGCTGTTGTCAGCTTAGATAATTTTCTTTAACATCAATCCACACTTTTCTGTGTGTCATGAGGAAAGCTGTACAGTATATATGCCATACCTTCGCAGAAAAGTCTACCAGTGTAAGCACACCAGCACAGCTAGATTTCCTGAAGCTCTCCACAACAGATGAGCTGAAAAACAAATTGGTGCAACTGAATGCCCACTGAAACATCTGTTTATATATCTCACCAGCTATCACAGCAAAGAATAAACATCTTAGTCCTTTCTTTTCTCAAAATATTGCTACTGCAAGCTATAACTCTTGTAATTTTTGACCAGCCAAGAACACAGGTACATTTCTATATTTTAGTACATAAACTTCCTGAGCACCTTCATTTACCAACTGTATTTAGTGACTGAACTTTGAAAAATGGTCCCCAAAAGTAAAAGTAAATTATTTTGATAATTCAAGACATTTCATTCCTGCTGAAAATAAATTAGGTGTGGAATCATTAAGAGCTCAGTTTTCAGATGGCCCACAGGACCTCAGAAGAAGCAGATCCTCGGAGAACCAGTATCCTGAATCAGTATTTTAACAATAGATACTTCTAATACAATGTTCTATAAAGTAGTTCAGAATACGTACATTTATATATAAATAGAAGTTCTGTATTAAAATATAAAGGTACAAGAATGAAATCAAGCTGAATACACTAATTTAAGCTTAACTAACTTATGCTTAGCCTGAACTACAGTCCTGCATTCTCATTCTGCTCTACCATTAATAACATTTTTGTCGATGGACTCCCTGTTCTTCACAATACAAATGTAGCACCATCTGCACATCAGAATTATCTGAAGTATTCAGTTGAATAAATCAATGTAAGAATCATTTGTTTCTAGTATAGAACTTTTCACTGCATTTAAAACTTAAGAATAACGTAACACAGACATATAATTAAAAATGAAATAACGCAGTGAACTCCGTGCTGACTTGATTCAATAAAATCTCCACTTCTAAAATGAACCAGAAGTTCCACATGGCTGCACCAGACTGACATAAAAGTTAAATGGCTTTGCATCAGCATTCAGGCCAAGTTTCACAAAGATTACAGATGGTCTAGGCTACCTATCCTCAAAATAATTAAGTTCCCTTTAGAGAAATATCAATAATGAGTAAACACGGTTTCAGTGAGAAACATAGTTTCAAAATCCATATTGCTGCTTATGATAGAATACATATTCTATGGATTTATCATGTTTTTGACTGCCACAATCAAATGTATCTCCTTTTTATATTCTAACAGCAATGGATCTAATACAAACTTAATCTTAGACTAAGCAAAGCTCCACTCCTGACCTTACAGGTTTCATTTTCACTTTAGCTAAAAGGCATGGCTCATATTACATCATGCTTCTTGTGCACTGCATTAAAACTGCTGATACTCAAGGTCACAATGCATTACAAAATGCGTACAGATTCATAATCTTTAAGGTGGATCTTATTTAAAGGACCCTAGTAGAGAAGAGGACACAATCCATAGCATATTCACCTATAAGTAGCACTGAAATTACTGCAATGTGCAGCTTCCACTTGTGACCAAGATCTTACGTGATTTCCTTAAGAAAAATTTTTGTTAGCTCTTAGGAGGCAGATCCCAAAGGAGGCAGAAAACTTCATTATTTTTTACTTTTAATAACTTATTTGCATTTTACACACATGCTAAACAACAAATGCTGGGTTACAAGTCACACATCACGCTACCTGCCAACTTTGTTACGCCAGAACATCCCCTGCAGTCACTGACACATTATATTAGTCTTGTGTAAAAGCAGCAAAGAAACATCTGTAATCAGCATTGTTTTCTCAGGAGTCATGGTCCAGGGTAACGTGGAAACACGCCAATTTTATTTGCAGAGGTGAGGCATCTTAAGATCAAGAGAAAATCAAAAAGCAAGCAAACAAATGCTGTTACAGTATTAACTGTAATCTTTAAGGGAACTTTAAAGCCATGACACATTTAAAGCTTTCCCTCCAAAACCCCCTAGAAGATGAACGGGGAAATAATTGTATTTATCAACTATGCACCTGAAACAAAAGGAAATCATGATGTATTTTAGTATAAAACAACATTAGATCTAATTTGACTGAAATGTCCTTGCATCTTCACTTGATGTCACCTTCTGTCAACAACTTTTGCAATTCTTCACTCCAAGAGAACAGTGAGTTAGCCCTCACACATATCCCAACCCAAGGGACCTGAAGCCTGGAAGCATCGCACCCTGAGCGCCGTGCGGCAAAAGCGGTCTTTTGCCAACACTTCAGTGCGTAGAGCCGGGTCCCGTTACGAGTCAGTGCTCTGCACACTAAAACACGGTGCGAGGGGTTCACAGGAAGGGAACGGAAGAAAAAGGCACCGTGACGCCGGCAGCCTCTGCCTAGGTCTCCTCAGCGGCCACAGGACACAGCTAAGCTCCCAGACCAACCATGGAGGCGGCCGCCGTCATGGGCGGGGCGAAGGGCGCCGCCACCGGCCGGGCGCTGCCCCGAGGGCCCTCCCCGCCCCCGACACTCCCTCGCTGCCATTGAACCGGTCCGACCCACCCGGCAGTACTCTCACTTCTGGTTGGTTGGACTCTCCGGGCCTCCTCGGGGGACGAATGAGGAGCGCCGTTATTGCCCTGTCCCAAGATGGCAGCGCTCAGTCTAGTTTCTGGAGAAGGGAACTGGGGGGAGTGAACCCTGAGGGCGTGGGTCAGGGCTGCCAGCCGGGACGGGACGCGGGGCCGGGGATGAGGTGACAGCCGCCATGGCGAACGATGGGAGCAGGAAGCAGTTCTGGAAGCGGAGCGGCACGAAAGTGCCGGGCAGGTGAGAGGGGCGGCAGGAAGGCCGGGGCTCTCGGGCCGGTCCCGCCGTCGCAGCCCCGGAGCGCAGGGCCCGTAGCGGGGCGGCAGTGCCTGGGCCCCTCAGCTGCTCCCAGCTCCGCCGGTGCTGTGAGCTCGTCCCGGGTCGTCGGCCCCCCTGCGCCGCCTCAGGGCGTCCCGCGCCGCACGTCCGTTTGGTGCAGGGAGGTGACCGTGCCGTCACTGCCCTGTCCTGTCCGGGAAGTTGTTGTAAGGCGTTTCGGTCCCTCCGTCGTTCTTCTGTTGTCAGCTCAGTGCCTGATGTGTGTCAGGGTGTGCGGTTCTGTTTCTGTGATCGGAGATGGCTGCTGGTCTCGTATGTTTTGGTTACAGCTTGTGTTGAAAAACAAGCTGTGAGTAAATGAGTAAGCTGTGTTAACTGAGTTTGCCTGTCCAGACACCCCACAAAAGGTTGTATGTGAGAAACCAAGGAGCTGTGGCTAAAAAAAAACACACAAAAAAAAAAACCCCAAAAAACAAAACACCCACAGCACAACCTAAAAAAGTGCTGACTTGACGAGTGTGGTTAAAAAGGAGAAGTAAAAAGCCACTTCTGTTAATGGTGGGTCTGTAAGAGCAGCTCTTCTGCAGTCCTGTCTCATATCTTCAGTCTGCTCGCATTTGTAAACATGAGAATAGCGGATGAGAAACTATGCTTCTTTGTTATTAGCCAAAGATTGAGATATTCCAAAGTGTTAGAAAGAAACCTTAATGATTGCTTACATCTCTGAATGGATTTGCAACTTTTTATTATTGCAAATTAACAACAACAACAAAAAAAATAGTCCTGAGCAAAAACCTTTTCTTTGTAGCAAATGGTATGCAAACTTGAAAAAGCATTATTGGTTAGTGATGGTAAGAAGTGTTTTTGCAAAAAGGAAGTGTTCTCTAATGCAGGCTCAGTTTGTAGTTCTTAGATCTTGTAAAAATTAGTAACTTCTGTACTTCTGTTTGGTGATTGAAGCACAGGATGGTTAACAAGTTCCTGTTTTCTTTATGAATTTGAGTAATTGTACCTTGAAACTGAAATATGACAAAAAAAAAAAAAAAAGAAAAAAAGCTGTAAACTGTGGTTTCCTGTGTAGTATTTCAAAATATTATGAGGCTCTTTTCTTTTCTCCTGAAGTGTGATGAGCAGAACCAGTTGTCATACCCTAGGTGAAAGCTACCAATACTTTCTCCCATTCAGCAGTTTCTAGGGAATATATTCCCCAAACTCTGTTAACTCCTTTAACCTTTATAAGAGGCTGAGATTGCCCATTCAGATGTTTATTTAATAATGGTGCTCCCAACCTGGAACTGTTCTACCAGTGGAGTAATTCATTTTTCTGTCATCCTTTTTAAAGGATGAGATGTATTCTCATTCTCAGATAAAGATAATTTATTATTTATACTGTTTTTTGAATGGTATAGAGAAATAATCTTGCTCATTTTTAACTTCTGTTGTCTCTTATCCATAAGCACAAACTGGTAGTAGTTCTGTTTAACTAGTTACAAACTGCCTCTTCTGGTCTGACTGTTCTTCTGTCTCTGAACTTCTTTGTAATTTTACTAAGTCCTTGTACCCCCTGTAGGGATAAAACACATTTAACTTTCTTTGATTACACAAGCTCTGTGAATAGTCGCAGTTAATTAATTTGCAGCCTACTGCAGATGTGGAAAAAAAAATGAGAATATAGAGAATGCATTCTTGTTTTTTGTTGCTTTATATAGAGGTGAGTTCTCTTCATGTCCACTCATACAGCATCTGAAAGAAAGGACAGATTGTCTGTACCATGAGGACAGTGGCTGGTGACACCCAGCCCTCAACTGACCTGGAGTAGGGAAGAGGGCGCAGACAGTTGATTGAGGGTGGAGTTCATAAACTCTGCAGCCATCTGTAGGATTAATTTCACAAATTAATGCTGACGATTTGTTAAGACTGCAGTCTTTTTGGCTTGGTACTGAATGAAGTTTACTAAGGTTGGACTTGTATATGTGGTCTTGAGATTAATTTTTGATTTGTCGGGAGGACGTTTGCTGCTTTTCATGTAGTTTTCAGTGCAGATTTAGGTAATGTCAGCATTGCATGTAATTTGCTTTTCTTACAATCAGAATTGTGGAGTAATAGCTTTCAATGTGAAGCCGCTTTTACTTGAAATAATATTGTGTCTGAAATCTGGAAGGAAATGGACTTAAATGGAAGTTAATTTATGTTAAAGCATATATTTTCTTGTACTCCCATGGCTTACGTTCTCTAACATGACATCTTCTGTGTACTGTCATTTTTTTTTCTTTAAATTGGCCAGCTTTGTGCATTGGTAGCTGTTAAGAATTGGCTGGTTAGACTTTGGGCCACAAGCATACAGAAAGATTTAAATCTTTGCAGATAACTCTGAGAGGTTTTGTTCTATTTTATTCAAAGAAATGATAAATAAGAAGCAAGAAAATCTACTTCTTTTGAACTTTCTTACTGTGGAGTTACCTTTTTTCCTTGTTTTAATTCCTGGACAGAAAAAAAAAAAAAAAAGAATCATCTGAAGTTGGCCTCAGGCTTTTTACTGAGTTACTTTTGAGTATACACTTTTATTTCAGATTCATGGCTTTTAGTTCTGTTGGGGATTCTATGAAATGGAAGATGACTAGAACATCTCAGTTCTGTTTATTAGAGTCTAATTAATATACGCTCTCTCTTTTCCTATAGTATCCAACATGTATATGGAGCTCAGCATCCGCCTTTTGATCCACTGCTGCATGGAACGTAAGTTAACGTAATATTCAGATAACCCAGATGATTTGAATCTTATCTGTCTTCTTTCCTCCTTTTCTTCTTTGCTATTAGAATATTGTTAGCCTTCTTTTCATAATTTTTGTTATAAATTTGACTTTTCTGACCTCTTTTGTGACTTCCTGATGCTTACCATACTGTGAATTGCAAAAGAGCTTTTTAGTGTCTTGTCTAACACAGATTGCAATCTTTCATCTCTGTAGTGCCTTAAAAACTTATGGTAAATACTTATCTTAATTCAGCAGATGAAGCTTATAGTTCAGATGTAACCAATCTGTATGCATCTTTCTGTTGATGATCTGCCTATTTTGTTCATCTGTAAAATAAAAGAATCAAATTATGGTGTGGATTGCTTTGAGATGAAAGTGGGAATTTTGCTTGTGGCAGTAGGTGGAAGAGATGTGACAGTAATTTAAAAATTGCCTTAGGTCATGATTATTGGATATCAGAACACAATGTGTATGAAAAGGGTAAAATTATCATCATTAGTAACCAAATGAATTTCTTGCTAATAACCCATAACTAATGCAAGTGCATTATTCTTCATTTCCTTATGGCTGAGGTGTTTAGGAAAATGCGTTATTGGATTCTGACTGCTGCTGCTTTTTTAATTTTCAAAAGTTTTTAATTTTGTTTTTTGAGAGTAAGGAAGCTGACTCGGTGTGTAATTTAGCTGAAATCTGAAAGCTGATTTGATTGCTCTGCATTACAGTAAATGAGAGCAAGGGCCAAACTAGGGAGGAATGCCTGTATTATCTATCTTCTACTGTGTTTTGACAGAAGGATAGAGTTAGCAGCTGATCAGGGCATGCTCAGAGTAGGAACTTGAGGAAATATCCTGGCTATCAGAAGAGCAAAGTTCTGAAGCAAGTTCATGCTAGAGTGTATGACTGGGGAGGAATGATGGATCTAATGAGTTTTTAAGGTGGGATTTGATTTGTTTGACAGTGATTGCATTGCTTGATTGCATATGGTGATTTAGGATTAGACCTGAGGACTTGATTGCTGCTGCTGCTTGATTATACAACAACTGCATGGAAGGACCTGAAATCTCTGTAAAAGCTCATAAAGCAAGTGAATTGTAACGTGTCCTCTCTGTCTTATAAAGTATTCCAGCAGTATTTATTTTATTTGACCTTGAGCTTTTATCTGTCTGTCTATTTTGGAGACAAGGAAAGGGAAAGATTTGTTCAAACTGCATTCAAAATGAGAAACGGTGAGGTTGTTACCTGCTTTTCTCCTCAGAAGTGTTCCACAATGTTATATCATGGTTGGAAGCAGCAGTAACTTGAGTGGAGGGAGAGAAACATCTGCTGCCTGTGTAATGTCAAACGCTGACTGTTTTTTTACTTCCCTACCAATAGCATATTGAGAATCATTACTGATTCTCTAAACGTTGTTTACTTGTTATTTAACAGCTTGATAAAACCAGGTTCAAAGCCACCTACAACGCCAGTGAAACTAAAGAAAGTCAGCACCTTCCAAGAGTTTGAAAGTAACACAAGCGATGCTTGGGATCTTGGGGATGATGATGATGAACTCTTAGCAATAGCTGCTGAAAACTTAAATACAGAAGTGGTCATGGAAACGGCTCACAAAGTAATTCAGAATCACAGCAAGTTACAAGAACAGCATAAATTTCTGGAAGAGCACCTACAGGAAGAAAAACAAGTAGAATTGGCAGAGCTGACTTCAGTCTCATGTGGTGATAATAGGCTTGTTAAATCAGTCAGTGAAGGTCATACATCAAGTTCATCAGGTATGTTAAGAAATGGAAAAAGATGTGGAAAATCAAGTGAGGAGACCTATGATTTTGTTTTTTAGGACATTAACCCCTTCCCAACCTTTACCACAGGTAAATATTATTAATCAGTATTAGATGATTTGAGAGAGGTACTGTACTCCATTCTGACCTGTAAAGCATGTCTATGAGAAATACGTAGGTAATTAAATTTCTTTGTTTTCAGACTAGATATGTATTCAGTTTTTGGAGGGAGTTTCACTATTTGTTGTATTTTAATGACTGACTGCATCAAGATGTATGCAATTAATAATAATTCTACTGCTATAAGAAAAGTTTGTACTAAAATGCTACTGTATAAAATATTTAAAAATGGAGAAAAATGATTTGTATGGACTGGGAAGTTTGTCCTATTGAGTGATCTGGGCTGTATTCCTGTGCAAATTTTTAAAGTCACCAATTGCAATGATTTCCCTATTATTATTTTTGTTATTATTTTAAGAACGGTGAGAGGGAGTAAAAGCAACTTTCAGTTTCACAGTGATTATGGAAATGAATTAACCTTGCTGTTAGCATGATCTCTAATTGATGTGATTTAATTGTGCAATACTGCTAGGAAGAGGAATAGCTCTGCTGTTAAATTCAAGTAGCTTGCAGTTAAAATTGGTGTTATGCCTTTAGGTTATATTTCTCTATTTCTCCAAAAGAGAATTGAGTTTTGAGTTTAAAAGTTAAATTCAAATTACTTGTAGTCTTCTTCCTAGCTGAGGCTAAGTATTATGCTTCTTTTTTTCCCTTCAGATAATGCTAGTGAAAATTCTTCCATGCAGAGATCACAGTCCCTTCCACAAACTTCCACACCTCCTTTGGTGAGTGGAATGGCAGACTTCAATACCTCAGTGGCTCCTGCATTAACTGAAAGAGAAGCATCCCGATTAGACAAATTTAAGCAGCTACTTGCTGGCCCCAACACAGATCTTGGTGAGTATATCTTGAAAAAGCTATGAATTCCATCTAAATAACATTTAAACTATAAAACTTTCCTGGTTGATGTATTGGTTTTTCTGGATGGTTTTATTTTGATCTAATTCTTTCAGTGTTTAGAATAGATCTTGTAAAAGAAGAATAAAATACAGTTGAATGCCTGTTCTAATATGTAATTTGAATGCATTATACTAATAAGTGGAATGTTAGATGCCTTCTTGTTCTATTGTCTTGCACCATTTTGTCTTAGTGGACAAACTTCTGAAAAAAAAAAAAAACAAAACACCAACAACAAACCAAACAGAAACAAATCACAAAGTATGGTTAGCTGTGTTAGTGCTAAAGAAGCAACATGTGGTGTAAGAATGATTCTTCTGCTTAGAAATAGGAAAAAATGGTAAGGCATGGAATTGTTATTGTTTGTCTACTTAATGAGTGTTCTTCATGTTCAGACAAATACAGTAGTTCTGTGTCTCATCTGTGAATGCTGACAATGTGTTAATGTGAAAACAAATGTATTGTCAGATAACTTGACTGTTGCCTTTGTCCACTAGATTTTAGCTGCTGATGAGTAAGTGCTGAGAGGGTATTGCAGAATCAAATGGCTGTGTATCCCATGAAAATGTGGAGCAAGTAGAAAATTTGGAAGGCGTGGCTAGTCACTTTGTTGTAGGACTTTGTCAAAATAACACACGAAGTGATTTTGACTTAAGATAGTTCTGGAAGGTATGTTCAGGAAACTTATGGAAGGAAATAGAAACTGCATGTTTACTGTTCTTTAATTAACACTTCCTTTTCCTAAAAATATGAGACTACTTCAGTGTAACAATACGATGTAGCACAAATTGTGGCTTTTTTTCTTCATTCTGTAATGCATCCTATGGTGAGATTGATGCTGTTGAAATAGAGCTATGGAAACAATACTAGACTAGACATAACACTTCAGTGAGTTATGACATTCTGATAAAATACAGCTGTGAATAAACTCTGAGGTGCTATGCAAAATATGAAATTTGGTTTAAGCTTGCAAAGAATCATCAAATAGTGCTTTCTCATCGTTTGATCAACATGTTACGTTTTTATGTGATTGTGACTGATGTGAAAGCTCAACTTTTTTGAACACAGTATAATAGTAGAAACCTTCTTTACAAAAAATTATTTAGTTGCTTGTGGTAGCAATGGGAGGACGGTTGGACTAGATGATCTTGTAGGTCCTTTTCAACTTTGTGATTCTATGATTTTATGAAATCAGAGTGAAGGCAAGATTTAATTTAAACCTACTCAAGGGGAAATGGCCATAAACTGGAGCATAGGAAGTTCCACATCAATATGTGAAAGAACTTCTTCACAGTGAGGCTGATGGGAGCACTGGAATGGGCTGCCCAAGGAGGCTGTGGATTCTCCATCTCTGGAGAATCTAGGCTGCCTGGATGCCTACCTGTGGAGCCTGCTTTTCAGGAGGAGTTGGACTTGATGATCTCTAGAGGTCCCTTCCAACCACTAAAATTCTGTGATTTCACTTCTGCTTCCTAATTACACGAGGATACTTCCTTAGCAACTGGAATTTACGGATTAAAGTAAAAACAGATTTGTTGTCTCCACGCTTTCTAAATTTCACATGAATATATACAGGAATACAAAATTTAAATATATTGTCATTATTACAATGTCACACACATCGCATAAGGTGTCAGTATTCTTTTTTGTAGATTCCAGTAAATTATGCCTGTTCTAAGTGTACATGTAGGGAGCCCCTTGTTTCTCTTGATGCATAAGCATAAATTCATATATTTTTTAATGTGTTCTTCATGAGAGGAATGTAAAGAAAATTCTTAATGTTGTGAAACTGTAAGTAGTAGATCATATGTAGTGCTGGGACTACATTACATATGTTTATTAGGGAAAATGTGGGTTTGTATGCTTATACACTTATTTGTATATATTTGTGTATACGTATGAACATATACACAGTTCATTGGAATCTGGTGTGTGTGTGTTATTGGAAAATGCTTGTTTTATCTCCATGTTCCAACAGAGAATATATTTAAGAAGGATCGTTAATGACAGTGTTAGTCTAGAAAACCAGATTGTTATTATTCAGTATAATAGTGAGAATGAACTATGGTAGAACTACATAACAGGCTCCAGTCTAAAATTTGAAGCAAGTAATGAAGGGATAGGTAGCTGTTCTATTGGACATAGCTAGTTTCATTTGTGTGTGTGTTGGAGGGGGGATTGTTGATCATGATGAAGTGAATTAGTGGGCTGTCATGATGGAGATATTCCAGCAAAAATTTCTGCTTGTTTCTACACCTTATGTAATAGTGTTGCCTTTACTTGGAAGCAGTAGTTGTATTAGCAGCATCAGAACATCTCTGACTTTGTTTACTTGATACAGATTTGCACATTGTTGAGAGAGGTTGTGACAGGTCTCTTCAGAGTATCTAAAAAATAAGGTAATCTGTGGACTGAAACACTGTTGTGCATTTTCAGCTCAAGCCTTTTCTCTAATTGTAATGTGAGAAATCAACACAGACTAAGAATGTGAAGTAACACAAATGATGCTGAAAGCCTTTCATTCACATTTGAACAATAATTATCCTATAGAGACAGTAAAAAGCAGTGTTGGTCACATATGTCAACTTGTGGCTGCAAAAGATTGTGCTCTTTTTCACACTTAAAAACTCAGAAGTTTTCAAAAAGATGTATTACACATATACCTTTGGAAGTGAAGATTATTTTAGCCATTGAAATGTGCTAATAGATTTTGGAGTCAGGATTTGGTCTGTAGGTTGGATGTTGTGAAGTTGTAGAAAGAGGTATGTCCCTCAGCTCCATCAAATTACACACAGAGAAAAATAATGTGCTGGGAATGTACAGTTGTCAGAGATGGAATCCTCTGGTAGTTACTGCACAAATATATGATGACAGAGCCATTCTCGAAGTTTTGTCTTTGGGTCCCTGTGCATGGCATCCTTCTCTTCTACTGAGTCAGCTGCACTGTTCAGCTTGGTGTCATCAGCAAATACACTGAAGGTACACTCAATTCCACCATCTGTGTCACTAATAAAGATGTTGAAGAACGCTGGTCCAGGTAGATGACATCAGTTACCATTCCTTTGTCCACTGATGCTGTCACATGCTTCTAGGTATATCATTTGTGCTATGGGAGACAAACATTCAAGAGCCTTTGCACCTCTAAGTATTAATGTAATGCAAAGAATAGGGAGCTAATGGCAAAGTTATGAAGTAAAAGCTGCCTAAGAAGCTGAATCACATCACTGCAAGAAGTGTGGGCTGGTAGAAGGAACCTGCTGTGAGAAGCAATTTGGAGAAAGACTTGAGGACTGATTGCTATTTATTAGAATCATGTTGATGTATCCTGAGTGCAAATTCAGGAAGCAGGATAGGACTGGAGATAGCAATACAACTGTGCTCAGTGGACAACTGCAAAATAGATTGTAGGGCCAATGCTTTTGTGTAGTCTTCCATTCATGGTACTGCAGGGCAGGTTGCCGAGAGACAGCAACTTACCCTAGTTGTTCTTTACCACGTATCTATGCTCATTCTTGCTTTGTAGTCAACCTGATTTAGATTTACTTTATGTAAAGCCCTGCCTTTCCTTGTAGAGGATTTTGCCTCACTAAATTAATGTGGGCTTCTTGTTTTCAGAGTCTCTTGCAAATGATTGCTATAACAGGAGTGGAGGGGACTCCAAAGCAGCTTAGAGAGGTTGAGAAGGAATTTGAAAAGTAGGGGTTTTTTTGTGCTTAGAATTGTTTATACAATCTAGAATGTATATTAAACCTTATTGAACACATCAATTATAATTTTTATTTGTTTATGGTTGATGAAGGTAGCAGTCTGCAACAGCATTCTGCTGTCCTTTAAAACTGTTTGTCAAACTGATGTTATTGAAAAAAATAAATAACTGTACAAGATATTCATTGAAGTGAACCCGGTTAATTTTCTTCCTAGCCTCATTAATTTTTCTGCATTGAACTGCTTAGCCATTTGTCTTTATATTCTTGGCCCATCTATGTCACTTAAAGTTTTTATTGCCTCCTGTAGTTTTCAGTCACGTACAGTTGATCATTTCAGTGTATATTCTTCTTCCAGTTTGTTGCTGTGTTGGACAAAAGTAACAAATTCTGTCCTGCCTCTTCTGTGATGTGCTGTTAGTCATATCTGTTTTTCAAACTGCTATCACTGAAAAGTATTCTCTCTGTGCCAGTCAGCTTTTCTGCAGAACATGCAGAGCATGCATTTCAGCTAAGAAATAATAATAATAATAATAAAACAAACCCAAAGAAACAACAAACCAACTCCTCCCCCACCCCCCCAAAAAAAACCAAAACAAAACTAAATCCACACAAAACAAAGTCAAATGTCAGTTATCTTTCAGTAGCCTTCAGAATGATATTTTTTTTTAATTAAACAAATCGGTGCTAAATATCCTTACATATTTTTTTTGTATTATTTTCTGCATTTAATTTGTTTCTATTTTCCATGCTTTGATGTAATAGCGTGTAGTTTAATGACTGTGTAAAGTTTAACTTCCCCAGCATTACTGCATTGGTAGGATATTTCAATTTCAAGGTAATAATTAATCACTTTTTTTGTAACTAGGTGACATAAGTTTTTTTTTTTTTTAAATAGTTTCTGAAAGAACTTTGCATAGTTCGTCCCTGGAACAGTTGTTTCTCCTTTTTTCAGGATATGTGATTGATGTTGCATTACATAATAGCTGTTGACATACAAAGCATCATATTCCTAAACTGAAAAGTTCTCAGTAACAAAAAAATATGAAGTTGTTTTTTTTTTGCTATTAATGATCCCTCCTATGGCATTAACTTCTCTCTCTCCTATTGTGCTCTGCTCCAGTTACACTGGAAAACTTCCTGCAGTTTTCTCTTTCTTCCCTTTACTCTTTTTGCTACTTTACACCTGGAAAAAAAAGTTGTCATCTTTTTCTTCTGCTGTTTCTCTTTATATGTTGAAAACCTCAGTTCATATACCCCTTTCTACACTTAAATACAGTTTTGCTATCCTTAACTACTCTCAATTTCTTTCTGCATTATTTTTAACATTTCTTTATTTTTTTTTTTGAAAAGGTTGATGGAATCGAAGCTATTTTTTAGCCACACTGATTTAACTGAAAAAGACCTTTTTGGCTATTTATAATTCATGATATTTTTTGTTAATAGTTTCATTTCATATTTTCCATCTATCATATGTTCTCAAAGTTTACTTGGCTGGTATTTAGACTACATTTAAATAAATCAAGAATTTATGACTGAATAAAGTGTGTAAAGAAATTCAGTATGTCTTGATTTGTAATCTCTGCTTAAGAGCTAAACGATATGTAAAAGCCATTAAAAATGAAACACTATTTCAGCATCCTGGGGTTCGATTATTTTCCTTCTAGGTCTTATAAATTAAAATCTCCCCTTTCTTACGTTTTACTGCAGGTAGAGACAACTCAGTATATTGCTGTATTTAAGTGGTTTTTAATATTTCTTCGGAGTAGATGAAAGTGTGTTCAAAAAGTCTTTCAACAGTGAATATGGTGGTTTTTCTAATGTTTTATTATTTTTTACTTCCCTGTGTTTCCTCTTTCTGTAATATCTCTGATTTCAGATCTAAGGTTTATATTTAATATATATATATGTAAAATACATATTTTTAAATATATATTTGAATTCTATATATAGAATATAGAATTCTATATATAATTTATATAAAATTATATGAATAATTGAATATAATTATAACATATATAAATATGTAACTTATATAAATATAGAAGTAATGTCTCAGTGAACTGGGATTGGACTAGATGACCTTTAAAGGTTCCTTCAACTCAAATGATTTTATGTTTGCAAGAAGTTGATCTCCCTCCTGTTTATTAGCTCTCTTTGAGTATTGGAAGGCCACAGTGAGGTCTCTCTCCAGTGCTTTCTATTCTTCAGACTTATCAACCAGAGCTCTCTAACCTTCTTTGTAAGAGGGGTGCTCCAGCCCTATGATGAGCTTTGTGGCCTTGCTCTGAACCCACTCCAACAACTCCATGTCCTTTTGCTGAGGGCCAAAGTCCTGGACAGAGTCCTCATGTGAGGCCTCACAAGGGCAGGTATAGGGGGACAATCACCTACCTTGCTCTGCTGGTCATAGTACTGGAAGTGAGGCTGCACCAGTGCTAAATGGAATTGTTTCTTTTGTAGTGGTCCAGTCTAGCTAGGAAAGAGTGAAGAACATCATCATTTTTACTTTAGAATACATGGGGGCAGTTAGAGAAGCGATGCGTATCTGCCTTGTAACCTCTGAAAACATCAATATTTACCTGCATTGGCCTCGTTTTTCTTACATATGGTTGTAAAATTTTTGGTGCGCTGACATTTAAATAGCTCTTTATTTTATGGAAGTCTTTACAGGTATCATTTCCTTTTCTCTCACAGTAACACCAAGGTTTGTGTAAATTTATTTTTGTTCGATCAGGGATCAGAATGCATGGTAATATAAAAGCAAAAATACATTTTTCAGTACCCAGTCTGACTGCAGTCTAGTGGAAACTCTACAGTATTAGTTTTCATATTTAGCATTGCTTGAACATATGGCATCAGATATCAGTTGTCTGGCATCGTGTAGATTGAAGCAGTTTGAATTGTAAGCTTTGTTCAGTCTCAAGGGAGGTTGCTTCTGAATTGCATGCTGGTATGTAGTTCTGGCATTCTTTTTGGGTTGTGTTAAACATTTATGTTTTGATTATATTTAACCTGATGAAAATTGGTCGGCCAAGAAATAATTCCTGGAAGTGGATGGACCAAAATTGTAGTTGGAATCAACACCTTGTTGGGGCAGAAAAATTTAGACTTGCATAGTTGTTGTGTTTTCTGTTTTTAAACAGATTGCTTATTTTGATTTGATCAAAATTTCCTGTTTGAGACACCATTTATTGTAAATTAAGTTTTTTATTGGAGAAAAAACCATCAGCAAAACAATGAAATAAAACCACACAAAAGCCACTAAGATTGAACAACTGCTGATCCCATTAACAAACAAGAATCTTCTCCTCCTTTTTTGTTGTTTTGGAAAATGAATCACTATCCTAAATCTTTGCTTTTCTGTGCCCTTTTTCCTCAGCTTTCACATTTGGTGTGACTTAGTATGAATGTGATACGTCGTTGACTTGATAGAAGAACACTAGTACCTAGTTTCTGAACTTCTTTCAGGAAATAACTACAAATTGAGGAGCTGTTATCAGAATTTTATTAATTGCAGCAGCACAGTGTAAGGAGTAAAACTGGTTCTCTATTGTGCTGAAGCCTGTGGAGAACATTCTAGATTAAAACCGCTGATCTGAACACCTCTCAAAAGTAAATACATTTTTAACATAATCTTTTGAACTGCCATCTTATACTCATTGTTTCAGCAAGATTTTATTAACTCTCCTTTCAAATAGATTTGAATATTGAGCATTACAGTTAAGATTTAATTTTCAACTGATGCTGTGAGATTGCTGTCATTAAATACCATCCAAAATCACCATCCAACTTCCTGTTGTGTACCTTTATTTGTTTTTTTTAAAATGTCATAGTAACAAGATATTCTACTACAAATTGCAAAAGTGATTTAATTAAGAGTGTCTCACATGTCAGATAAGGTTTTTTCACCAATAAGGCAACCTTAGTGGTAATGATTGTTGGTTAGAAATGACCTCATGCTTCTTTTTACACTAATGGAAAACTACTCTTGTGATGCACAGAACGTTCACAGTCAGTTGAGGAAAACTTGTGTTGATTGGTGATTAAAACAAACAAAAAAAACCCAACAAACCTTAAAGGAATTTGTTGTTGTTGTAATAGAGATGGGAAATAAGGGAAAAGCTTTTAAGCCCTTTCCTGAATGTTTAAACAGTTTGTAGCTCTTACTGATGTAATTTTGATTCTTTACTTCAGTGATTCTACTGCGAGTCTTATGTTCAGGGTAGGCATAGACAAGGTTCTTTGACAGCTGGATGCTTGTGCTTGGTTAGTGCTTGCATTTCAGATGACAGTAAAAGGATTTCTCTCTGTACATATGCGATTTTCCACTTTATGTGAACTATGAGCTAAGTTTAATTTCTTCAGCTCCTTCAGCGTTTGGTCACAAGCTGAAATTCAGCCTTATTTCCTGTCTCCATTAATCCACGAAACATTTAGGAGGAATGC
Source organism: Phasianus colchicus (assembly GCF_987193195.1). Lineage (NCBI taxonomy): Eukaryota > Metazoa > Chordata > Aves > Galliformes > Phasianidae > Phasianus > Phasianus colchicus. The sequence goes on from NC_143436.1 coordinate 16,873,900, forward strand.
ATTGCAATCCCAGTGGTCTCCCTTTGAGCTGATAATCGCACATTAGTTCTTCTCACAAGTTGGAAATGCTAACATACCAAACTCCTGAAAGCTGTGTTGAGTTCATTACTTAAAATGTGAACTGTTTTGGGTGACTAAATCAATTCTTTCTTTCATCTCATTCAAGATTGTAGCTCTAGCCCATTAGACATACTCCAAGTGAGATTCTTTGCATGGGCAGGATCCTCTTTATTCTGTAGCATTTATCAGCAGCTTTCTTCTTTAGCCAAGGTATTGAGGGAAATAGAAAGGAGATACGTAACTCTTAGGTTTTTGTTTTAATTTTTTTTTTTTAAGTGGGAGGAACTTTTGTGGGTAAGTGTACTATTTCTGAGACTCAGTATTTATGTTGTGTCTTCAACTATTGAGTTTATTTCTTAGTGGGTTTAATACTCTTTAGTTTGTCTTTGTTTTCCTAATCTTCTGTTCACTTGCTTTCTCTTACATTCTAACACGAACCTCATCTTCTGCTCCTCCAACTCTTTACAAAAAATACCTAACAAATTGTACTTTCCTGTTTCCTTCTAGCAAAGGTCCTAAGAAGGGTCTTAGCATGTATTTAGAACATTTGCTTGGACTTTATTTTCTAGTTTTTTGCATGCATTCAGAATAACTCTTTGTTCCATTGAGAAGATGAAGGGCAGTGTTTGCCTGAAAAAAAAATTTAATGAAGCTCCTAACAGAGCTATTATTCATTTTAGAAACCAGTTGCTGTGGTTGCCATAGTAATAACAAGCCCTTTATTAGAGCTTTTTTTCTATATGTTCTGCCTGCATTATAACGTGCGGTTGGGGGAGCTACAGTTCCATGAATCTGTGATCTTGAAAGAATTTTCCAGCTTTGTATAGTTAAATTATCCAAGGAATTTGTGTTATAGGGACATAAAACATGTAAATCTAGTTTATCATATCTATTGTGAAATTGTTCATGCAGGCCATTGCTTCATGTAGCCGATTACAGTAACCTCAGCGAAATAACAGCTGTATCAAAAATGAATAATGCACATAGGGAAGTTTAGAACTCCTTTAATATCTCATGATTTATTTTATTTATCTATTTGTAACTGGTAGAATGATGAACATGTAGTTCCAAGAGAAATACTTGCAGACTTTGTTGTTTCCCTATGTGTTTGTTAGTTAGTGATGTGTAGTAGCTGCAGTAATAGCTCCTGGGGTTAGAAAGGCTGTAGAAGGTGTGTTTTCTTTGTATAATGCCCTGTGAAATATTTATGGAATATGAAGAACCTTTACATAAGCTACTCTAAAAGCATAGTGTCATAAGATTTCTTTTAGAATAATTGCTCTAAACGTTTTCAACTTCAGAGAGAACAAGTATGTGCTTGAATGTATTGTACTACCAGATAAAAACATTTTTTCTAAAATGAAATTAATTGTGCCAATTTGAGACATTTATATAAAGTGTTGTTATCCCTTCATAAGAAGACCTCCAATCTCAACAGTGTTTCTGCAAATTAAATGCTGTCTCATAGGCAGAAGTGCCAATTGGATAGTGGTAGCAAAAGGAGAGATTTCTTTTGGTGCAAAGTTTGTGGGATTTTATAAATGTATTGATTAGTCACAGAATTACTTAAAATGATGGGTCAGCTCAAAGAGAGAGCACTAATGGGGCTTCAGCATTGCTTCAGAAAGTGAAGAGAGTGAGAAGTTTTCATGAAGAGTTTTACAAATATTGCTCTAATTTTAACTTTGAACCAGTAGGTTAAACTTATTTCTGTACTTGCACCTTTAGCACGTTGTCAAGTCTGTGGTGAGAGTTTTTTGCAGCTGCTCACTTTGGAGATAATAAAATAAGTTACTTCAATATTCTGGAATTTTGAGAAAGTGTTAATTTTATTGAAGCAAGGATATTTTGCAGTACTATTTTAATTGAAAATATATGCCTGATTTGTAGGTGGCATTAAAGCTCTGTGAAGAAATCCTTTGCTGGGGAGCCTGTTTTCAGCTCTTAACTGTGACAACTAATTCCCTGGCAAGTCTGTATGGGAATGAGTTAGTTTAATGACAATAAATTGAAATTATGCTTTGAATAGGGATAATCTGACCTTTCAACCAATGACAAATAATTTAATGCTTAATTAGATATTAAATAGAGAACAAGTTTCTAATATAAGTACATTTCCTTGGTGCTCTCCAAGTGTTGGTTGAGGATGGATTTCTTCTAATACCTTGATTTGAAGGGTTGCTAACTGTGAGGTGTATGTGCACGGTCATATAGGCTTTTTACAAGACTTGAATTACCAAGTTTGAGAGCTACACCTTCATATCTGTGCTGCTATACTTGTGTGCTCAAGACAACAAAAAGTAATGATTAAAATCTGAAGTTATACTGTTGCTTTTTGGATTTTGTTTGATCAGGGAAAGCTTACGTGTTAACATCAAGCCAGTATTTATTTTATTCTTGGTACTGTATGCAGTTTCCCTTCCTTTGGGTATTGGTTTAACCCTTTGTTACGTTTTATTCCTTTAAAATGCTATTGAAATACTCTCTGGTAATGGTCTAAATGTAATTACATTCCAATTATAGTTTCGGAGCTTGCTGTACTGTAAAATCTTAATTTTAAAAAAGCATTTTACTAATGTGCTATTACTGAGAAAACCAAGACCTGATGACACTTGTTTCTGAGAGAATTGTTTCTCTAAATTATGGAGAGATTAATTTCTTGATGAAGTCAGGCTGGCCATGTAAAAGGGTGAAAATGTTGAGATGTGAAGCCATAAATGAATATTGAAAGCTAAGTTGAGATAGATGGCTTGCTAAAGTTAAGTTTGATATTAATATGGGTTGATGTTCTAGTATTACTGAAATGAGGAGAGGGGAAGAAAAAAAAAGCTAAAATGTTGAGGACTAACTGTAAGAATGAAATAGCTGGAGTATTTTAGTAGGCCTGCTGTTCCAGCTGTGCCATATGACTTTGTCTTTCAGTTTGCCTGCTTCTTCTTAACACGTTATTTTTGGTGTCTTTACATTACTTGGAATTCATTCTTGTTATTTTTGCACCATTCATTGACATTCATCCTTCTGTTTTGTGAATCAGTTGGAATAATATTTGGGGGAGAGGGTGATATTTTTCAGTAAAGGAAGGAAATGAAAATTTTGGTGGATGGTTTGGAGGGGGAACAGCTTCACCATGGAGACAGCTGACACAGGTTAGAAAAGTAGTGCTTCACTTTTCCAGCCTTTTTGTTTGTTTGCTTCCAGATGTTTTATCTGTAGTATAAGCAGCTATGAGCTCTCAAGTATTTTCGAAATTGAGATGTGTCCTGGGGTACTGAGCTTCTGAGGCCATCAGGAGCCACGTGGCTCTGGTGACACTGCTGAAGGCTGGACACTGGAACATGCACAGAATATTTGTTTTATGTCAGAAGGGGTTCAGCTTGGGATGTCATGGGAGCTAATATCTTGACTTTAGTTGTGTCGAGGCTGTGTATAGGAGCAACATCTTAACTGTTTTCTAACAGTGCTTTTCTAGTTTCTTGTTTGGAACATGGAAACATGTTCTTTTCAGATGTCTAAACAAATGGCTTTTTTCTTTGCATAAAACCTTCTCAGAGTTATTTTCCTTGAGTTGTGCTTCTGACTTCATTTATTTTTGTTTCTTTTGTGTTCTTGACCAATTAATTTCTAACAACATGCTCCCTTGAATGCTCTGTGTGTTACATATTGGCCAGTATGAAACTTGTGTATTTTAAAAAGAAGTAATTTTATCATTTTTTATACTTAGAATACAACTTCAGTTGTATTATTAGCTTCACTACTTATATATAACTTCAGATGGATTTTCTGTTTCAAGGTACTGTAGAATATGAAAGTACTTAGAGCTGCTTGATGGGAAAGACTTCAATAGGAGACAAGAGAGGAAAGGGGAAGAACCAAGTGTTTAAAAGAAAAGCTAACACAATCTGGATCAAAATATTGTGGCGAAGTGCCATCTTGCAGACTGGAACGTAGTATTTTAGTTCTGAGATAAAACCATAATGATCATAATGATTTCGTACTTTTTAGCTTGTTTTTTAATGGAGATTCATAGATCTTAAGTTGAGTATGAATGCAGGTACTTCAATTACATGTTATCATTTGAAATTACAAAATGATCTGATGGGAAATTTTTAAGGATAAAGTACAACTTATGCATGTGTTTCAAATAAAGCATGTATGTAATTCATGTATTTTAACAGTGTTGTTAGAACCTAGCTTCACTGCCAATTTGTCATCTAAAATGGTATTTTGTATATATGCTCTGATTTGTTCTTACCTCGCTTGTTACCAGAGGCATGTTTATTGTATGCTGCAGTAATCGTGTTAAGACTGAGTGGCTTTAGAGCATCTTTTTTTTTTTTCCCCTCCCTTTTGTTGGGAAGGACAGGACTTCTCTTTTATTCTTTCTTTTTTTTTTTTTTTTTCCCTCTCCTCCTGTTTGGATGGTGTTGAACCTTCAAGGGAAAGCATAATGTGAATTGATGCTTTAACAATTGCAATGCACAGGAGTCAGACTGTATGCTTTTTGGGTAATAAGCATGAAAGCTTGCTGCTACACCTGATAAGAATTCATGCATAACCTCTTTCAGTTGTAATGTGTGCTATTTGTCAGTTGGTGAATGCTTGTTGAGCTTGCTGTAATAAAAAATTACAACCAGAATTTTATACATTGTTGGAATAACCTGAGATTCTGGAATTTTGGAAGACTGTAAAATAGAGCAGCCATTGTTTGCACAAAAATGGGGTTATTATATACCAAGGGCTAATGGTGTATGATGAAACTAACTTAAATCTCTATTGTGCAATCATCTGTCTAACATCCTGTACTGAAAGCAATTACCATACCACTTACAGAAGAAAAAAACAGAATAAAAGTCTTGAGAGAAATTCAGAAGGATTTTGTATGACATGACAACAAAATAGAGATTATTAATTTTAAGATAATAAAGATTATTAAATGCAAGAAGACAGCCTCCAAAAAAGTGAATTTCTGCCTCAAGTAAGGGGAGTAGAACAGAGAGAACAGCAGGGAAACACTGCTAGAAAAGTTTAAGAGAAACACCTTGCAGAATATTTAAAGCTAGCAGGTGATTGTTTTCCCAAATATGTTTGGAGGAGGAACATAGCCAAACGTTTTGTAGGTCCAGCAAACAATCCAGGTGTAAATGAGCACCTAGAGAGGAGAATGCTGTGGCAGAGGACCATAAACAGTTATGTTCCACATGGAAGGATGTGGGGAGCTTTTTGCTTCTATGCTGTGGAGGACTATTTCAAGGATCTGTTTCAAATTAAGTGCTGTGTTGTGAACTGGAAGCGTGTAGCCCTTCTTGTATTTTTTTTCCCATTTGGAGAAAGAGCAAGACCTTTTAAAATAAGTATCATGGGGTATGCATGTTATTGTTTGGAACTGTAAGACAAAGCTCTCCTTACTTGAAGGAAATCTGTGTTCATTGCAGAATAGTGTCAGGAACAAAACTGATTTCTCTTAAAACTTGCTGAGATATAACACTGTTTTTCCTTTCTCTTTAAGGAATGTTATTTCAGTGAGGACTACAAGCATTTATTTATTTATATTTTTGAAGCAGATGTTCCATTTGAAGATGTGTAATATTTTTAACTCTTAAAACTACTCTTGCATGGTTCGGAACATACAAGGAAAGCTCAGCTGTATTGGAATTTCTATTTATAGTCTTACTCTAATAAGCAGTATTTCAATTCGTGGTTTGCATGGTTCCAGTCTTTGGTATTAAATGAGTTACCTAACAGTATGTGGTATATTTGTCCTGGGTTATTTGTCACTGATTTCATATGCTCTGCGTTATCTCATTCTGACACTAGACTTACCTTTTTTTTTCTTCTTGCTTTTGCTTATATTTTTTTAATTTTTATGTATTTTTTACTTCTTTGCATTGTTTGCAAAAATTGTTTACATTCTTTGCAATTGTGGGATTGTTTTTATGGATTGTTACTCATTTTTGTGCTGGGTTTTTAGATTCCTACTGGAACTGGAATAGAGTTGAGGGAGGAGAAAAAAATAGTAATGTGAAGTATTAGAGAGCTTAACACAATAGAGTGAGAATGAGAAATTGCATAAAAACAATAAATACAGTTTCACAGTTGCAGCCTACTTGCTATTTACTGTATGTGCTATGCTTATTACTTATCTGTAAATAGTGTGTTGTTTTATCAGTAGATAAACTTCAAGCTTTAGCAAAATGATTTTGTGAAAAAGCTGTAAATTAATGCACAGAATCTGTTTCCTCTCAGTCAGCCTACCGGTAACACAAATAAGTTATAACAGGTGAAACAAATGTATTCATGAATACTGCACAAGGACTGGTGGAGTGGTATGATGCACAGTTGGAGACCACCTGCTTTTGAAGACTTAAGGCCCTTATTATTAAACTAACACTGGAGCTTATTATCATGTTCAAAAGGTAGAGAGGAAATGCACGTGTGATTTTTAGATGTTGTATTTAGTTAAGGCAGATTTTGTGCATTTTATGAATAAAAAGAGAAAATACCGTACTTCTCATATCGTTTATATTTGCCTACCTTGCCTCTGCTTGCTCTGACAGATTTTTTGCCCTTTTGGCTTTCAGATGAAAATGGCTGGCAACGCTGTTACTTAAGGTTTTCTGCTTAGTAGCTCAGGGATTTGCTTGATATGAAAGCCTGGTCAGAATAGAAACTTGTTGCAGATGTGTTGAATACTTGTCTGCAGCCCCAAGCTGCTGACTGTGCCTGGGTCTGAGACTGAGTTGATTCACTAGGACATGGAGAGCTGCTGGATGTGATGTGAGAAATTGCTGAACAGGACAACCACTGTGTGAGAGTATGACAGAAATTGTAACTAGCCCCACATGGGGATGGTCCTTCATGAATAATTTAGGGAGAATTGTGTGAGAAATACCCGAACAATGCCATTACTTGGAGGGGAACAGTGAGATACTTTGGTGGTTTTGTAACATTGTCCTTTCCTATGCCCGGGTGACCGTGGCAGAAATACCAGACTTAGGTATGGTGTAGTGAAACTGGGATTGCTGGGTGATGAAGTAACTGGTGTATGTTAACTGGTGTATGGTATGTTAATTTAAGACAAGTCTGAGTTACAGAAAGGTGAAGTAGAAGGATGATTTTATCAAGTAATAGCAAAAGGGTAAGGTAAGCAATCATTTGACCAGGTATTCTTGGGGAGTACCTCTTGGCCATCTTGTACTTGATCACTGATGATAAAACCAAACCTGTTAAGACTGTACTATGTGAATCAAACTTGCTTTGGCTGTCAGGAGGACTTTAGTGTGTGTTTCTTGGCTGATAAGGGAACACTGGGACGGATGTGTTGAGAATCCTGGAATCACTCTGTTAGTGCCTGTTCCAGGCCTGTTGTGGCAGTCTGGACTTCTGTGAGGGTAGAGAGGCCTTGCTGGGAGGTCTTGACAAATTAAAGGGCTGGGTAGTTGCCAACTGAAGTTTAATGAGAGCAAGTGCCAAGTTCTGTACCTGAAACAGGGCAACCTGAGATATATGTACAAGCTTGGGAATGAGAGACTGGAGAGCTGTCCTGCAGAAATGGGTTTGGGGGTTTTGATTGATGACAAATTAAGAGCCAGCAGTGTGCCCTGGCAGCCCAAAGGGCCAGCTGTACCCTGGGGTGCAGCAAGCCCAGCACTGCCAGCAGGCAAAGAGAGGGCTTGTCCTGCTCTGCTCTGCACTGTGTGGCCTCACCTCCTGCACTGGGTGCAGTGTGGGTGCCAAAGCATCTGAGGGACATAAAGCTACTAGACAGCATCCAAAGAACGGATATGAAGATGGGGAAGGCTCTGGAGGACAGGGTGCGTGAGGAGCGGCTGAGGTCCCTGGTTTGCTCAGCACAGAGCAGAGGAGCTGAGGGGAGGCCTGATGGCGGCTGCAGCTCCTCACAGGGAGCGGAGGGCAGCGCTGAGCTCTGCTCTGTGTGACAGCGACAGGGCCCGAGGGAACGGCATGGAGCTGCGTCAGGGGAGGGGCGGGAGAAGGGCTTAGGGAGAGTCTGCACCAGAGGGTGGTGGGCACGGAACGGGCTGCCCAGGGCAGTGGGCACAGCACTGAGCTGCTGGAGTTTGAGGAGTGTTTGGATGCTGCTCTCAGACAAAGGGTCTGATTTCTTGGGTGGTCCTTTGTGGAGCCAGGAGTGGGTGGTACTCATGGGTCCCTTCCAACGTGTGATGTTCTATGATTCTGTGATTTGCACTGATATGAGTATTGAACTTTTAAATTTGTCACCTCTGGTCATTTGCTGTCAATATTATTTAGACTGAGTGGTAATTTCTGCTTTTGGCAGTCATTGAGAACTTGCAGTATTAGAAGTGTATCTTATCAACTGCTGTAGGCCAGAAAATTGGAATTGCATGTAAATCAGATTAATAATTCCGTCTTCAGCTTGCTTAAGCAAAATTAACAAAACTGATAAGATCTTAAACTGTAGAATATGAATTTACAGTTTGCCTTCTAACCTTGATCTTCACGCCAGACACCTGTTAGGAAGCTGAGTGTTTTTGCTCTTTGGAATGCAAAGGCTTACTGGATAGATTATGGCCAAAGATCAGAATCTTCTGAAGATGATCTCTTAATACCACCATAATGTAATAATTTCTCTGTTGAATTATTTCTGTGCTTTTCTGCTTCCTACCTACTCTTCCCTGTGTCTGCCCCTTCAAAAAAAATTAGTTCCTCAGTGCTTATCCTGGAGAAACAAAAAGCCTGCTCCAAATGGTAAGGTACTCAGACTTTTGTTTTAAAATGGCTGCTTGCTTTTCATCTTCTCTTGATATTTTTTTTTTTAAATTCCTTCAGTAGTCCATCTGCTTTTTTTTTTTTGCAACTATACTTAATGAAGCTTGTTCCTGTCCAGCTGTGTTCTGTATCAGAGTCTTGCTGAGTGTCATGACAGAGCTGTTGGTGTGCTTTTTTTGTGTGTTTTTCTTCCCTATCTTGTGCATTCTTGGGTTTTCTTCAGAATCCATCTGTGGCTGTTTTCCCTTGTTCATGACATCCAGTAGTCTTTTCCTTTAGAACTATTTAACATCAGCCCTTCTCTTAAATTTTATCTTTAAATGTATGATCCTGAGTACTGCTACAGGAAACTTAGTATCAGCATTCATGAATCACTTCTTATTGGAGAAATTAATTTGCTTATTGTATGTATGTGTGTGTGAGTGTTGCCCTTTGAATCCTTTGTTTTCAGTGACAGTGTGCTTCCAGTATAGTTGCTGTGTAACCTGTGATGTGATGTGTTCAACTTAATCTTCACCCTCTTAATCAGTGTTGATAGTCTGTTCAAGTTCTGCTTTCATTGTCACTTCAGCAGTCTCACGCCATAACTCTAGTAGTATCACTTATTTTTGGTGTTTCTGCTCTTTTGCTCATCCCATAGTTTTTCAGCGCTGATAAAATCCTATATATGATGAACAAGGGAAGAGTTTGCTGGGATTCCTTGGGGTTTTGTAAAAAGCATGCTTTTGGGTTTTTTCTACACATTCATATTTGCTGTTCAGAAGTACTGTGTGCTTTTGAAGGCATATGATGATTCTGCTTGTGTTTAGCTTCAACTCTCACTGCTTTTCCTGATTTTGATACAGTGTATACACTTTGTATGTATTTATTTCAGTAAGCCATGGAAGAATAATGCATTTCTACTGTAAGTTGCCAAGTGGACAAAATCCCCTAGATTCTTGTTTTTTTTGTTCTTTTTTTTTTTTGTATAGTTCAGAGGGAGAAGTAATAGAAACGATAGTTTTATTCAATAACTCTCAAGCTGATGGTTAAAAATGAATGAATTTTATATTGTAGTATAAGGAAACTACTAAGATGAAATTCTTTTCTAGGTTGAGACAAATCTATTTAAAACAAAATATTTTCAAAGAATAATCATGTTTACAATCGGATTCACATTTGATTATTTTCTTTCAAAAATTATTGGTAAACAAAGAGAGATGTGGCAGCAAAATTGCCCATGATGCAAAGTTACCTTACAATTAAATTTATTATTAGGAGATAGAAAGGAACCCTTTCAAAAACAACAACAACAAAACAAACCAAAAAACATAAAACACAAAACCCTCAAGATAAAACTTTTTGTTGAGACGTTATTGCAGTATGTTCAGAGTTAAATAAAGATAATGGAGCTTAGTGGGGGGAGAACATCACCAAACAAACAAAACAGCCTGCAAAATCTGTTGTCTAGACTTCAGTTTTAGAAGCCCTGCCAGTAATGTGGTATTTGAGTTCTTTACAGAGAGAGTGGTGAGGGGCTGGAACAGGCTGCCCAGGCAGGTTGTGGATGCCCTGTCCCTGGAGGTGTTCAAGGCCAGGTTGCATGGGGCCTTTGTCAGCCTGGTCTAGTATTAAATGTGGAGGTTGGTGGCCCTGCCTGTGGCAGGGGGTTGGAGCTTGATGATCCTTGAGGTCTCTTCCAACCTGGATCATTCTGTGATATTTCAATGTGACTGACAGAAAACGGCCAAGCTGGAGAAAGGTGGTGTGACATCAGGAATAACTGCATTGAGCTGAATCTTTTGTGTCTTTAATAGCTCTGGTGTATTTAAATGTTGTTGACATACTGACTGTTTATGTTATTTTGTCATCGTGAAACCAAATAGGATTTTATTTTTCCGACTGTAGTTTTTGTTACGGCCTTTAGATTATAGAAAGGCAGGGAACGTTTGGACTTCTTGTATTTGTTTTTTCCTTCCAATACATATTCTTGTTCATGTTGATGCATAAGTATAAAGGGGTACAAAAATCATTAGGCGAGCTCAGGAATTTGGGCCTCAGCATTTAATGGATGCTGAAGATACTTTTCTGTGGCTGAAGAATCGTTAGCTTGTTGGAAGTCAAATGAGTCACTTCACATTTGGTGTATTGTTATACTTCTGATATTTGATATTCAAGCCTTTGGTTTGCACAAGGTTCAAATTTATCTTTAGTGATGCTTGATATGCTATTTCTAAATTGTTACCTATTTTGCTGGTTGTATGTAATATACCTCTAAATAAAGTTTGTATTGATAGCAAAAAAGCAACAACAACAAAAAAACAAAACACCTTGATTTATGTGTTCTTGCTTTAACAAAGTATCACCTTGTTCTCCTTGAATTTTTTCTATTATTATAAATATACAAATTTGTTACTTTAAAAACAAAACTACAGAATGCACTCACTGGACAAGTTCTTATTGTAATTACTTTGTTCTGTGCTTTTTTTATTTAAAAACTTAGTTGAAGTACAGAATCTGGAAAACATATTCACTAAAATATAAATAGTGAATTTAAAAATACAGAACTAATTGGAATGAGTATATTAAAAGAAATGCATAATTTTGTTATTCTGTGTTCTTCGGCGTGATAATAATTTGAACTTGTTTTTACCCTAATTTTGTATTCCAAGTAAGAAGAGCTATTGTCTGAAGTAGATACCTAAAGAATATTGTTTCATAGGGATGCTTTAAGGCCTCTTTTGTCTTTACATTATCAATGATTTTTCTGTAACTTTTTTCCTCTGCAATAAACAAATTTCACAAATGTGTGAAATCTCACAGATTGCTTTAGCTGGCTGTGCTGATGAAGAGCTTTCAAGAGAGGAATACAGCATGCAGAATGAAAACATAACGTTGAACTGAATTCTAACATGCAAACACAAAGCATATTCTGCTTATGTAACTGCAAATCTCATTTTTAATTAGGATCTGTGTAAGTTATTATGCAATAAAACTGAATCTGTCTTGCATATTAATATATGGCAAGTATATTTAAAAGAAAAAAACAACAACTGGACAGTAATTCAAAGAGCTACCTCATCACACAGTGCCTGTTATCACTGTTATCCCTACGGGAAGTAATTATCCACTGTCTTATTAACTCCTTAGAATTGCCATATAATTTGGTTTCATTGAACTTCATAAGAAGATGTAACATAAACAGCTTTTTACTAATTTGAATATATCTGTGTATATTGATAATCATTTTTTTTTTTTAGTTATCATAAAATACTTTTCTTTTAATAGAAGAATTACGGAAATTGAGTTGGTCTGGAATTCCCAAACGAGTTCGTCCCATTGCATGGAAGCTTCTTTCAGTAAGTTTTACTTTTGTCTTTTTGTTTAGCAGTAATGGGTTTCTTCAAGAATTGCAAATATTTTTGCCTGTGTTGTAATCCATCAGTAATACTTGAAAGCATTGTCTTGTTGCTGAACTGTAATAAAAATTCTGTTCTTTGCCTCAATTATAAGATAAATTTGTCAAAGTGAAAGGAGGAGAATGAGAAGTAGTAATAAATCATGCCAGCTGTGTACTTTTATTTTCAGCCTGGCTTTCTGTGAAAGCAGGACTTATGTGATAAGTAGCCTCTTTCAAACAGATTTGTGCCAACATTGGAGACTTGAAAGACAAGTGAATTCCTACAGTTTTCTTGAAAATAGGTGTGCAGTGAGGAAGCAAAGGATATCTGTGTCCCACAAAAGGCTTTCATCAGGCTTGACATTACAGTAAGTACTAGACTCTTCGCAGGAAGGATTAGCTTTCTATTGAGGAAAAGCAGTGAAAGTAGCTTGGGTTTGGCTTTTTTTTTTTTTACATTAGTTTAGGATGAACAAATCCAAACAGCTGCAGTCAGTTACCTTGTGGCATTGGATCTCCTTCTCTTGGGCTTGTGTCAACTCAGGGAACCAAGCTGCTTGAAAAGCTGATCACTTGTTTGCTTTTGGCTCGCTGAGTGCTCACTCAGAACCTCAATTGGGGTTCCTCATTGGAGGTGGAAGGAGTTTGGAAGTGCAGTAGCTTGGGTGGAGATTGAAATACCATGGAGCAGCACACTTGAGTGCTTCAGACAAGGCAGCTTAGGGGAGCTTATGGAAACCTGCAGTTTGTTGGGTTTGGTGTTGCAGAAGTGAACCTTTTTATTTCACTGTTTGTGCTATATTTATAAAGGGCTCTGTTGCGAAAATACTGTGTATTCCTGGCAGGAATATTTCTGGTATCAGTCTTTTCAGCTATAGAACTTGTCGTGGTAAGTGGTTGTTCATGTTAGCTGTTTCTTTGTACAAGGCTGAGAGAACTTGCAAAAATGTTTGTATTAAAGAGAAGCAAAAATCTCGTGCTGTCTGCTCTCTGGAGACTGTGAAAGACACTTTATCAGCAAATCTTCATGCATTTAAGAACTCTTTAAAATTCTGAGTTATATACACAACAGTTTAACACTATTGAATTTTTCAGAGAGTAGACTTAAATAGCTTTGCTTTTTATAGAATAAATTCAGCAGGGAACGTGAAGTATTTACTTCACATTGAGTTTGATTTCCAGTGACTGAAAGAGTCTGTCTTGCTAATGAGTTCCACTAAATTTGCAGCTTAGTTCCACTGATTCTAAATGTAAATGCAGCTTCTTAATGGCAAATATTCAGTGCTAACTGAGATTAAGTGGGCAATGTACAATATATTTTAGTTCTGCTTCTAAAGTTGTCCAACATGAGACAATTTTATTTTTTAAAATTTAGGATGTCTATTGTGAAACATTCAGTCAAAAATTTACGGCTAACTCAAAATTGGCTTTGAAGCATGATAAGCTGAGGATGAAGGATAGGTTAAGTTTCAAATAATAGTGTTAAAATATTTGGTTAAAACATTTTTTCAAGGAGAAAGATGAAAATCAATATAGTGCTGAAAAGCCACTGCTATTACATTTACTGTTAACAGTTTGTAAATTTACATGATTTATTTCTAAAGCATAAGGGAAAGGAAAAAGCAGGCATAGCGTCCCTAAAGAACAAGCAGAACTGTTCAGGCCGAGTGTTCTTTTGAATACAGCTATGGCTGCCTTTGGAGGGAATTTTTAATAGAGAAACCCTCTACCAGTTTATGCCCTGATGATATTTTGCCATCCTTACCAACTTTTAAAAATAAAACTTAATTTTGTAAAGTGAATGGGAAACAGGACATGTCTTACTGAAAGATGACTTCAGTCTTTAAAACAGAGTAATGGCAAAAAGTCTGTTGAGAAAATATTGGTATTGTTGGAACAATCACATTTGATCTCACAAATGAATTCTTTTCTAATGGAGCTAAGATATCCTACAGGAAAAAAAAAAATCAAACTGTTGAGAATAAATGTGAGGCAGAATTCAATATTTAACTAAGTTCAGAGCACTGGGACAGGATATTAAATGTCAGTCTGAATCTTGAGGCAAAAGTTAAGCGGATGCAATTTAAAAATAGCTAGAATCAGATGCAAGTCAGTACATCTTAAAAGAAATGGTTTTGTTAAAGCAAGTATGTGTTAAGCTATCCATAATGTAATATTTGTACTTAATTTCTTGCCATCTTATAAGAAGAAATTATAATACACAGCATATTTTTAGTTATTTTAGTACAGAGATATTTACATAAGCAATTGAGATTCTAGTGTGTGGGTTTTAATTTTACTTTTTTTGGCAGAACAATGTAGAAATGAGATTTGATGTTGGATTGTTGGAGGAGAGTAATGGAATCAAAGTATTTATCCTCAGTGTGTTCGATTCTATTGTATAATCAAAAATTCTAGCATATTACATTTACCCTAAATCCATTTTTACTTGTCATGTTAAGAATTGAGTAAGAAAGTTGTTTTGATAGCTAAATGCATAGCATTATATTAGTTACTTGTACTGACTATGGCACATTGTTTAATTGCAAGCATGTGCTGTAGTTCTAACATCATAGAACGGCTTGGAATGGAAGGGACCTTAAAGATCATCGACTTTAAACCCTGCTGCATGGGCTGGCTGCCACCCACCAGCTCAGGATGCTGAGGGCCCACTAAAACATGGCCCTGGGTGCCTTGAGGGATGGGGCAGCCACAGCTTCTCTGCGATTTCTCTGAATGTTCTATGATGTTATGAGGATTTAATTTATTATTCTTTTTAATAAGAAAACTCTTGGTTGAAAAAATACCCCCAAAACTGCTTCCTTTGTTTTACTGATTACTATTACTATGATGATGCCTGAAAATGTGAAAGGAGAATTTTTGTAATACTGGCAAGAAATAATTTAACTTGATACGATTAGCAGATATTAATCTTTTTTTCTTGGGTGGCTAGATCACTATTAAAGCCATTTATGTTTAAAGTGATTCTTTTCCAAAGTGTATTTTTCAAGTCTGCCATGTATGTAAGGTATGAATTGACTTTCATTTTTTTTGCCATACTATGTTTGAAATCAAGCTACGCACGGGAAAACATTAGCTATTCTTGAATGCTGAAGAAACCTTTTGGCAGGTAGTAACATGAATAATGATGCTTCTAGTATATAATGATATTCTAGTATATAAGAACATTTAATAGCAATAGTAGTTCCTTTCTTAAAGTGATGACATGGTGATTTGAGACGGTTTTGATGTGGCAGTAGGTTGAGAACCTAGAAATAGAGATCAAACTGGACAGAAGAAAATGAGAATGGATTTTTGTGGGAGGATGGGATCTTCAGCTAGATTGGAAATAAGTTCATTGAAGGACGATTCAGATGTACAGTTGCATTAAGTACTACATATTAACTGCGTATCTGACATACAACTTCCTTAGCATGACTGTACCTTGTGAAAAATATTTATAAACTACTTTTAGGAAACGACTCAGGCAGTACGTACTAATGAGCTTTATATCCAAGAGTCCAGTTTGTGCTGAAACTTTTCATAACCCTCTTTAGATGAAATGAAAACTTTTAATTATTATTTCAGTAACTGAAACAGAGAATTAAAGTAGCTAAAATATTTGAGGCTTTTAAGTAAATATATCATTATATTATGATTTTAACTATAATTTAAACAAGTATATTTGTAAATGTGTATAATTCATACTTCAACTCAGGTATGCATTTTATTGAAAAATTGAATAAAATTCATGAAATAAGGGCCACGTGGGGATGCAGAACTTAATGAACTCATGTAGCTTCACATTTCTCTGAAATTGTTTTGAACTTTTTTTATTTGGAAGACAAACGTTTTAGAATTCTTGATGAGAAATTGTTTGGAAGGATGAAAGACTTGAAATGTATTATTAAAAAATGTTTTTTTTCTGTAAGGTCTTGGTTTCTGAACTTTTGTATTCAGTTACAATGATTAGAAAACTGATTTCCTGAGGTATTATTCAGACCAAAATGGGATTGCATTGAACTACACTTGTTCATTAGCTTTCCTGTTGCATACAATCAAATGCTAACTGTCCTTTTTGTGAAGCACAGAGTAAGATCTTTTTCATTTCTTCTTTTTTTATTTTTCAGGGTTATCTTCCTGCAAATGTGGACCGAAGAGAAAGCACTTTACAAAGAAAACGAAAAGAGTATTTTGCATTTGTTGAACAATACTATGACTCCAGAAATGATGAGAGTCATCAAGATACCTATAGACAGGTAAAACATCTCCTGAATTACCTCTTACCTACATTAAATCTGTTAAGGAGCTCGAAGAGATTGTTTTTGAAATTTACTATTGTTTTTGTTTATTACCTTAAGCTTACTCGATAATCAACTGATCTAATCAATTGCTTTCCTAAATTTTGGAAGCTAAATTAAGTCTTTCTCAAAATATGAAATATTTTGGTTTGATTCTTAAATTAGTAGATTTCTTACAATTTTTAGCTTTTGTCATGCCATGCTGTGTGGCTATACCACTTATTTTGTTCCATTTAAGAGGAATAGAGATTTCCTCTGGCCCTTCAAATGGCTGAGAAGATAGTACAACACTAACTGTTCCTTACTGGCTCCATATTCCTGCTTAAGAAGTTGAAACTGTATGATAAGTAATTAGCGTAAGAGTGCCAAATTTCTTGCCTCCCCAGATAAGTAAGATGACTTCTCTTTAAGTTTTGTATTAAAATAAATGATTTGCATTACAAAGTACTGTGCAGTCAACCTTACTTTAGACTTCTGTAGGACAGATTAAATGTGTGTACAGTAGTCAGTTGCACATGGCTTTGCACATATGTAGTAGTTTGTTGTTAGGCATTGTTACACTGAGGCAAGGAGTACTGATGATATAACTGTAGTTTGCAAACAATCAGCTTTGGTGTAGGATCTTAAAATATGAAAGGAAATAATGTTTTCCTTTTTTTCCAATTAACAGTTTAAATTAATAATGACTTAAATATTTGGTTCTATAGCTTTGAACTAAATCCATGTTCTAAAATAATAATACAGTGGGATTATAACTAATAGTGTAAAACTGTATGATTGTCTATTTTTTTTTTTGTTATTTAAAAAGTGTGCTGTTGGCTCTTTTTACAGTATTCTTGCTTCTGTCTAATTAGATTCATATAGATATCCCCCGCATGAGTCCAGAAGTTCTAAGACTTCAGCCCAAAGTAACAGAGGTAAGAATTATATCTAAATAATGTGAGTTGCGGGTAACTCTCTTAATGAATTTGTTATCACATGTATGTGTTTGGAACTAATTCATAGCGTGATTCCTGTTTTTCTGTGTATCTGTCCAAATCCTTTAAAGTTTGGAAGCTCTTATCATAGATTATTCTACTTAAGAAATTATCTTATCTTTGAGTTTAGGAAAAAATATTATGAATTTGACGTTTTATAGAAATAACTCATTATTAGATAGATCTTCCTTTTAAAATCTGTTTTATTATTTTTATGGCAGTTGTAGGAGGGGGGTATTGGAGGGTGCCAAGCAGAATAGTAATGCTTGAGTGAGGAGCAGGAGTTTTTCACAAAGAAATTTTCTCTCAGAGGGTGGTGACACACTGGAACAGGTTGCCCAAGGAGGCTGTGGATGCCCCATCCCTGAAGGCATTCAAGGCCAGGCTGGATGTGGCTCTGAGCAGCCTGGTCTGGTGGTTGGCAACCCTGCACATAGCAGGGAGGTTGAAACAAGATGGTCGTTGTGGTCCTTTTCAACCCAGGCTATTCTGTGATTCTGAATAGCATCCCTTAAAAGAGGGGGGAGAGGGTTGTTGAAGGTCTTCTCACATATAGTTTGATCAAATCTGCTGAACTTCTATGTTATAAATATTTTAAAGATTAGTGACTCTAGGTGTAGGTTTAATTAATGTGAATAGTCAAAATTCAGTAGTCTATAATTTTATATATTGTCAGTTCTGGTATTGTCTCTAATTGAATTAGGTTGAAATGGATGGTATATGCCTATTTCCCTTCTATGCTCGCATTATTTGGGAGAAGTAATTTTGAGGAAACAAGATTGAAAATTACTTCATAAAATTTTCTTCACCTCTTTTATTGGTTATTTAAAGGGAAATAAAAAGGAAATTCATAGACCTTTCATGATTAAAGCTTTGGGGGTTTTGGAGTTCCTTTGGGGTGGCAAAACCCACAAGAAATTCAGAAATCTGCATTTAAGCTAATGGATTCTTCTTCTTATGTATATGAATACAGTTCTTAATGTTATCATGAATGAGAGTTAAATTGAAAAGAGAATAATTGATTGGTAATGACATCTCCTGAGATGTGGTAGTTCATACTAGAAAAGTAATTCCAGTTTCTGTTGCTGGTTTGGAAATCAAGAAGGAAACCTTTTGGGAAAGTGACTTTTTTTAATGAGTGCTATTTGAACACAGTGATGAACACTGTATAGAAACTTAAATCAGCCTGCCTTTAAGGTATTCAGTGCTCATTTTTTGTGATTCAAAGCAGTAAATGAAACTTCATGAAAATGAGTAAGAAATTGAAAACACTATTTTAGTGCATATTTGTTGAATTTCTGATTAGATGCATTTGGGGATATTAAATCTGGTGTGCCAATTACTAAGTGATCCTTGCTGCTCAATAATTTACTGTTCCAAAAAAATTAATAACCGTCCCTTTACCTTAGTTTTCATATCTGGATTTTAAAATGCTGTGAAATCCAGGGGTATCTCAGTTTGAAGTACAATCTGTATAAGTTATCTGTTTTTGAGGAAAGGGAAGGGAATGTTGGTACTGTAAATTAGAAATTGTTTGACTTAATTTGTCTTCTTGAAGAGCACTGTTTTTATCATTTCTGCCATGAGTGTTTTGAAAGTTATCTACTGTTTTTTCCTCATTATTTGCGTATTTTTTTAATCCCACTACATTTCAGTAAGAATTTATAGCTAAGTAATAAGATTCTTGGCTAATGAGAACAAGGGAATATTTTTGAGAATGCACAATTGAATAGCTCTTTTTCTGCCCGATCTTTTCCTCAAAACTGAAAGTAGGCCAAGCAAAAAAAAAAACAACCCAAAACCTAATGTCACTTCCCACTTGTGTTTTAAGTTGGATGGTTCCCAACACAACTCTTAACTATTCTCTGAGAGTCTCAATGATTTTATTTTAGATGTAGCTGTAATGGATCAGCTGTAAGCTGCATTTGGGCTTTTGTTTCAGTACCCACAAAAGCTTTTCACTTCTGTTGCTGTTGCCTGTCTTCATTGTTCTGTGGATTTACAACACTTTGCTCTCGTGTGTGCCAGGGAAACTAGGAGCTGGCAGGTTAAGGAAAGTTGATTCTGAATGTATGTGGCAGGATGTTGATGCCTGGAACTGCCTTTCAAAGGGAAAAGTACAAATGTTTTCCAGCTTCAGGTAGCACATATGGAAGCCTGTAATGGATCTTTCAAACACCTGGATGTGAGTCAGATATGCCTAATCATTTCCTTGCCTAAAAATGATTGCAAAAGAGATTTGAAGATAAAGCATAAGTTTATTTAAATCCAAACAAGAGTAATTCAATTCTTAAGCTAACAAGTGCTTCAAATGAGATTGAACAGAAATGTAGGCTTCATAAACTAAACTTCCTCTCTTTACTGTGTCCATTCTGGGCAGATCTCTCAAAGCGTGAGCAATCTTTGATTTCTGGATTTGCAGCAAACTCTACTCAGTCTCCTCAGGGTCCTTAAAATTCTCTTCATTTTTATTAGTACTGCGACCTGCTATTAAAACTGATGTAGTCCTTTTGTTTGGTGACCTCTCATGCCTCTGCTCTGCTTCCCTGCCTGTCTGCACCCTTTTTTTTTAATCAGATTTTTTCTATAAAGAGCAAACTTTCTCTTTGTTACACAAGATTGTCCTTGATTGAGTACTGATAATTAGTGCAGAGCGTGTTGCGACTTTCACAGTGCTACTCATTTGCAGCCTTCTGAAGCAATGTACTGTTCTCAGAAGTGAACAGTTAGGAGGAGATACTGTCTGTCACAGACTTAAGTTACGGTGGACGTAAGTTCTATGATTGTCCTGCTTCATGTTCTTCTCATGCTAGTCAGATTGTGTATGCTGTGGCCATTGGAGCTCTTGCAGTTCCTAAGAAATGTGGTTCAAGGAATTTAGGGCTGAGGTTATGTGATAAAGGGTTGTTTTATTTCTACATTTCCTGATTTTTTTTTTTTCTGATATTTTATTAACTGGTGTATGTGGTTCTGAAGTCTAAAACTCAGTGCTGCAGTACTAAGCAAGCATAGCTATTAAGGACTTTATTTTTTGGCATATTATTAAAAAATTCTAAATATATTAAATACTTCTTTCTGTTACTTAACAAGTAGGTTATTACATTGAGAAAATACTTGTTTCAAAGGGATATATGATCAAGAAAGGATGATTTAATATTTCTATGTAATGAAGAGGAATTTTGTATCACTGGAAAAGCTCCAGTGAGTAAGGGCTGCTCTATTGCAACTGAATTACATGCAAGTCTGGTTTTAACTAATACTAATACCCTGAAAATACTTTTTTTAAAAAGTAACTTAGAAACATAATTAATGTTGGCAGTTAATTATGAATGTAATTGTTGATGCGTGTTTTTATATATGTGTTACTATACTTGTAACTTTGTGACATCAGGTCTGTCATGAACTCTTGAAGTCTGTTGCTTAAAATGTGCTCACCACTTGGTCAATTATCTGAGAGTTTCTTTAACTCTTTTTCAGATCTTTGAAAGAATTTTGTTTATCTGGGCTATCCGTCACCCAGCCAGTGGATATGTTCAGGGCATAAATGATCTTGTTACTCCTTTTTTCATAGTCTTCGTTTGTGAATATATAGGTAAGATTTATCATAATACTGAATTACGAATTGGAACTGGTTTTTGGAACAGCACATTTGTTTTAGTATGAATAACATTTTGGAATAGTTAATCAAGGCATAATTAGAGACGTGCATTTTACTGTAAGTATTTTTGTTATAAATCTGTATGGTTCTTTTAAATACATACTGAGAAGTGATCAGATTTTGTGTGAGTACTTAGTGGAGTTCAGGATTCTTTCAGATATTTGTCAAAAAAAAACAAACCCAAACCAACAAACCACACCCCCTAAAAGGCTAACCAACTAATCAAAAAGCATCTATAGAAGCAGGCAGAGGAGTTGTCTTTTGTCAGATCTGGAAATTGGCAAAAGAACAGTCCAGCACTTGCTGTCATCTTTATTTCTCAACTACAGAGCTGGTTAAGAAGTGCCCCATTCCTCTTTCTCTTGATCCTTTCTTTTTCTGTGATGGTTTAATTCTGTTTCTCTCTGATTCATACATGTCCAACCCACTAGGTTTATGTTTTTTTGTTGCTCTCTATTTTTGTTTTAATGAAAGGTATTTAAAATATGTTTGCTTTACTTATACATTAGCTATATTTTTTAATATGCTGCTCAAGACAATTTCTCTTCGCTCAATGTAGTCCAGGCAAGCCAAAAAGTTGAATGTCTCTCTTCTGATTCATATGTTTTTGTAACAGTTTTAAATTTGACATATTGAATAATCTGATGTGGAAGAAAGAAAACCCCCCAAAACATTTCCCTTGCTTCCTCCACCTGGTCCTACACACAAAAAAAACCAAAACCAAAAAAAACCAACCCAACCAGCAACAACAAAAAAACTTGTTTTCCTTGTTAAACTTTATTGAGTGGCAGGGAAATGAAACTAGAGAACCTAATAAAATGGATCTGTGGCTGCAGGAGTGGCAAAGTGGACCTGGAGATTGAAAATTAAGGCAACAGTAATGAAATTTTGTTATTTAAGAACTCCACTTTCGTAGGGTTAAAAGTTCTGATACCAGTGGTAGCATAAACAGTTTTATTTCTGTTGAATGTATGGCTGTATATGTAATTACACTTTTTTCAGATTTGTTATCTAGGAAACCAATTAAATGCTCATCTCTTACAACCATGTTATTCATTTCTTACATCTATGGATTAGTACTTAAGTCTTTATGAACGTTAAATTTGTTGATCATTAGCAGTAATTCAGTTGGCATTTCAGAATAGTTTGTTAACAATTTGAATATTACAACACATGTAAAAGGTAAGGCTGAATAGTTAAAAAAAAAAAGGCATTGTTAAGCCTGCTTGAATTAAAACTGCTTTCCTTCTGTTTCTATTTGCCATACACACATACCATATCAGTGCTTATATATAAATGAGCAACATGTTGTCTTGCTACTTCAGTGAGACTGTGTACAGTGGATTCTTCATCTTCTGCCGTCTGTCCGCAAGGTACCTATTGATGTTTTAATCCAGATTGATTAGATTTAATGAAGGACAGTTTATCCTTGAGTGGATGAAAGACTACCCATTTACTCATTTGCATGGCAACACCTCTTGCATTGTTCATTTCTTATTTCATAGGGGGACATTTCGTTGCTAAGCAACTAATGAGAACTACTGCTGCTTATTCCCTAATCATCTCTTAAGCAGGGTAGGGGCCTACTCCTGAGAGTAGTTGCAGTTTCTGCCTTTTCCTCCCTCATTTGACAGAAAATGGAAACGTTCTTAATGATCCTAGAACAGTAGGATCTCTAGTAGACTTTAGGGTTGTTAATTGAAATAAGAAGCTCAAATGAGATGTGATTAGAGAATTGATATTCCATGTTAAATAGACCATTTAATTAATATAGTAAATAAATTTGTCTTTACTACCAACTTACGTTTGGAGACCCTGGTGATTGTAAATGTATTTGCCAGCTTGTCAGTATATTCATATAACAGTATAGCTGTATCAGGAAGTTTGCAATGAAGGAAGACAGAATTTAAAAGCTAACAACTGTTAAAGATGAATGCCTCTGAAAAGGTGTGAATCTCAGGAAGCTATATTCTGAAAGCTCAATTGAAAGTTCATATCTGTGTAGAGAGAACAATACTGAATTGAACATACTTTATTGAATGTATAAGTGGTCGTGCCTAAATGTTAACAGCACTTATTTCCCTCAGTGACATACAAAGAGATTCTAAGATTTGTCTTTAAAAAACCTTTTCATTTGAGTCTTTCAAATATAACCAAGTTGTACTGAGTAATCCATTCAAGTTAAAATGAGTAGGAATGTGCATTTTTCTTAAACTTGAAATACGGACATAACATTTATGAAGTACCTCAAAAACCTTGTGGTTTGTAGTAAAATTTTAGAAGTATTCAAAACTCAGAGCATGAATTGCATTTAATTTAGATAGGAAACATGCAGAACTGTATTTATGTCTAGTAAAATGATTAGCTGTTAGTGTACTTAATATTTACTTTTGATTTTTCTTTTGTTCTAATTTTGGGCTCTGATTTTTCTTTAAGTGAGCATTGGTATGTACCTTAAATTGCTTTATTTATTGCTTTGCTTTGTTGTTTTTGTCTCAATTTTACTCTTCTGAGTCATGATTCATCCTGTTGAAATTAATAATAAAGCCTTTTATTTTGGGTTCTTTCTGTAACGGGGGGAAAAAAAAGACAAAAGAGATTCCAAAGAGATAATAAAGATTAACTGCAGGTTATTATTGTTAATAATGCCATTAAAATAAGTCTATGCTGATTAGGTTATTTCACAATATATCCTGTTTAGTCAACTATTTTGTTGAGATAAAAACCCTGGTTATTTTATCTTTATGACAAATATGAGAGAGACATGAATCCTTCATCTCACATCACAGCTGTGCTCTACTGCAGATGTGCAAGCCTCTATTGGAAGTGTTGCTGAAGAACTTTTGAAGATTGAAATAGCACGTTTAGAAGCGATAACTAATTTGCATAGTAGCATATTTCTCATTTGAATCTGAATGCCAAAAAATAGATTCATTGATCTTTTTTTATAAGGATCGAAGTCAGATATTTTTATGGATAAACTTCAGCACATGGTTTCTCACTTTTAGCGTAGATTGAGTGACTGAATGTAGGAATTGAATATTTTAAATGCTGAGAGTATTCTTACACTGCTGGAAAGGTTGCAAGTATGATGAAAGAGCAACTTGGTAATGTCTCATTAGTTCTCCACTCTGTAATAAAAGCAGAATATTGTATCATTTTCAGCAAGATAAAATTGTTGTCAAACCAAGCCAAAAGAGGCACAACTGCAGATACAGAACAATTTAAGGAAGAATGGCAGTCTTACTGGTTCCTGCTGGAATATGATAGGCTTAAGATTTCTGGCTTAAATTAGGAGAAGAATGAATTTTTAACATTAGGATTTTTTTTTTAATAACATGATTTTGTGTTGATCTAATGTTTGTTTGATTTTTGCCATTGAGAAGTGCTAATAACTTGTCTGCTTATTCTGCTATGATATAGCAGTTTCTTTGGGATTTCCAGCGTTGGTGGTATGGGAAAGCTTATTTCATGTCAGTCCTAACCTCTTATATGATGTAGCACTAATATTCTTTAGAATTCATGCTAATTAATTTCAAGGCAAGTTTTTTATGTCAAACTGAATCCTGACCATTTGGATACAGATCTAGAGGCATTTTTTTGTTATTGTGTTAAGATTCATTATCTGACTGCTCCCTGTTCACTGACACAATGTGAACAAAGAAATTTTACACTGGATTGGATTTTCTTTTTCAAGCTGCCAGACACTGTTCTCTTTATACAATTCTGTGTTACTTGGAGTTCCTGTTGATCTATGTTCTAAATTTTGCCGTTCTGCACGATAGCTTTTGATTTCTTACTCATGGAGTCAGCTATGTTTCTGTTGCATTTAATATTTCAGTAGTTCACTGGGCCTCGTGCGTACACCTAGAACTGCACGGAGAACCTGAATTTACTCCCCACCCACAGAGAAAAAAGATCAGGGGAATCGCCATCATAAGGATGCATTTCAGGCCATTGCTAAATGGGGTGGCTGTATAAGATCACTTTGCAAAAGCTGACAGTGTTGGATCAAGGAAATCAGGAGTTAACAGCAAGTCAAGGGAGAAAATGAACACTATTGTGGCACTTCATCATTTTATATCAGATAAAGAGCATCAAGAAAAATGAGGCTGCTGAAGCCTGGAATGATGCTCAAGATGTTGCCTGCAATTTTCTTGCAATAAAGGAGCGTAGGACAATTCGAAGATGCTCACAAGAACTCGTGAACTAAAAACTTTGGAAACAGCAGTCTTACCCCTGTAAGTATTTTTCTTGTAATCTTAAATCTTATGCATAGTTTAGTACCTGGTGTTTTTATAAATTGATACTGTCATATGACTTCATGCAGTAATTTTTTCGGGCCAGACTGTAATGGGATTGGAAAGGGATTTAGTTACAGAGTATCATTAATGTGTGAACATACAGGTTGGTTGATCCTGTAAAAGCCATCATCCGCCTGTATGCCCTTCACTTTTATTCCCATTCCCTCTCGTATATGATGGGAAATCTTCCTGTTTTTACCACATGAATTCATACTGATTATCACCTTTTTTCTCTCCTTTTTAGCATATCTGCAGAAAAGAAATGTTAAGCATTCTGTTTTTTTCAATAGTTCAATTGAGCTCTGTATCTAAAATTATAATTTTCATAATATGAAGTAATGCTTCAGAGCATTGAATCATGGCTGAATCTGAGATAATTCCTCAGTATTTATATATAGAATAAGAAAAAAAGTAAATTTGCTACATACATTCTTTCCAGAAGGAAGAGGTGTAATTTTTATGTAGTAAATAAATCTGTTTAGAATGTATGTAAAATTGAATTTCTGACTGATGAGACAGTAAACCATAAAGCAAAGGGTATTACTGCATGACTCCAGATAGCTGTTAGAAGACTGTGCCAATTTTGTTTAATATGCATTCATTGTTTTCCTTGCAAGACCAAGCTGAAACATTGCCTGCTGTTGCATGTAATGTGAGACCATTAAACTTCCTTTATAGAAAACTAGGCCTTTCTTATTTGATTCTACCAATTTACTAGTTATTGGAGAGTTGTGTGTTGGGATTTGAGATGATAAAATGGGAAAGATGTAATGTATATGTAGTTAATCTGTGAACTGTAGACCTATAACTGGATTAATGGAATACTTCCTCCTTACAGGCCCTTCGTGAGATTGGAGACTGGAGGAATCATTCTTACTCTCTTCGCCTTTACTAGAAGGAAATACTTCCCAGAACAGAGCTCCCAGGAACATGATGAGTTTCTTCTGTGTGAGAAATTAAAATAATGCATTTGCAATTTCTGAATTCACCAGAACTTTTCTGAAAGTCTTGGAATTATGCTGTTTAACAAGCCTGCAATGTTACAGTGCTTTTTTTGGTTGTTTGAATAAATGTATTTTCAAACAACACTGCACTAAAGTGTTTTTATTTATACATTTAATTGAAACTTTTATGAAACTTATGAAGCTATGATTTATGAAACTTTTACAAACTAAATTTGCATAAAGGCACTGGTGTGAAGCATAACTGACATCTTGACATTTTATTGCTAGTTGAAAGTATTAAGTAAATATTTCCTTTTTCTCATTGTAAAACTTTTGTGGAAAACTATAAAACTATTCCAAATATTTAAATAGCTCTTTAATAATGTAAAAATTCAATGCACAAGTTCCATTTAATCACATTAAATTTTCTATCCTTAATGCAAATCACCAGTAGTGTACATACAAAAGTACATTTTAGTGTTGCTTCCTAATAATTTCTATGACATTTCATAGTTATATTCATGACATTAAATGAAATTGACTGAAACTGTCATAAACATGACCAGTCATCTTTGAAATACTCCTTAATATCTGAATGAAATGTTATATATGATTAAGGGGATGGGAGGATGGCGGCAGCAAAGAGTGAAGAAAGCTCGCACAAAACTATTTTAAATTCAAGTCTTGGAAATACTGACAGCCCAATTTCTATGGAGTCTCCTCCTTGGGGATTTCTAGAAGCCACCTGGCTGATGTGGTCCTTGGCATCCTGCTCTGGGTATCCCTGCTTGAGCAGGGGTTGTGCCAGATGGCATCCGGAGGGTTTCTTCCAATCTTGGCCATTCTGTGATTCTGTAATTCTATCTTCTGTATAAGCTCAGAAAGCATCGTATGCTTGCCTCTGTAAAGATCAGCAGCATGCTCAGGTCAGTGAGGTGAAACTTTGGAATTACCTTTTAACTTCTGCTGCCTTCATGTAATATAAAACTTACTATATGCATGCTTGCTATGTAATACATATATTTATAAAATTGTAATGTGACATATTTTATAAAATTGTAATCTAAGCTTACTTGCAGGAAAATGTTGTTCACTTTGTCAATTACTAGGAATGTTTTTCCTGACTGTCACCCTGTTTATGTGCTGATATACTGTCCAGAGAATGTATTTTTCAATGTGGTGCAAGTAGGTGAAGAAAGAGAGGCTTGTGAATAAAATAAACTAGATTTGAATGTTTTTGTTTGATGTCGTCACCACCTTGCTTTGTACTATGGCAAAGTTTGACGAATAAGCAGAGACCTGTGTTTGTGCCAGTTTATGGGGCTGAGGACTTGATACATACCACTCTACTGCCTGTGCTGTGTGACAGCGTTGAGTTGATTACAGTGGGAAAGCAGCTGGAAATGTTTGGGTGCTACAATCCTAATGGTGTTTGATACCTCGCTAAGAAGCCTTTCTGGAGTTAAATAATATCTGATCCTGCTTCTTGTAGTTTGGCTTGTTCTGCTTAATTTAGGAGCTTCCATGAGACCCTTTTCTTCCTTATATAATTTATTTCATGCTATTTATCAGAGTCCTCAGTTGAAATTCAGCCATTCTTTTTGTTTGGAGCATACTAATGGCCCCATTAGTCACTGCTGTTCTTAGACTGATGTTTATGGTCCTGTTAGAATTCATCCTTGTGAAGAAGCAGTCTATTCTGAGAAGTTGTAGTCACTTTTAAATACATGCATATCCTACTGTGATTCAGAATTTATTTTTCTCGCTTATCTATTTAAATTTCTCTGAGATGTTGTAATGAAAAAAAATAAAGAAACCATGAAATTTTCTTCAGGAAAAACTACATTGCGTCAAAGGAGATTAAAAATATATAGAGAGAGAGAGAGAGAGAGAGTGCGAGTTAAATTTTTGCAATTTATAAAGACCTTAGCTCTCTTTTTGGCAATTGGCTAGGTTATATTTTTAAATTGTTCATCTGTTTTTATGCATGTCTCACTCAAAAATAAACCATATGTGGCATTTGAGCAATTTTCTTATTAGAATATAATACAATTTTTCAGGCCTAATTTGGCAAAGAAATCTTACTAATTTATGTTCTTCTGTTTAATGTTACCAAGTAGGAGAATCTGTGTGAAAACTAATAGAGTTATTTGAATTATTTGTCAGCTAGCAATGTGTGCAAATTGAGTGGCCCTGCACAGTGAGCATTTCATTCTGGTTTAGAGTTTCAGTTAAGGACTTTTTTTCATACAGGTGTACTCAGAAGTACGGTTGGGATTTTTACCCAGCTATGCATTTCGTGTGTGGCTTGAAAGAAATAAAGTTCATCCTCTAGCATCTTTCCTTAGGTGTTTTTTTTAACCTATTGCAAGTCAGTGATGGCATTTGGTACCATATATGAGTGAATCTGTCTGCATAACCTCTCTGAATCTATTTCAATCAAAATGAGATGACTTACCTACTTAATTAATAGAATATTAGCTAGTTGTACCAAATCAATTAGAGCTGCTGTTATTTCTTAGGAGTGTAGTAACCTTCAGAGGGCTTGGAACTGTGTGAACTCAACTGAACGATATATGCTGTAAAATTCATCTTCTTCCAGACCCCATTTGCTATTTCAAGAGGTTAATGTACCCTGCCTTCATTTCATTGCTCTTTAAAGTTAACAGAGGAGCTGCATATTTGGGTAATTCCAAATCAAGTTTAGTTGGACTGAAATGTGTTTCTTTCCATATGCTTTGATCACTGAGCTCATCCAGGCTAGCTGTTGTCAAAATAGGTAGTTTTACTTGCTCTTTTCCAGTCCCAAGCATGCATTCCTGTTGCCCTTCTTCAGTCAGTATTGTTTTTTCTCTAACACAATTCAGCTAAAATTCAGCCCCATAATAAAGTGAATAATTTAAACTCAGAGATCAGAGATGAATATCAGTGCTGGTGTATGAATATTAAGGAGGAAGAGAATAGCAATATCTCTGATTAACACCACCTAACTTTAGATTGTTTTAACTTTTTCATAAGCTGTGCCCCTATAATAAATATTTGTGAATTCTGCTTATGTTTCACTTAACAAGTTGGGAAGAATTCTTAAAAACATTTCAACATGCAGGCTATGGTAGGGTAACCTGCATTTCTAATATACTTCCTTTCTATCACTGTCTTTAATGGCCTCTGTTGTTATTACAATAGACTGTTCTCTTTTTACAAAATGAATCCTCATACACTGTTTCAATTTTGTTTTCACTTTCTTAAGTATACCATTTCCAAGCTAATTAATAGCTCATAAGAAACAGTGGATGCATGGTCTGTCTACACAACAGACATTTTTGGAGAAAAATTTGAATGAACAAGTTTTTGCTATTAGGAGAACAGAGTGCTGTAAATATAATTTGTTTGAGTTATCAGTTTCAACCTCAAGGTAATTTAAAACAATAAAGAAATGCATACATATTCTTTATCCTGGTTCCTCTGTAAGTCTGTATCTTTCACTGTTCTGAACATACAGAGGTTTCTCTTTTGGAACTGCTTGAATTGAGTAAGATTTACACATGACCTTGCTGTTTAAGATCCCAAAGTCACATTTGTACCCTGAGATCATCTTGCTTGAGGCTTCAGCTCTTTTATAGATCTGCATTTCTATGAGGTCTATGTTTTTGAAAGCAATCTAAGCTTTGCCTTCCTTCTTTGCTTCTCTCACCACATGTAAAATTATTTTTTACCATTACTTTTGATATTTTTCATGTGAACTAAAATTTTTGATAGTAGTTTTGTATTATTTCTATTTATCTTTGTAAGCAAAATGTTTGAAGTCTCATTGCAGTGAATTAATGGAGAAAACTCCAGTCAATTTCATAATCTTCATTAAAACAAAAATCAAATTCTTGAAAATCTGTTTGCTTAACCAGTCAGTTCTTATGAACTGCACATGCTGTTTGTCAATGAAGTTGATAAAATATCCTCTTTAGTATTGTTAAGGAAGTATACTAGTAATAGTGCTGAGCATTCAGCTTATGAGAGTCTTATAGCTGAGAAGTGATGTATTCTTTTAACTTCACTCTCTGCTGGGGTAAAATAAACTCATTTAAAATAAAAATTTTCTTCAGCTGCCTTTTAAAAGATGCTTAACCATCTGAAGTTGAATAAGCTAATTTAAGTTAGATTTCTCTGACTGTGGTTAACAGCCACTGTCAAAAATGAAAAAAAGAAGGCATTAAAATTATCCTAATAAGTATATCTAATTATTGAATTGCGCGTTATTTTTAGTTCCGTACTTGTGAGAAAATTAATGTTTTGGTAATGGTATTCATTGCTCATAGCATTATGTGAATTTTGGTTAAAGAAGAAAAAATCTGAATTTTTAAAGTATCTTAATCTTTTAGATGTTTCTTAAGCTTTTAAACTGTCTTCAAAGAAAAGAAAAGAAATCACATGCAGCTAATAACGATTATATTAGGAATAGGATAGAAAAGTTTGGCAAAATGGAAAGTGGTAGACTTGTACTGTACTAACAGTGTATTAGAAGGTGCTCAGGTATTTAAATGAAGAAACATAAATGACTTGTTTTGAGTATTGCTTCACAAGAGAACTGTGTTATATTAAAAAGAAAATTTTCCTGCCTTTGGGAGGAGAGGAGAAAGTGCTTCTAAATGAAAAAGGATTTAAAATGTCCCTGTAATTAAGAAGTAAATGATCACTGAAGTCCCTTCCAACCTGGGCCATTTTGTGATTCTGTGATCATTTATGTCTGTAGGCATAAGATTACTTTTATCTTCTTAGCCTTCCAAACGTATTTTCATGTTCTGATGCAGAAATCTCACACAGCTGCTAGGTCAAAAATACCTGGATTAGATTTTCTTATACCTTCACTTCCTAGTATCTAGCTGTGTGGACTCTTTGCTTAAACATTTTTTTTTTGGAAAAACTTTATATATCCAGTCCTACAGAAGGAATGAGAGAAACTTTTTACTGTACTACTGCTTTTACTATGAGATGTGTTGAACAACTCCTGAAATTAATGACTTATCCGTAATCACTAAGTTGGTCTGGGGCCATACATGTTCATCCTGCAAAATCTCACCTTGTGCTAATTCTTTGTGTTTTTTGTTGTTGTTGTTGTTTTGTTTTTTTGTTTTTTGCTGGCTGTATGTTTTCAGTTCACTGTGGGTTTTGTCCACAACTTGCTGTGCTACCTTCTGTATTTCGCCAGAGCATGTATTTCATTAATTTAATTTTGTACTGTGTTCAAATGCATCATAAATATTCTGAGGTACCATAATACTGTTTTGTTAACTCATAAACAGAATCACTTTTTGATCAAAAGCTGTGTCTGCTGTCTGTGCTTTTCTCACATCATTTCACTACTGTCAGGGATTTTCATTCTCTTGAGTACAACTTATGAGATCATAACAATTGCTCTGTTGTTTATATTATTTCCTTACTTAGTATTTAAAGTGATTTTTAATTTTCTTCACATGCAGATCAACAACTTTTGCTTGTGTTCTACTTTAAGCTTTTGTACCTGAGTCACTTGTCTGCATTTTCTTCTGGTCTGCAGTTAAAGTATCTCTGTACTTTCTTATTTTATCTACTGTTATACATTTTCACATGAAAATGAAAACAACCACGAAATTTTGTCATTAGCAATCAGAATGAGTTGTAACTGACCGACTGTATTGATTTTAAATTTTTGAGATTTTCAGCTAGTTCTGAGATTTGTCTGTTAAAACAGCCTGGTTTTGTATTATTAAATTGTCTGTTCTAGCTCTTCTGTGGTTTTAAGGCACTCTAAAGAGTTGTGGAAAAAGGAATTTTTTTCCCCATGTGTATATTATATTTGTGTGTATGTATGTGTTTGTATGTCTATATGTATACACACACATACATGTAGGTCCCTCCAAACGTATTGCTTCCTATTTATTTCCATGAAAACAACAACAAAAGCATGATAACACTATTTGATAGAGCAAATTTTTGGCTACAAAACCATCTTTTTCATCATAGTCATCACAATTAGCTGTGCGTTTTCGCCAGTGGTGAATGAGAGTCTGTATGCTGTGCTCATAAAAATCTATATGGTCACATGGAATGCTGTCACCACGCTGAAATGCAGCACCCGCTGCCTCGTTGTCCTCTCATCCTCATTTTTATCTCCATAAACGTTCACCAAGCTTCAATGAATGTCACTGAGTGCAACTTTGTTTTAGATGTGCTTCCATGTCAGATGCCATTCTGTCAGACTGCCCCTCTGCTGCTATCTGTTGCACAGCAGTAAATTATAACAAAATACTGGTGGGAAGATTCAGCCTCTATTACCGTGCTGCCAATATCTTCCTCTGACACTGTGGGCCAACGTAACAAAATCAAAGGCATTACTTTCAGAGCAGCCCTTTCATTTATACACTTCTGTGTATAAACACAATTACTGATATGAATTCTGATTATACTGAAAATTTGGCATCTCTCTGTGTATTTTGAAGTTCTTTATTGTACTTTTTTTTAAAAGAAAGCTTCCTTTTGTGATGCTCAGTGCACACCCCTAGAACTGTAGAAGTTTAATGAAATGGGCAGAATTATGAGGACAGGCTGAGGGAGTTGGGGCTCTTCGGCCTAGAGAAGAGAAGGCTCCAAGGAGACCTTACAGTGGCCTTCCTGTGCCTGAAGGGGATGTACAGGAAAGATGGGGAGGGACTTTTTGTAAGGGCATGTAGCAACAGGACAACAGGAGGTGGCATTAAAGTGGAAGAGGAAAAAAATGAAGAAAAAAGTTATTTACTGTGAGGGTGGTGAGACACTGGAACAGGTTGCCCAGTGAGGTGTGGATGCCCCCTCCCTGGAAGTGTTCAAGGCCAGGCTGGATGGGGCTGTGAGCAACCTGGTCTAGAGCAGGATTGGAACTACATGATCTTAAAGGTCCCTTCCAACCCAAACCATTCTGTGATAATATTACCTTAAAGTAATAAATTTCTGGTAAGATAGAAATATTTTTTTGTGGATTCTATTGTCTCTTTTTGGCAAGTAATTACGGAACGAATTGACTTGTACTGTGAGGAAGTCAAGAGAGTTCTGGAAATTATTTTATGGTATTGTATTTGGAACTACAAACTGGAAATATTGCATTATGGGAATAAATGAAAAACAAAAACTTTAATAATTATAGAAGCAGTAAAATGAGATTGAAGAGAAGCCAAAAGATTTCTGCAGGTGTAAAAGTGGAAAAAAAAGTGAAGAAGGAGAAAGTTAATTACAATTAATGTAACTATGGGAGAGGCATGTATTCTAAAGAGATTTGTGTATTTTCGCTCTGGCTTGTACATTCATTTTACTCTCCCTCTGGTCTCCATATAGTTATAATTAATGATCATCTTTCTATAGTGCAGAAGCACTGAGTTGTTTATACTTGCAGATCTAAATCTTCTCAATTGTGCTTTCAAACAGACTGGGGAATGACTTTAATGACTTCTGGCATCCAGTTTCACAACTTTGTGTGTTTATTATGGAGAAACTCACAGGAAGAAAAGCTAAAAGAGAATGAATTGCTTAAGCAATGATAACATGCTGTACAAATTGTCAGAAGCATAACATTCAAATACTGTTGATACAGATCAGTAACATCTTACGACCTACAAGAAAGTTTTCAAATTAAGATGATTCAATACTTTTAACATAGCTGTAAGCAGCGTTTTTCCTCTCATTTTCAACAGCATATATGGTAAATTAATTCAATGTTCAATTCAGGCATTTTTTTCAGAACTCTGTGCTGAAGCTGTTTAACTTAAATAGGCTTTGTTTGGAGTTTAAATACAACAACTTTTTTAATCATAGAGAAGTAGACAAAGCTTCTTAAACAAACTGTGTTTTCTTCAGCAGCATGGGAATTTTTGGCTTGTTTTTAATTCAGAAAATATCAAATTCTGAATTTCTGCTGTAAGCTATGGAGGTGTTAAAGAGAAGTGAAAAGTACTTAAGAAGACCAATGACCAAAGAAGAAAAAAGAAATCAGTTCATCAACTTCATACTTACAGAAAATGTTTAATGCCTTTAGTAGCGCATTTTGTTTATTTTTGACTCAAACTTCTCTTAATTTACTGACTTATAAATAGTATTATCATTAAAAAGACATTTCTGAGCAGATTTCTATGTTTTATCTGGTTAATTATGAGAAAAAAAAATCCTTAAATTACAGTCATACTGAAGTATTTTGCCTTTCTTACATTTATGTAGGAAGTAAGTAAACTATATTCTTTGCTTCCGTGTAGTTTCTGTTCTTCACGTGGAGAGTATATACTCTGTTATTTCATTATTTCTTTATTTTAATGATAAATACCTATATAAATCGTTTGAATATCATGATAAAAGCATGCATGGTTTATTCTTACTTTCTATTCTTGTTTTTTGCCATCAGTTTTATTGGGAAATTATAAATTGCAGTAAATTAAGATAGTTAAGGAATGCACTCAAGAATTAAGCGAGATAAGACGTAGTGTTGCCTTTGCAATCAGAGTTCATCTTGCTCAACTATGCTTCTTTTAATTTAGTGTATGGCAATTTGTGCTTAAAAAATGTGCAAGTAATGGATGTTACTCACGTTTTGTGCTTTTAATAAGGCAGTAAGTTTGTAAGACATATTTCTTCCCAATTTGCTGTAATGATGTAGGACATAAAGATTATGTGCTTCATTGTTTTGTGTAAACATATTGCCCGCTACTGTAGAGCTTGGTTTTGCAGCAAACTGCAGCAGCCATAAGCTTGTGTGTATAATGTCACTGAAAAGCAGTTATTTTCTGTGCCATTCATTTTTCTTTTAATTTGAGAATTTATTTTGATGTTCAATTGAATGCTCGTAATGGGTTAAAACAATTTTTTTTCCAGCAGTGTGCATTTATGCTTATTGTTGTACGTAAATGGTTGGTGAGCTTTACTTGAGAGTAGCAACTTTTTCAGTCTTTCATCAGTGAAAAAATTAAACCTGTGAAACTTGAAATTGTTCATATTAACATAAAATTTCTTGAATGATGTTTACCATTTTAATGTTTATCTAAGTTTGTCTAGTTAAAGTTAGCCACATAATTTATTAAATACATAAGTGTTTATGGGAGTATTCAAACTCATTCCTTTTCTCACCTTTTACTGTGAAGTACTTAAGTGCAAGACGGTGTGTTCTTTGCTTCTGTCACGTAAGAAATCTTAATTGTATGTACTTGTCAGTCATCCTCCTATATTTGGTTACACAGACAATTTTTAGATTGTGAAGTACATTTTGACCTAAGACAGTTGTTTTTTTCTATCTGATAAATGCTGTTTAATTCTGTACATTCATTTATGAACTTTTTTTTGAAGGCTCTTCCATTATAAAAGTGCAGTGCTAAAATTCTGACTTTAAAATGCATTATAATTTCATACCTTAAAAATTTTCTAATGTTCGGCTGCCTCTGACAGAGGTTCTCTGTGTAATACAACTCGTGTGTTACCGTTTTTAGAAGTGCTTTTGAGTGCGTGAAATATACATTTTTGTAAACAGCTGTATGTGGAATTCCTTGAAATATAATGCTTTTTACTTACTGTTGTCACAGATTTTTAAAAAGCATCTCTTCTGTTTAAAGAAGTGCGCATTGCCTCTGAACATAACCAATCATACTGAATGTAAAAAAACTTCCATGTGCTGAGTTAAATTTAGAGTTTTCAGATCTTTTTACAGTATCCTCAAGGTGTTGTGGAATTGGTTTTAAAAGAAAAATGGTCTATTGTTTATCCATCTGCACCGATACTCCTATGTCTTGATATGTCAGTCATTGATCCTAAATTTTTTTAAGGGATTTTTGTCATATTTTTTGTTAAGATCTGTTGCTGTGCAAAATTTTGAGGTCTTTTCATAATTGCTGCCCCCTGTTCTTTCCGCAAATAATACATTCCCAGTTAAAATGTCACAGGACAATAGAAATTGAAAGGAAGTGGAAGAGGTTACACTGGGCAGTGTCATATCCCAAGTTAGGACCAGCTGTATATAGGACCAAAGCTGTCTATCATTTTAAGACCTTCCCCCACAAACCCAGGCAACACACTGAGTCCCACATAATGCCTTTTTCTGTCTTGTACCAGAACCCGCTGTCTGTTCATTGCTGTGATCTCCTCTCCTCCATCACCTGTGTCTCCTGCTGATATCTACTGATCTAAATAGCCTCTTGCAACTGAAACCAGTTACTTTGCTCCGTCACTGAATAGATAGGAAAATTTAATTATTTTTTCAGTAGTTAAATTATGCACATATAAAGACTATTTTATTCCTCTCTTTAGTTGTCTTTATTATTTAAAAACAAATAAAAAAATTCCGCACTCAACACTTTTTCTGGTGTATCCTCCAAATCCTCTGTCCCTGGGTCTTGCTTTAGACTTCTTTGGGCAGGCGGTGGTTATGTCTTCCTGTTCTTGTTCTCTGCTCTGTGTATTTGTGTGTATGTATATACCTAGGCTCGTTGCTTAAAAAAAATTAAATGATAAGCTCAAACTAGGTAATTAAAAAATGTGGTTTGGGAGGCAAATTCAACCTTTAATCTTTCATTTCCTATTCTCCAAGTGCCTTTTGAATTTCTCAGGAAACTCCCTTATCAGGCATTCTGTGTAAATGCTCATCAGCATCCTGTGCTCGTCATGCATATTGGATGCTAATTACTTACTAGTCTTCTAATTTGGTATCACACGCACCACTTCCCTCTGGCAGTCTGTTTTGGTTGACAGCAACAAACCTATTGAAGTGATTACTTTGTGAAGAATATGCACTGAATGTTGTGTTCTTCTTTGTCGCTATTTTTTTTTTTTTTTTCAAGAGCTGTCATCTTAAAAGCTTTGAACACTGCTGTTCTTCAGTGATGTCATTCTCAGCTCAGTGGCTTAAGTTTGTTTTTTTTTTTTTTTTCCTAAATGTAACTTGGCCAGATTTCTTGCCTGCGTAAAAGTTTGGTAGCCAGATCTGTGTTTTGTTCTATGCAAGTTCTGCAGGTCAAAAACGTGTTGCTTCCACCTGGTCTATGTAGTTCTCTTTGGTACTCCATTTTTGTGGTGGACTTGCTGAATCAATAAATACTTCTTATGTATTGAGTTATACCTCAGTTGTGTGCCTACAAAGAGCCTATGTCTTTTGTTTCATTTACAACACGAGCTGAGAATTTCTCTATGTTTCAAATAAATTATCACACTCAAAAACCAAATGTATTTCTGTGTAGATGTGTGCAATGAGTTATGAATAGAAATTAAGGGCAAACTGTGGGCTACGTATTGAGGAAAAAATATTTTGCCATTAAAATTTGGTCTACAAAAAGCTTGAGTAGAAAATCTTACTGGCAAGCATGCAGACCCGCTAAAGGAAGTATTCCGATGATTTGCTGGTCACTGTTATGCAGTCTGGAGTTAGAGAGTAAGTATAAGAGATATTTACTCTTTTGCAATAGAACTAATTGTAGAGTCATGCATTAACTTTGACCATAAAAATTAGGTCAAAGTAATCAAGCTTGCAGTGTTTTTGGAGAAGGTGATTTACCTTGTTATCCAGGTCAGTGGAGATTGTAATGGTTCTGTCATATATGGCAAAATAATATGGAGACTTAATAAAGTAAAATGATTAATGATAAAACCATTACTCTTATATTGATGTATGTAATTGTATATATCCTGCTTTGTATTACATCTTTAGGAAGTTGTGGCAGATGATCTGAAAACAAGTGTAAGATTATTAGCAGTCTTTAGACAGATGAATTAACAGTACAGGTTGTATGAGAACATGACTTGTAATAGGGGAATATGTGAAATGCAATAAGGTCACGTTTACCTGAGCCTGGACTGGTGAAATGATTGGGTTCTTTTTATTTTTTAATTTTACCTTTGTGACTTCACTATCACAAAGACAGGGAAGTTTTTGCTTTGGTAATTAATCCTTACCAGCTCAAAAGCTATTTCTATCAGATAAATATGTAATTAGGAACTTTTCAATGGGAGATATTGATGTGGTTATGTAAATATTTAATTAGGTAATTGCTACTGAAAGAATTTACATTTAAATGCTCTATTATGTTCCGATCCCTTAGAAAAGTGCTGCTTCCGTGCAACAATGACTAAATAGCTGTTTTGTAAGACTTTGAAAACTGAGATTGTGATGGAATACGTAACATCTTCTAGAAATATTACTGTGTACCTCCGAATGCAATCATATGTGTCTAATTCTGTAGTTTGTGTCCTTTGCTGGTAACTCTGAAGCTATGACATGTATAGTATTTACAATAAATTATTGTAAATGTTACACAGACGAGCACCTGTGCATGTGTGGTCATAGTGATTTCCTTGCAGATAGCTGCAGTATCTGTATACTTTGTGCTTGAAATGTATGACAGTTCTTATACACTAGATGAGAGATACGTTTACACAAAGTAATGCTTCATAAAGAAACGATTTTAAGATGTTTAGAGAGGCTGTGCTTTGTGCATTTGCATATTTGTTATTTTGTGTATTGAATATGTGTAGAGAACAATCCTTCATCAAACAGGTTTGTTCTGGGTTGTACAACTTTCTTATCTTTCTTATGCCACCATCCATTTTAGTCTCTACTTTTCACTCTAGTGAACCCTTCTGAGTTTTCAGTATTTATTTCAGCACAGAATGTCTTCATAAATAGAATTCCCACTGAAGTTTAAGTTTTCCATTTCTTTAATTAATGTAGAAAAGTGTATTGTATGATTCTATCAGTCTGTAACAGGAGATATATTTACCCCCTATAAAATTAAATAGTTTTACAAAAATCAGGTACATTTAAAAGACAATGAGAGATCAGATAGGAACTTTGTGTTATCATTTTGAACAGCTTCTACCGAATTTACTGACTAGGCTTAACCTCATCTCTAAACCTGTTTTGAATGGCCACAAGCCATTGTTTGTTTATTGTGTTTACTCTCAGCTGTCACTGGAGTAGTAAATGTGTGACTACTTGTAATTAATTATTATTATTATTAATCTATCTATCCACTGCCTTAGGGAGTGGATCTAGTTAAAGCCATTTAGAAAAACTTATTCTTAATACACTGTGGGATGTTTCAGAAGCACTCAGTGGCAATCAGTAAAGAATGGCTAATACCATGCTTACAGCAATGCACACATACAGATCAGCATGCATCGACTCTATGCTACAGCAGTTTTCCTGCAGGCAACTATTTCACTGTCTTCTACAATTACATAGATAACAAGATAAAAATCTCCACAGGAAACTGAAGAAAATTAGAAATGTTACTGTGAGACTTTGTAGTTGGGAGTTCTTTATGCAGTGTTTTTTTCCCCCCAAGATATTTATGCACATACACATTTCTCTGCTTCTTTTCCCCATATTCTTGTTACTTAATCTTTATACTACTGTCCATTCAGATTTCAGTCATTGGAAACAAATCTGAAGTTATCTAAAACTCAATTTTTTAGTTCTGTTTTCAAACAAAATTCTTAAATTGGAATAATGTTTTGTCTTATCCGCTTTTAAGATGGTTACACAAACTGGGAGAAGAACTCTATGAGAGCAGTCCTGCGGAGAAGGACTTGGGCCGGGGCTGTCCCAGGTGTTTATACAGACTGGGGGATGAACCCCTTGAGAGCAGCCCTGCGGAGAAGGACTTGGGGGTCCTGTGGACGAGAAGCTGGACATGAGCCAGCAGTGTGTGCCTGCAGCCTGGAAGGCCAACTGTGTTCTGGGCTGCATTAAAAAAGGTGGCCAGCAGGGAGAGGGAGGCGAGGCCGCCTCTGGAGTACTGCGTCCAGGCCTGGGGCCCCCAGCACAGGAAGGACATGGAGCTCTTGGAGGGCACTAAGATGATCAGAGGCTGGAGCACCTCTCCTATGAAGAAAGGTTGAGGGAGATGGGATTGTTTAGCTTGGGGAAGAGAAGGCTCCAGGGAGATTTCATTGTGGCCTTCCAGTACTTGAACGGAGCATAAAAACAGGAGGGGCTCTTAAGCAGGCTGCTTAAGAGGGTGGATAGTGATAGGACAAGGGGGAATGGTTTTAAACTGAGACATGAGAGGTTTAGGTTAGATATTAGGAGGAAGTTTTTCACTCAGAGGGTGGTGACACACTGGAACAGGTTGCCCAGGGAGGCTGTGGATGCCCCATCCCTGGAGGCATTCAAGGCCAGGCTGGATGTGGCTCTGGGCAGCCTGGTCTGGTGGTTGGCGACCCTGCGCATAGCAGGGGGTTGAAACGAGATGATCATTGTGGTCCTTTTGAGCCCAGGCCATTCTATGACTCTGAGATTCCATGATTTTTACTTCTTCTCTTGTTTGTTTGTTTTAACACCTTCTGCTTTTTTTTTTTTTTTTTTTTTTTTTAAATATCTTTGTCTTCATCCAAGTAAGCCCTCTCTCTGTGCTACTACATTTGCATGCAGTTTTTTTCCCCTTAAAACCACATGGGAAAAGAAATATTTTGCACTGCCGCCTATATAAATCAGCACTAAATATGTAAAATGGTACTTTGCATATATTGTCTATCAAATATTCCTTAATGGATCTTGTCATGAAAATGGATGGCCTATTTTTATTTCAGCAGAAGTGTGGGTCACTTAAATATTTAGAGTCAGTTTTTGAGCTTCCATAATAAAATGCGGAGCAACCATTGCAGATCACTGAGCATTTGCTTGCTTCTTGCTTTTGTGATGCTTTGCCTTCTTTATTTGATTTAGTGTCTGGATGACTTCCACAGTGTGGGCATACACCACATTTTAGTAAAAAAAAAAAAAAAAAAAAAAAAAAAGATGATTAATATAATGGTTATAATAAATATACTTCTTAGCCAGTGTAATACAAATTGGCATCCCTCAGGAGTCAGTACTGGGACTGGTGCTCTTTCATATTTTTATCTCTGACATTGACAGTGGGATTGAGTGCACCCTCAGCAAATTTGCAGATGACACCAAGCTGTGGGGTGCAGTCCATACGCCTGAGGGAGATGGGATGCCATCCAGAAAGACCTGGACAGGCTCCAGCAGTGGGCCCAGGTCAACCATATGAAATCCAACAAAGTCAAGTGTGAGGTCTTGCACTTGGGTCGTGGCAGCCCCCACTATGAGTACAAACTGGGGGATGTAAGGATAGCCCTGCTAAAAAAAATTTTTTGGGAGAAAAAATTGTCTTTTCCATTTTGTATGATTTCCTTTGGATTACATGTGGTTACTTGAAAACAAACAAATTCTCCTTGAAAAGCTATAGTCAGCTTTTAAACCATTTTACTGGTTCTCTAAAAGGGGTATTTTGGGGCTTTCTTCTCTCAGACCTTGAAACGTTTTATTGTGTGTGGTACAGACATAAACGTTCTGCAGAGGTTGTTCACGCATAACATGAAGGCTTCTGATAATCCTCTTTCAGGTGTGAAATATCTAGAATGAAGTAATTTATTATATATTAATTCTGGTTAACCAGGCATGATTTGAGATTTTCACAGTCTGCAGGAAATTAAGTATTCATTAATATTTAAAGCCATTAGATGACACAGTTGAGCAATAAATGATTCATTTGGTCCCTGCTTAAGTAAATGTTCGTTGAAGTTTCTGACTAGAAGATAAGTGGTGCTTATCTTTGTTTTCAGTTATTTTCCTCATCTTTGCTTTATTTATTCTATGCACCTCATTGACTTGTCTTCTTCCCTCTCTTTTCCTGAAACAGAAGAAGAAGAAGTGGAAAATTTTGATGTTTCCAGTCTGCCTGAAGAAGTGCTGCAGAACATAGAAGCTGACAGTTATTGGTGCATGAGCAAGTTGCTTGATGGCATTCAGGTAAATTGATTTTTCCTGTCTGTAAGTAGTGGAGATAACTGATTAATGTCATGGCTTTGAACTGCTTTAAGGTTGTTGGGAAAGAATGCATCTGTGAAAAACAGGGGAGGAGTAGATTTTCCCATTGGAGAAATCTGCTGCAAA
The DNA here is from genome assembly GCF_987193195.1 of Phasianus colchicus. Taxonomy (NCBI): domain Eukaryota; kingdom Metazoa; phylum Chordata; class Aves; order Galliformes; family Phasianidae; genus Phasianus; species Phasianus colchicus. Next base: position 16,916,205 of record NC_143436.1, read on the forward strand.
TTTGGCATATTAGGAAAAAAAGTTCAACTTTTTTGTTCTTTTCATGACTTTTTATGATGTGCTAGAGCAGAGTAAAAATGTCCAGTTCTAGAGTCATATTATGCATCTCAGTCACCAATTGTACAGAATGTTTACTTAAGTCTCTAAGTAGAAGAGTCCCAGTGAGATTCTGAAAAGCTGGCTTCTGTATTTATTCATTTTGAAGTGATTGATACGTCATCCTTTAAACTTACTGAACTTCCTCTTACTAGTTCCTGAAATTATTTTCATATTTTTAAAGTGTCTGGTTTAGGCTTGATATTTCTACAACCTCACTGAATGTTGTCTGAATTGGTTCAACATAGGAAAGCTATTAATATGGACTCAATTTTGTCGTAAGTGCTGCAAGTAACAGCAGAGTGGAGGATTTGTGAGTACTTGTTAGTTGAATCTACAAACTAAAAGTGTGGCTCAGCGTCTTGTATTTAGGTGAGGGAGGAGTCAGTGCAGTCTGGCAAAGATTAAATGGTTGTCGAAACATCTGTATTGGATATTTAGCATTTTACAACACTTTATGCTGCATCGGCATTGCAGCAGTAAAGCAGATACTTCTGACTTTACAAAGAAGTTATCTGAATTAAATTTTATAGACTTTATGTTGTGATAGACATAAATAGTATGTCGCTAATTCTGTTTTTCAGATCTGTCATTTCAGATAAACATTCTGAATCTTGTAGAAAGTAAAAATAATCTGACTTTTGAAAGTCAGAACATATGCAAGAAAATAATAATCAGTGTGTCTTTCTGGGCTGTGATGAGATCAAAGCTGACCTTTGCGAAAAACATGAAAGTTTCCGAAAGGTGTTGATTTCTCCTTTACACTGGCAACAAAGAATGTTAGCGATGTTCACTAGGCAGATGGTTGCAGTCAGGGTTCATTTGCTGTTTTCAGTGAGCTGATTAGAAAATAAATTATGGTTACAACTATTTAGCACTTCACTGCCGCTGCTTTTCTTTTTTTAAGTGATGTTCATACCATCTCTTTCTCATTATTCCCTGATTTTAAATGAGCTGTACACATAGTGCGGAGAATCTTTGCTTTGAGATTGTTTCAGTATTATTTTGATGACAATAGAAGAATTAGTTACAGGGATAGCAAAACTTTGGTTGATTAATTCCTAGCATTTTTGTGAAAGATGAGATGATGGAAAAGTGCTTTTGGAACATATGATGGATTCAATCCTTCTGATAGGTCTCATGTATCTTATTTAGTTTTCAATACCTTTTGGACAAATGCTTGAAAACTAAAGTGTTTATTTCTCCAATTACTTTTAATGCAGTGAAGAACATGGAGCTTGAATTTATGTATCTGGAAAATGCCTATCCTCCAATCATTAATAAGTCATCGTTAAATATCAGTAACAATAAAAATTCACGTGAAATGAAGCTGTTATTTTCAATGAAATTAATGTTCTTGAGATTCCCGATTTTGATAGCATTTTTAGGATGTTTTTCACGTTTTAGTACTTAATGTTTTGAAAAGTGCTTTGACATACTCTTGCTTATGTGTATGTTTTAATATGAATGCTTAATTGACAAAAGCACGTTGCAAAATTACACTCATAACAGAATTTATTTTTTTATGATATTGAGTCAAGAAACAGAACACTTTAATTTCCGTGAGGGTATTTTGAGTATATTTCTCCTTGTTCAATGTCAAATGAGTAGTAGCTCAATTTTTGTGTAGCATCATTGAAAAACGTAGTCCTTTTATCATATTGATCCCTGTAAAAGATGCTGCATTTCTTATTTCATCCTGGCTAAATGACTACATTTCAAAATATCTGACCACGTATCAAGAATAAAAGTCAGAACTTGAAATCTACTTGAAGAAATGTGTGTAAAAAATATTTTACAATTTTGTCTGATTTTGGAAAATCTCTCCCAGGGCCACTGCTGTACTTTTCTTCTAGAAAAGGAAATTTAAAGATGACATCATTTCTCCTTAAAATTCTGTTTTCGTACAAAAACATCAAGTGCTGATAAACAAATTATTGAAACTAATTGTAATGGAATTAAACTGCATTGATTAAAAAATTTAAGCTCGTACATAAATGGAATGGTTATCAATTGGATGTATTCAGGGATGCACTCATCTATCAAAAGCAGGCTTGAAATATTATGCTAGCAGTGTGACTAATGATGTTACAGTTAACTCATTGCAACTGCAGAGTGCTGCTGAAATAAAAGATTTTGCTTCTTTTTTTTCCCCTCCCATTCTGCTTTCTTGTCTCCCTATGTGTTTATACCCACTTTGCTGCTCAGATAGAGGGGTCATGTTGCAAGATGAGTTTGTTGGGATAATTAATCCAACTGGAAATTATCTTGTTGAGAAGTGGATGAAAGACTGTTTTACTGAGCTGACTTACATTCTGGACATGTGATTATAGGATCCTTTGAAAGGAGACAAGGACTAAATGGGGACTGGGGTGTTAGGATAATGTGGAATCATTAAATTTAACGTCAAGCCCAAAGTGCATAAGAGGATTTATATCAAACTAATAAACCCGTGCTCCTCCCTGCTCCTGAACGCTGATTCCTTTGTAATCTCTCGCTGAGAGCAAGAGCTGTGAGCTGATTTAGAGATCTGAATCACACAACAAAAAAGCCCACATCAAATACCTTAAACTGGCACTGCAGCAAAAAGATGAGTAGAAGTAACCAGCAGGGCCAAGGCATAATCACAGCAGCAAAGATGAGGATTTACTTTGCTGTAGATTCTAAATTTGTCAAGCTTGTTGCTGATACTCAGTAAACTAGATTGTCCACTTTAGGTTTCTCTACTTCTCAGTGAAGTTGCTACTGATTGTTTCTTGGAAATAGCTCTCCCTATTCCCTCAGTATTTTCCAGGTAATCTACTATACATACATTGTGGAATGTCTTTACAGCCAACGAGCAAAAACTCACAAAGCTAAAAAAAAAAACATGAAAAAATATACAGTTAGAAAAAAAAGCCCAAATCCTAAACAAGCTCAGTGTTTAATGTTTCCTTCTTTTTAATGAAAATACATTGCAGGAGACTTATGTATGACAGCTGATATTTTGTCTAAAATACCTGAATAACTGATGCAAGGAATGTGTGATGCTGTGGCAATAACTGCAATCTGGAAATATGTGCTGAATAGCCATAATATATTAATGAGTGTAGCCTTTCCATTTGGTGTTGGCATGTCAGGAGTGGATAAGCTTAAAGAGTATACTGTGATAACAGTTAGGTACTGGGATATTTTGGATAGGAAGGGGCCTCTAGAGCTCATCTAGTTCAGCTTATTTCTCAGAGGAGGTTCAAATCTGTGATAAGGTTTCCCAGGGTTTTGTCCAATTGTATCTTGAAAATGTCTGGGAATGGAGGCTGCAGTATCTCCTGTGAGGGTAACCAGTTCAAATACTTGACTGTCCTTGTGGAAGTTTCCCCCCACCACCATATGAAACATTTCATGTTTCAATTTATACTGCTTGTCTCTCATCTTCTCAATATACACCATTTAAAAGTCAAATTCTGTCATCTTGCTGACAAAGATTTTAGCAGGCTGCTGTTACATACCTCTAAAACCTTCTTCAGTCTGAAAAGCTCCAGTTTTCTCAGCCTTTCAAAGGGGATGCACTCCGTTCTCCTCAGCATCTTGATAGATCTCTACCCTTGTTCCAGTTCTTTGAGGATAAACAGACTCCTTTTCACAGAAACCCGTGCCAGGAAGTCTTCAGCTTGTATTCTTGCAGGAGGTTCCAGTTTATAAATTTCTGAGAATGTGTACCACTGTGTTCAAAACATGTCTAAAAACACCACTATTTTTTGTAATTTTCAGTAAATTACTTGATTCACACTTACAATCCGTGATTAACATTTAGCAGTATTTTGGTAGGTACATTCATATGGCAAGCAAGGATCGTGTTTTTTTTCTGCCTGATTAGTTTTATAAATTACTTTGTCTTACGTTGCTATTTGAAGAATCCATAGTGTTTCAGATGTCAATCCATTTTGCTTGTGATCAAAGCCAGTCTTCTTTAGAACACTTCTAAATTGTAGGTGATGCACGAGTACTTCTGCATTTTCATCTTTAGGAATAATGACTGTGGACATGAGAAAATGAGACAGAACTTACCCCACGAGTACTTTTTTCCTTTCAAGTTGACATTCGCACACACCTTTTTTAATTAACTTTCTTTTTTATTACTGAATCATCCTTTATAACACTTTCCTCAACAGTCTCATTAGTATTCAAGAAAAAGTTCACATAGATCTGTGCCTTCTGAAAACGTAACATTCACATATAAAATTAAGTATAACTCTTCATTTTAAGTTCAAGTGTAATGGTAATAAAATAACCAAAGGAGAAATATATGCATTGCATAATGATCTAACCAGATGTATTAAAAACAGCAGTAAAATTTTAATATCGTTATTTATCCAGGCCTGGGAATTATTAGAATAAAAGCGAAATAATTCATTTGCAGGAACTGTAGTGAGATGAGGTGTATGTTAGATATTTCTGTGGCTGACTAAGTAGCAAGATTTACAGTCTGCAAAGGGAAAGTTGTTGCTAACCTGTGCCTCAAATCTTAGTTGTAAGTGGATGGATAGAGTGCTTCTTGGAAAATCTTTCAAAGGGTCTGAGGGAACAGATACTTAGCATGAATATTTAGATCAGACTTTGAGAAGTCTGTACAGAAATAACACTAAAACTTTTGAAAATTCCTCACAGGACCTTTCAAAGATCTATTCTTAAGAAAAAAGTAGGTCAAAGATAGCTTTCATAACATCCCTGCAAGATAAAGGTCTTTCGCTAGCACATCTGTATTTCACTGGGTAGCCAGGTACTCATAACTGAACTAGTTTCAGCTAGCCAGGTTAGTTATGGAATCATAGCATCAAGGTTGGAAAAGACCTCTAAGATCATCCATTCCAACCACCCACCTATTACCTGTATTTTCCCACTAAACCCTGTCCCTCAGTACAACACCTAAACAATGATAAATTGCAGACCTGTTAGCTGTGAGTATGGAGTTTGTTAGCCAAGATAGACGTATATAAAAGAATGTATTTTGCAGCTGTCTGTCTCTACCTCTTATCTGTCTCTTTGTATATGGACCATGTGTATATTGCATGCGTGTGCTTTCATGCACTAATCAAGTTTCTGTATCATGGGTTGTTGCAAGGTCTGTCTACTTGTGCAGTTACAGTGGTAGCTTATCTAGGATTTCTGGGTATACTTCAGTTCAGTGCTCCATTTAGCTTAGGTGTTCTTTCTTACCACTTTCCTCAGCTGGGCATAGCACTACTAGTATGGTGTGTTCAGAGGAAATGTGGACTAACAGTCACTAACATTGCATAGCTCATATTGAAAGACAGTATTGCAGTCGTGCAGTTGTTCCTGTGTTAACAGTTCGTGATGCCAGCAGAAATGCATGCTTTAGAAATGTGGAATTCCTGTAAGGAATTTTAAGAAATGTTAGAGAGTATTTTGTTCTTTATTTAGCTCTTCTAGCATTTGAGCTGCATATCTGTGCTGTGTCTCTTCCTGCAGTCAGTAGCTCTGTAACCCAATCTGTGTGACAGAACTTCTATATGGTAATAACTATTTAGTAATTTCCAAAAGTCCAGGACGTTCATTTTATGATAGTGCCTTGTCCAAGTTATATCCTGAAAATGACACAATGTCTTTTCTTTAAGCTGTGACCAGTCTAAGGAATAAAGGAAAAAAACAATGTTTTGGAATGGATTGCTTTATCAGGGCTTAAGAGTACTAAAGTTACTAAAAAGTAACAGCTTTTTATTTTAGAATAAAATTACAAGTTGAGTTTTAACATTTTATGAGTGATAATATATGTAAGGATTGGAATGACTGCTGATGTCTGCAAACATACTGTTCTGTTTTGCTGAAAGTGAGTTTTTGGTTGAATGGGGCCTGCTGTTCTGATGGTTATACTGTGCCTTGGGATTACTCTTAAATTTTTGCAGTATCAGCGACTTCCATAAAGCTTTTTCTTACTAGGAACAATTTAAAATTCAAATATTTGTCTTCTTTAGTTACAAACATGAGATACTTTGGGAGAAGTACATTGAACAATTAAGGCAGGTGTTTGTGCCTGGTCAGGACTCTTCTTCTAAAGTGAAATGGACAACTTCAACCTCTGTAATAATTACTAGTCAAATAATATCTCTGAATATCACTTCTCTCTTTCTTTACCTATGTGTCGTACGTGAGACTGAAATTTTTGAAGTATGTGGCCCAAACAGGTGCTGCCATCCAGGATTTCTTTTGTATTCATTTTCAGATATCTGCTTCTGTTTTTCTGATGTACTCCATTAGAATACATGCTGTTTTAAACTTCACATTTAAGGAGATGATTTAAAATACAACAAGGGTTTAGAATTTTTTTCTATAAGCAGCTTTTAACTTTCTCATTTCAAGATAGCTTTATTACACTTTTAAAAATAAATAGCCTTAAGGGCAGACTTTTTCTGAAGGCAAAAAATATACACTGTTGTGCCATTCTGTGTCTTTTCTGAAGGACCTTCAGATCTTCAAAGTCCTGTGTGAAACTCATCTTCAGAGAAGTCTTTGAAGAAGACTTTATTAGTACCTGAAGAAAAAAATAGATATATTTTATTCAATAACGTGACTGTGCCAACTTGATCAATAGAGTTGTTGTAACTACTTCTTGTTGGAATGTAATTAACATTATTGTTACGTTAGCTCTACCCTTTTGAACTAACACTAATTAATACGTGTGCTATTGCCTGTTCAAAACTTGGAATAGTTAAAACGCAAAACTGCTATGGTCTTCTGTATAGAGTCATGACTCTGAGCAGTCCAGGACTGTTTTGATTCCTGATGGTCTGGCCTCAGACAGATTATTTCAAAGTAGATCCTGAAACTCGTCATGAACCGCAAATTGAGAGTTGACTGCAATTCTCTGGGTGTGACCATCCAGTCGATTCTTTATCCACCCAGTGGTCCATCCATCACATCACATCTCTCACCTAATTTGGAGACCAATATGTTGCATGGACTTTTTAAAAAGTTTTCAGAAGTCAGGTTTAAAGGAGTTGTGGAACACGCAAATTGATTTCATCTTCTCACCTGGGAATGGAATAGAATTGTTCAGTTGGAAGGAGCCTCCAAAGATCACCTATTCAGACTACATGACACTTTGGGGCTAATCAGAAGTCAAAGCAAATTAATGAGTATGTTCCTCTCAAGCCGTTTTTAATACTCAAAAATTCCTTACGTGCATTTTTAATAATGTAAATCAGCGAGGAAGGTCAGAGGATTTAAAAGATTAAGATTTACGATGTGTAGATAAGAAATGTTGTTCCTTAAAATTAGAAAGTACTTAAAAAGGTCCAAGTAAAAAAAAATAATACAGTATGTTTTCGTGTCTCTTTGTAAGTGCATATTGTGTTATATATCTGTTTATATATACACATTATAAATTTTCTATATGTGATTAATAATGTAATGTAGCTGTGTTAATGTATTTATATGTAATAGTTTGTATTTCTTTCCTTCTATACATCCTTACAGCTGCTTTTGCAATACACCAGATGGCCTTCACCAGTACTGTTTCCTTTCCCACATATAATTAAAATAATTGAAGTCAGAAAGAAAGATTTTCAGAATTCTTATGGACTTATAGCTGTGAAGTACATTTAGCATTTTTTAAGACATTTAAAATTAGAATACCAGAACAGTGTAGAACTTGGTTAACAGTTGCTTTGGATGCACCTTTAAGAAATGATTAAAAGGCAACTGTGTTTTTCTTAGCATTCAATAAGCTAGTAATAATTTGAATAGATAGTTGTCAGTACTGTGGCTGTGCACGGTGATAAGAAATGGAGCATTTTTGTTACAGTATACATCACAGTGACTTGCCTCTCATAAGTGGTTGAAAATACTGGAACACACATTTGCACTAATCTACTTTATATTCTAGGCAATTAAAAGTGCTAGAGGTGTACTGCAACATCTGGAGATTATTAAAAATGAAAGTAGGACCCATCCTTATTTTTACTCAATACCACTTTTTCAGTGTATCCACAGAAACTGTCCACAGTAGGACTTACTGGCCAAATTATACCTTGTTGTCAGCTGTCAGAACAGAGATAGCAAAATGGATGGGATTTGATTCCCATGGTGATTTTTGGAAACTGTTTTTCTCTCTGCCTTCCTTCTGTGAGTACAGGATGAGAATTTGAGTTAAATCTATTCAGTGTCTTTTTTTTCTTTAATTATATCCATTTCTTCAGTGTGCTTGTTTTCTTTATTTTTACATTCTAATCAAGTTTATTCAATTTAAAATTCTAACCTCTAAAATCTAACCTTTAAAAAAAAAGTAAAAATTTTCTACTGTGTTCATGTCTTCTCATATAGTAAAGGCTGCAATTGAAGTATTTTGTTTTAAGATTTAATTATTATTTTTGAGGAAAAAGTCCTGCCAGGCCTATTTGTAGTTGCAGGGCAGTTAGCTATTAGTCTCTGCAGAATAAGTGCCAGCAATTAACACAAAGATTTGAGAGTGAAGCAAGTTTGGAGCCCCTGTGACATTATAAAGTCTTAACCTTTGGTATTGTAAGGTGAAACTAATTATATGTTGGAGTCTGAACTAGATATTATAGCCATTCAGCCATGAAGTAGGTTAGCACGGTTCACTGAAAGTATGTTGGAAGCTATCTGAGCAGAATGTCAAGGAATTTACTGCACAGTAATGCATGTTTTTTTAATATTTATTGTACCTTCTGTTCTATCTCATATTTCTTTGTATGTGAATACTTTCTAGACAGAGTCAAGAAGAGAGGTTAGAATTATGGTGTTTATGTTAGCTGCTTGCTGAAGATATGTGGAGGTAAAAAAAAAAAAAAAAAAAAAAAAAAGCTGTTCCTTAGGACTTTTTCAGAGTTAGTCTCTTGCTTCATATAGATGATGAGTTACACAAGGAATAAATGAAAAATAACAAAAACTTGAAAGATGAGTAATGTAGCATGCCTGTGAGAACCCACACGTGTGAGGGGGAAGAGGGAGGAGAGCTGAAATACTGGACTGTCTTTTTCTGCAGAAGTTAGGAGGGGACTGTATTGAAAATGTGCTCTATAAAGAGCTGTCAATGCTACAAATAAAAACTTTGGTCTTTTGAAGAGCCGTTATGCTGAATTTGGAAGCTGATAAAGCCAATTAAACGATATGTTAGAAAAACTCAAATCTAAACCGCTGAACTTCTGTATCGCCCTGAGAAACAACGAGTTGGACGTGTTTTCCTTTAAATCTGTTACTTGCTTTTCTTTTACCTGTAAGCATAAAAGGATTAAGAATTCTAGATGTCAGAATACTTTTTATGTTTGTAAAATCATTTTTTCACAGTTTCACAAGCTTCAGAGTCAATTATAAATATCATAGGAGAGAATGTTGATAGAATAGTTTAATTAGAAAATAGTTCTTGTGAGCCAACAAGGATGTTCCCATATAGATGAGTCAGCACAAGTAGAAGAGTAATTCTGAACTGGGTTCACTTGGAGCTGAAATAATAAATAGGAAAAGGAATGAGTAGGGAAAGATGAAATACAGTGAAGAACAAAATTAATAGCTTTAAAATCTAAGTTTGTGATTTTGGATTGCATTTCCAGATGTGTGTGGAGTAACGATGCTTTGAGAAGGAGCAGTTTCAGATTCATAGATGGGAGCTAGGGTGCTGTTGCAGCACATGGGAAGCAGCAGTGTTCTAGTGCTGCATTTGCTTTCTTTGTTAAATATGTAAGAATACTTTTACAGAAAACTTGCTATAGATTGTATAATTGAGTACCATATCGCTGTACTTTGAATACAGTACTACTTCTGGAACTTAGAGTTAACTTTCTTAAGAAGTAAGTAAATGAGTATATAAACAAACAGAAAGTCTAGTTAGAGTTAATGCATTTAGACAAATGCATGTAAGTGCCCTGTCATTTTAACTTTACAGCTCATACGTTAGATTTTGGTACATGATATTAACTATTACCTTATGTTCACAGCAGTTGTGACTACGTTGAAATAGAGTTTTGATTTCTCACACTGTTGGAAGGCATTATTCTGAACTTACAAGGATCAAATTTATATTAGGGTCTAATTTTCATATTTCCTTCCTTATCTGTGATTAAAATTATAAATTTGTGGTGGGGGGAAAAAAGAAGACCTTAAGAAAAAACACTGTAGCACGACAGCTTTTGACATTTGAGAAGAATGCCTTCTGAAGCTGTTTAGACTTCCATGATGTAGTTGGAACTTTGGGGCCACTAGATTAGCAGGTAGCAAGCAGATGATACAGCAGTAGCTGTAAGGTATGCTGTTAGGCACGCACTCTTGTGTAAGATGATGGAGCATGATTATTTGCTACTGAACTGTAAAGACAAACTTAGGACATGCAAAACCAAAACTTGAACACCTTAAGGAAACAAAAATAAAATAAATCAAAGGAAAAAATTAAAAAAAAAAGTAATTGGGGGAAAGGAAATTCTAATTTTCCATAAACTTATGTTTGTGTATGGTCTCTTCTTTAGGATAATTACACATTTGCACAGCCAGGAATTCAAAAGAAAGTGAAAATGTTGGAAGAGCTTGTTAGTCGGATCGATGGTAAGTTTAAAAGCTAACCTAATTTCTAAGTAGTGTTTCATTGAAAGCGTTTAGCCAAAATGTTTGCATGAAATCAAGCCAGCATCACTGCTGGTACCTACAGTGGTGGAGTAATGTAGCCTTCCTCAGATGAGGTGTCACACTCGGGCAATTTGTGGCACGCTGGCCTTTGAAAGATCACTGTCCTGTATCGTTTAAAGGAAAGCTACTAGAGCATGAGCCACTTTCATTACTTTTTATTAAGGCAATATAATCAAAATTCAATGGCAATTTCTTTGCAGCAGAGTAATGACCACATACAAAAGGCAGCCGGTATTCATTTCATATTAAGCTCAATGATTGTTGTAATTCGGGCAAGTCACAGTGGTTGTTTATGGCTGTCCTTTGGCACTATGTTTTGTGCCTTTGTGCATCGTTTTGCTATCTGGGATGCCTGAATAATTTCTCAGTGGAATCCAATTAATTATGAACTCTGGAAATAGCATCTTTAATATTATAGATAAATTACAGTATGTGCTGGGGCAATTTGAGATTATGCTTTCATGTTTTAACAGGGCACTTTGAAATATTTTCTACCTTCATCCTTAAAATAATTCCCTTCATGAAATGCTGACTGTCATATTGCTAGAGCAGAGTTTAATTAAATGAAAGCCAAGAGATAATGCTTGCCCATTCTAAACATACTCTCTTGGTAGTTTGTTAAATTAATGAACAGAGTATTAACAAAATGTTGCCAAGCAGAACCAGCCATATATTTGTGACTTTAGCCTGGCAATGATGAAACAGAAAAAAAGTATTTCCTGAGTAGTTTAATATTTGATAATCTGTGTGAAAAGATTAATTCTGTCATTTCACTGTATGTATTTGTGAGTTTTTCTTGTGCCAGTAATTTCAACAGCAAATTTGGGTTGGCCTGCACATACTTGCAACCTAAATTTTGATGGAGCTTTTCATGGCCTTTACGTATTCTTAATTATTGAAAGATAAGAACAGGAGAGCAGTGTTTATGTAATATTTTGCTATAAATGTAGATGTATATAAAATTGTAGTAATTGTATGTATGTTTAAGAACATATAAATTAATATTAAAAATAAAGGGATGTTTCTATGTAAAGTGTAGGAAAATGTTTATTTAGAAATGTTTCTAAATTAGTGTATTTTATAACTTCAGAAATCATCTAACTGCTTTTAGTATGGATTTTCATGTTATTTTATGCTAATTTCAGTATAGGTGGTTAAATTTCAATTATTCATAGAAATAAATGCATTTTTAAATAAAGTGCATAATTACAATACCTGCAAGTAACATCATATACATGGTCAGTAAAGTATGGAAACACATTTTTAAAATGAAAAATACTGTTCTGATAATAAAACTCATTCTTAACATTTTAAGAAAAAATAAATAAACAATATATTATTGTTTGTTTTATAAGAAAGGAAGAATAGCTGAAGGCTTATTTGTACCTTCAGTGCTTTGGGTCAGTGGATTATGTTTGTAAAGGATTATTTTGAAGTCTTTGCACTTAAATAAAAGAAAAAAAGGGCAGTTGTAGCAAATACATTTTTCTTCCTAAACTGTCCTTTGTGGGGCAATTTAATTGCTGTTTACTGACTTAGTAAACTAACTGCAATTAAAATGTCTTCCAGATTTTTATTTGATTGGAAATAATTTTTTGAGGTCTTTAATAGGACTGTATTTAATAGAAAATTGTTGAAGTACACCAAAATTGCGGTTCCTCAAAAATTGCAGTTGTTTATGTATCTTTCTAAGCGTAGGCACAACATATTCGCTGATGTAAATTGTGTAGTATTTAAGAAAGGATGTAACCAACACTGTGGGTAATTTTACTTCGAGTTACAGAGTATAGAAGATCCTATATCAAGGTCTGTGGCTGGAGACAACTGCCAAAGTGTTAAAAATGATGATGGACACTAAATAATAACGTTTCTACTTTAGAAATGCTAATTTTCTGGCAGTTTTTAGTAGAGTACGTGAGTGCTTGCTAGTTTGCGTTGACTCTTCAGACTGTATGAAGCAGTAACAAGGCAACATCTTAGATTACTCTTAATTACAGATTCTTGGTATAGTTGAATAGTTGAAGGAGTGGTATAGTTGGAGAATGCGAAACAAAGTCCTAAATAAGAAAGTGATTGCCTTACAGCAGGTATATTTTGTGATGTATGTTATCCATGTGACGTATGTGTGGCATATGTAGGAAAGGAAACCATGTGTTAGGAAACTATTAAACTAAACTAAACAACTAATGGGGATTGTGACATGTCAGAGCGAGGAAATGGAATTAATCATTTTTTCCATGAATAAAAGATGAGACTATGAAATATTTTATAAAGCTGTTACTTTTCAAATAGTAGCAAGCCTGAAGAATTTCAGTGTAATTGATGCTATTGAATCTTAAAACTATTTTGGTTGAATTACTCCACAAGTCAGTGGTCTAGACCCCAGCTCTCATCTCCAAGGATGGACATTCTGCAGCTTCCTTGCATAAGACTCTTCAAGGCTTTGACTACCATCAAGCGACTACCAAAAATCATTGTGACTTAATTTTAGTCCAAGTAAATAGAATCTTCCTTTATGGAATTAAGGTACAGTGTGTTTTATTAACCATTCCTCCCGACTTGGTATCGTGTATAAAACTACTGGGAGTGCACTAGGTGCCATTCTCCCCGTCACACATGAAGTTGCTGCACAGTATTGGCACCAGTATTTCTCTCTGAGATTTGTAACTATTTGTTTGTGCCGTTTGTAACTGACAGCCACTTGGACACTTATTCTGCTGATCACAACCCTTGTAGTGCAGAGGCGCACTTACGCTTTGAAAAAGATTTTTCAGTATTCTTTCTTTTTCTGTAGTGGAGTGTCCAGCTAGTTCCTCTCTTCTGCCAGAAAATATAGACCAAAGTACATGAAAGATTAAAACAAGGTTTTAGACATTGTTGGCAGTGGTGGGCGTGTGTTGCTATTTAACTTTTGGAAGATGTCTCAGATAAGGGATCCTGACCTCGTTGGATTTTTTGATGGAATGATGACACAGTTAAGTTGTTATCTTTCTTACTCTTCTCTGTGTGCTTTTTTCCTTTTATCTTCATATTGAGTCTGCTGTACTGCAGCTAAAGAGAAAAGTATGCTTGATATGAATTTAATAGTTGTGCTTTAAAAAAAGAAATGGTATGGTGTATACTAACTGTAAATACTCTAATTGCTAATTATGATTACTGTGGAAATAAATAATGTTCCTGTTGTTACTGTGTCACATTATTTTCTTGATGCTGGATAATCGGAATGGTGAAGAGAACCTTAACATAATAAGTAGCTGCTTGAATGGATGAAGCTCGTGCAGCTTGTTTGCTTATTATAATGGGTTACCAGTGTATGAAAAGTGATACCTAACCCTTTGGAGAATGTTAATACATTATGTTAGTGATTCAAGCAACCTTCATTAACCCAGCCTCATGGATCACAACTCCTCTCAATATGACTGTCCTTGTGTGTACGGTGCAAAACACTGAATTAGATTTCAAACAGCCAAGACACTCTGTTAATTTAATTGTAATCTCAGCCCATTTAAACTCCAGAAAGTATTTTTAATGACCCGTGTACTCAGTGGAATTTTTTATAGGTAAGACTGAATAATGTTTTGTCTTCAAACTCTGTCCCATTTTTCGCCTTGTCATCATCATTCACGTCTAAGAATTTTACAAAAGTTTTGCAAGAGGGGATCAATAAATTGCTCAATAGTATAAGCTGTCTGTTACAAGAAGCTACATTTTCTGTTCTCTATAATGTCAGTGGGGCTTTTCTCCTGTAAATAGTGAACAATCTCATGATTTGTAAACAGGTCACACTCGTATGATGCTCTCTTCCACAATTGCTTCACTTAGCCTTGAAATCGAGGAGGCATGTTGTAGGAATGGCAAAATTAACTCAGGATTTATGTGTTCAGAATTTACAGATGTTTACCTGGTTTCAGACTTAGGAGAGTCTTGGTTTCTTCAGCTTACTGGAAAGCATCTGATAATTAATAACACAATTAAGTGTCAGGCAGCCTGGAAGAAGGCTGAGCATTTGCACATAGAAGTAGTCTTGTTTTTTCCCGTAAACTGACCAAAAATACAGGCTGTTAAAATTGCATGTCATTCTCTCTAAATTAGCAAAAATGCAACTTGAGGGAAAAAAAAAATAAAACAGTCTATTACTTTTTTTTTTTAAAGTTGTATTCTGATTAATGTTCGAAAAAACTTGTAAGGTGGTATTCACAACTCAGAGCCTAGTATGGATATTCTTCATCTTCTGTGAGGATAATTATGAAACATTTTATTCTAAATGTCTGACAAAATAACTCATAAAGTTTGCAGTTATGTGCTGAGCAACCTGATCTATGTTTTCACAAATCAAAGTTTGGAAGGGACTTCTGGAGATCATCTAGTTCAACTCCTCTGTAAAGCAGTTTCCACAGAGTAAGTTGCACAGGAAAGTGTCCAGACTGGTTCTGAGTATCTCTGTTCTTCACAAATTAAACTTAGCTTCACTAATCATTATTTATTTATTTATTTCTCTCATGGATTGCAAATGTCTTGGTCAGATATCTGCATTTCTTTCAGTAATGCCACAATAAAGACTTTTTAATCAAGAAAATCCTCTTAACGTGCTGTTGTTATATGGCCTTAAGTTTATACTGTACATATATTTTAACTGTTTTTACCCAGAGAAAAAGAGCTGTATAAATATTTTGTTTGTATTTCTTTGTTGTGTATGTATGTGCAAGTTAAGTTCTTCACAAGTCCCCGTTAATTTATAATTTTTCACTTTTATATGTTTGTTTGCTTATACACAGTGAAAGAACTTATTTCATTGTATCATTTTTTGTACTTCTATTTTGAAATACTTGCTTTAGGTGTGTCTGATAGGTTATTTAATATTCAGTATTTATGTTATGGTTTCTTAACTAATTGGGCCTGCTTATAGTATGTCCTTCATTCATATAGAGCCAATGGAGAATTATTCTATCTAATGTCCATTTAGTTGACAAACAGCGTTAAGAGCTGTGTACTAAACAGCAGAACTTTCATTGGGCTTCCTGCAGTTTTCTTTCTGTGTTGAGTTGGCACCTAGCATTTTGCACATTCTTGTTCTGAGTAAGAGAGAGAGACGCCCATTCCTGAAGAACCATCCAGTCGTTCAAATACAAATGTTTTATGGTTTTGCTAAGATCTTAATTAGTTAAGGCCCAAAAGTACTTGCAGCAATGTATTTGGTAGTTTCTATAACTTGGTAGTCTGTAAAGATTATTTAGTTTCCGTGCTGATTTGGCTTTTTAAGCAGTGGAGAAAACTGGTTTTGATTTTTTGCTTTTGAAAATCTGATTCTCAAAAAGACAAAATATCAACCAAGGCTAATATATTTTCTTCTGTAACACCACTCTAGGTGTCTGTTCAATATACCATGATAGATACAAATTAACTAATTTGTTCAGTTTTTAATTTGGATCTTGGTTGTTCATACAATGAACTGAAGATGATACTGTGGTGATATTTGATCAATCTTTGCTGTATATTCATGCTAATGATTTCTTTGAAGTATGGTTAAAGAATACTTAACCGTGTGTGCAGAATTATGTCCATGTTTAATTATATTGTAAAGCATTTTACTGACACCTGTAATTTTCAACTAAAATTGTATCTGTGGGGAAAAAAAGCGCCAGTTGTCATAGTTGTAAAGACTTCACATTCTTTAAATCCATTGAAGCTGCTTGAATTGGAAATGGGAATAGAATTTATTTAGATCTTACTGCTGCTGTTGAAAATTAGTGATTAATAAGGTCATTCTTTATGTGTCAGCTTGATGCTGAAGTGATTAAAAAACTTGTAGGCATTTCGTAATTGTTTTAAATTAATTTGTGCCATAGAGCTCTTTTTCATTTTAACAATGCCATCTTATTTTTTATCTGATTTTACGGTTGTAATTACTGTATTATACTTTAATCTACTCTTAGATGCTGCTCACTGGGCATTATAATTATTTAATTTATCTTTTAAATCATATTTCTATATTTTACTGAGGAGATTATGTTTGTATGCTCGTACAGGGTTCAGAGATCTTAACAAGAGTTAATTAAGACTGATGTTAAAATCGTTTATAAATTCCTGACTTTTCTAAACACTTTTATTAGCCTAAACTTACATTTTTGCAGCAAATTAAAAAATAAAGAAAAAAAAAAAACATGATCTGAATTGTAAGAAGTGTTGGGCGTAAACCCAGTCTATGAATGCACACAGTTGTGATTTGTAAGATTTGGCTACAGTATTCTGATGAATGCTTGGAAGTAGAACTATCTGATCAAACAAATAACATTGTTATTTGTTACAGCTTGAATATTAAAGTCAAGTTCCACCTGGGACACCAAGTGTATTTTTAGCATTTAGCTTGAATGTTGTACTGCTTAGATTACTGTTAGTATTTTTCCTAATAGTTTCCTCCATTTTCCTCTGGGTACTTCAGAATTATTACGTGCTTGATTCCTTGAGGCAGTTAGGTCTCTCATCCCTCGTGTCAGTTCCCCTGTCTGTCCCTCTGTCCATTTTCTGCTTCTGCTCTGGAATCAGTCTCTTGGACTTTTCCATATCAGCTGGATATTTTGAGTATGAAGAAGATACTTCTCAAAGTCCTAACAAGTAGCACTATATTTAGGTGGCTGATTTCAAATAGACAATTATCTAAGTTGTAGGCTATGAAGAGAATATTATTAGGTAATATGTCTGGTCTTTTGCCAGTCTTGTTTTCATTTTATACTGCACTTTTCAGGGATTTGTTTATTTATTTATTGCTTTTAATGATATGATTATAATTCTTACAAAGGATGAGGTAGAAGGCAAACTAATTCTGGAACAAAAAAACGTAAATGCTAATTGTATCTATTTGGATCTCTACTAGTACTTGAAGCAGAAATATGTATCATAGCGAGAGCTTGTCTTCAAGTGCAGGTTTATGATCGCTTCTGAGTGTCTTTTTCCAGTCATCAAGAATTTCTGTTGTTTTTAATGTATATTAATAAAAATAATGGCGATTACTAATAACTCATTGCTAAGCTGTATTCTTGACAAAATCAATTTTTTCCAACTTTCATTAATTCAAGTTGAGGGTTTCTTGTTGGTTGTAAGCCTTAATCTGCATCTAGGGATACCTGGTGTTGAGGTTTTGCTCCAAATTCTTATCTTTGTCTCCCATAAGCACACTAGTTTTGAACAACGTGGAGACGGTTTGCAAAATAAAGAACGAAATGCAGAACTTGCCTTCGGTAAAGGGAAGCATTGCTTACCAAAACCAGTTTTGTCAAGTGTTTATTTTAAGTCAGAGGCAGGCAGTTCATCATGAGATTCTGCTCTCACAATTACAAGTTTACCCTTGTGGTTGGTAGCATTCATAGTGAGCAGCAATATTCTCAAGTATGTTACTTGTTGTTTATGCCACAGTACCGTCTTTTTTTAGTAACTCTCCATGCTGTTAGGAAGTTCAATCAGGTAGAATTGCTTACTGTAACGCTTCATTGCTTAGAATAAAATCTGGTTGGTTGGCTGGTTGCTTGCTTTGCTCAGCTAAGAGGACAGTACTAAAGTTTTGTAAATGATGGCAAAGACTGTCAGTCAGGAACCAAGTCACAGCATTACGAACAAACTGGGAAAGAAATCTGTTCCTTTACACTATTTACAGATATTGTACATAACATTTTATCCCTGCAATGGGCTGTGAAAACTTTTCTGTAGTTGAGAAGTTGCAATACTACACAGGAAGGAAAATCACTATGGGCAGCTCAGATTTATAAAAACTGTGGCAGTGCTACATGGGAGGCATTTCCTATTCGTAATCTAACAGTTAGATGAAGTTCAAACTTGCAAGCATGTTCCATATAAGTTAATATGAGATTAAACCACGTGATTTTCTTTTCTATAATTTCATCTTTTAATAAACAGTAGCCAAATTTAATTGATAATCTGGCAAGTAAAAGCTAAATGTTTGCACTGTGGTGTGTGAGAGATATCTTATCAACCGTGAGACAATGAAATGCCAAACATTGTAGTATTTGACTGTCATGGGGCTTTTAAAACATTTAAATATGAAATTGCTGTAACCTGTGTTACGAAGCTTCACTGTCAACATTAGCTGACAAATTGAGTGAGTTAATTAAGTCATAAGTAATAATTTCTTACTACATTTGACGTGGGAAGAAAGGTGTCTGGATTTTACATTCAGTAGACAAAATACAAAACATCAAAAACAGCTAGCTAGAAAATTCTGCAGCTGTATTATCTGTTTTACAAAAGAGAAGACAAGAGGAAACATTTGGATCTTACTGGTCTATTTATCACTTTTGTTAAAGTCTCTACAAAAATATTAAATAATATTAAATAGTGAAAGTTAAGTAGTGGAAAAAATAGATGGTGAATGAAGATCCTGAGTGTTTTTGAGGCTCCGAATTACTTTTCAGTCTCTACTGCGTTCCTCCATGAGACTATTGTCATTAGAAAATTCATAGAAAATTAGGATTCTAAGTTAAATCTGCAGTAAACTTTGTGTATTTCAAAATGAAAGGATTTTAAGTTTTAAAGCGGTGCTTTTTTTGGAGTGACATGCTTTGCATCATTATCTCTAAGATCATTGATTATCATTTTTTCTTTTTTTGGGGGGGGGGGTGGGGGAATGTCAGTCATTTTTAAAGTAACAAAGTGACAAATGCAAAACCAAGGAGAATTTTGACGGTAGGAATTCTCATATGTAGTAGATGTAGAAACTGTTTTCTGAAATGTCAGTCCTCTGTATTGTTCAACTTCTTTGGCTTGTCTTCCATTACGTTACTCTCTAAAGTTTTAGATTATAGCACTTGATTTTATTGACTTGGCCTGGAAAGAAGAAAATCCAGCTAAAGTACCATTTGAAATTGAGAGTGCTAGTATACTTGTGTGGCACATTTTCATATATCAAGTATAAAGACCACAGGCATTATTCTGTGTTAAGAAGAGTGTCAAGAAAGCCTCTGCCATTATTTTTCTATTTGTTTTGGATTGGTACCAAAGGAAATACTCTTGTAGCAACTGAAATCACTTCAAGAAGAATCTTAATGAAGACAAATACATGCTTTTTCTTCCTTCCCTTGTATTAAAACACCTGTTTATTTATCAGATATGCTTTAATTGCATTTCAGATGATGTTTCAACAATTAGTCTGTTTTATATTTACTTTAGAAATGTGTATGAAGTGATGATAAAGTGGAGTTAAAAATGAAATGCTGAACTATGAAAAACCCCAAATTTTCAAAAATGTCAACACTAGGCTTAGAGTCAAGCATCAGAAAAGATTGCTAGGGTTGACCTCTTTAAATAAAGGTCATCAATAAAATGGCTAGCATTGCAAAGTAATAAATTACGCTCCATGCTGTGCCACTGTAATTTGGCAATTCAAGCATCATTTTACTATTATTTTGTTATTCCTCTTTGCTAATGTGGAAACTTTCCCAGTTCTTGTTGTGTCAGTGTCCCCCAGTCAGGTCAGCCTTAAGTTGTCCTGCTTTAGTGCAGGTTATTTTGTCCTTAACTGTGCTTTGCTTTAGTTTCTGAATCTGTAGTCACATACAACTTTAATTCTGAAAACAGTAAAACAGTGTGAGAAGCTGGCATTAAACAGTAATAAATATTTTATGCATATAGATTCTGCTTCCATGAGAAACTGAAAATTTTAGCTGTACATTACAACATTAGGTACTCATAATTAGTTTCAGAAATTTTTTATGAATTCATAGAAACATAAGTATTTTGGCTTTTAAAAAGTTTAAAGCACATGTTGATGTAATCTTATAATGAATGGGTGCTACAAAGATTTTTAACAGAGATGTGATGGATAGAATTGTTCCAGATTAAGAGGATTTGTGAGACATACTTGGCTATCATTAGTGTTTAGGATGCCTATATGTGAACAAATTAATATATCCTGTAAGTGTGTTTATTAAAATTGTCAGTAATTAGAAATACTAGAACATGAAATATACATTTTTGGTGATATGCTACATTTGCATATTGTACTTATTTTTTAAGATTTGCTTCACTAAAACCATTGCTGTGTACATATTTATTTTAAAAATTGGGAACCTTAGTAAATATAATTCTTGGGCTTTTTTCATTTTGGTACAAGTTGTATTTTTTCATAACTATAACACAATTTTGCTGTCTGAAAATGCAGTAAATGTATTCTTGTGAAATACTTGAGATCTGAAAGTTGACAGTAATTATATAACTTGCTTGTTTGTTGCTGACTCGTGCTAATTTCCAGTGAAATGGAAAATTTAAATTTAGATTACAACTGTCATAATTACCTTTATCAGCAAAATAGCCCCTTACTGACAATTACTTACAAAGTAGGAAGAATGAGCCTTTTCAGTCATTGTGTTCTACTCCCGTCTTACATCAATTGCGTATAACTCAGGGAGTTCAGTCATCTGTTTTTCAAATTCTTTAGACTAGAAAACAACTTCCAAGAAATTCATTATGAATATTAAACACTAGTTGAAATATAAAGACTGGCACAATTTATTGTTCTTCATTACTTTCGATGTCTGCAAGCAACCAAGTGAAATATGTTTGTACTGTGTGAAGAACAAAAATGTTAGGTGGTGTTTGTGAGTTAGTACATCAGCTAGAAATACAACTGACTGTTTCTGCATTCTACTTGATTATCTAAAAGTTGTAGTCTGCAATATAGGTATCTGAAATAAATTTAACATTGTATTTCACTTCAGCATATGTGACTTGCAGCTGTATTTCCCTAGAGCGAAGGCGGACACATGATAGTGGTTCAGTGGTTCTGTACCTGTTAGTACTGCAAGGCATGCGAGGCCTCTAACTGTTGAAAATGAATATCAAAAGGTGTTATATTTTCTTCAGTATGTAAACTTGCATGTTTTTACTGCCTTGTTTCATTCTTAAGTTCATTTCTCGAAGGTGTTAGGACACGTGATTACAATGGTTGCCTTCTCCTTTCAATAGCTTTTCAAGCTGAGGACTTCTCATCGTTTTACTGAAGGATAAACAATTCTACCATGCATGTCATGTCATACAGACCTTAGAACCAGCCTTAATATTGGATGTTGCCTCTATCACAGATTGTGTACTTGATGAGTTTTGCAGAAAGTCTTGGAAAGAAAGGTTTTAATGTGATAGGAGGATATTAAGTTTGTAAAGGTAGAAGATTATCCACGTGATTTTGAGATTAGAAGGCAAAGGTGATTGTGGGTAGTGGGATATCCATCACAAAGGTCTCCTTTATGAATAATTTTAAAAATATTTACAGTGCATAGGCAGAATATACACTAATAATGTAGTGTTTCTCGTGTACACAGCGGAGGGGAGGGATTATCCAGAACTTGATGGCATCACTTAAAAGCCTGGAACATCGTAACCTCTCCACCCTCATTCTCTTAACTGATCGTGTCCTGTAGTAGCAGTTCAGTCTTTGTGTTAGTAGTATCTATTTACCTGATTAGTGTTATATTTAGAAATGAAATAGAACATTTGAAGATTTGCACACTTTTATGTATAGCTACAAGTTTAAAAAATATAAATAAATCCCAGAAGTAGCAGATATTTTTAAGATGTTCACAAACAATATATTTTGCCTTTATTTATATAATGGAAGTTTATGACTTTAAAAATATAGATTATTTAGCCTTGGGTAGATAGAGACAAAGAGAGTGCTTTGGAAATGTAATGATGTTTTATACATATTTATAGGTGTTTGTTTTTAGACACTTTTGGAGCCAGTGAACATTTGGTGTAATGTGTTGTGACTGTTCTGATTTGCAAAAAGGCTCGCTGTTGGTTGTTTTTAAAATAGGAAACATTTTTGCTTCTTCCATATTGAAACAACTTTCAGTTCTCTGAAAGTTAGTTGCCATATTGACTAAAACTTTCATATAGCCATACAACGTGTATTGAGAAAGAGAATGATATAACTTCAGTCTAAGCCTTTGAGCTATCAGAATTTTGAATAACTAAAAATAATAATTTGTTAAACTGTTATTATGGGGCTCACCTACAATCCTGTACAATGCATTCAAATTTAAATGGAGCTGGCGTGGGTGAAACGTATTCTGTAAGTTTTTACTGTGTGTTCATTTCCATTATTCTCTGGCCTGCTTGCTTCAACACAGAGGCCCCAGGAAGCACAGTGGGTAATACAGATGGACAGCTGATCTTTTTGATCAGAAAAATTCAGATATTTCAGATGTTATTTAACATCTGCTACCTTAATCTTTATAAAGTCTTGTAACAGTGCCACTGTGCTGTTGGGATGTTAGTTGTTCATGTAGTTTTTTAGTGCCTTTTTAGCTCTGATAAATGTGGAATTTCGAAGATTAGAGTGGTCTCATTGTCTTAGCTTCTAGAATGCCTGTGTGAATGTAGATGAAGGAGAATATGGGTAGCAAAAAAATCTTTCACAAAGAAATAGAATAGAGATGTCCTATTGAGGCCTTAACAAAGACTTCTTGTCATACATTTAGATGAAGTAAGACATAAGCATTTCTGCAGTAGTTGTAATTTATGGCATGTTAGCTAAAACCACTTAAGAGAATGTGATTCTTTTGGAGGTAAATTTTTCTAAATATAAAGAAGTCCAACTAGCAGATTAGTTCTACTAAAGATGGAAATAACCCATGCAAGTGATTATCTCTGCTCTCAAATAGCAAACACACCAGAATAGATATTGTGTGCTTGAGTAGTTCTTTAGAAACCTTTGATACGTTGATACTTATTAAAAATTTGTATTTATTTGATACTAAGAAATTATTTAAGCTTCAATTTGTTTAAATTTGCTCTGTTTTGCATGCATTAATCTCAACTTTTTGTTTCAAGTGAATACAGAGCTTATATTTATGCTCTCTTTTATCCTTCTTTGCTGGTTTATTACTGTCTTCTTTTTATTACCAGTGTTTTATTTTTGGAAACGGTTACATTATTTGCGAATCCTGTTGCTTGTAGTCCTGTCCTAAATAATTTTTAGTCTAAGAAATAAGTGAATATATATCTACATATTCATTTCATTTTATAAGTTCGTAGATTGTTTTTTGTATATTGAGAAGCTGTGACTTTAATCTTTTTTCTTTTTTCTTATATCATTGTGAACCATTGTTTAAGTCATCCAAAGGAAGAAAAATAAGTCCAGCATACTGTATAAGTAGTTGCATCTCATGTTTCTGTTTGTAATGTTATGTATTTATTTGTATGCATCACCACTTTTTAAACTATTTGGGATCAGAGGATTATTTAATTTTCAGATATTACTTTTGATAGTTAAGGACTTCTGAAAATGTTCAGTAAAATGTTGGTTTATTCTGTCTTCAGAGCAAGTTCATAGACACTTGGATCAGCATGAGGTGAAATATTTGCAATTTGCTTTCCGATGGATGAATAACTTACTGATGAGAGAAGTCCCTTTACGGTGTACCATCAGATTATGGGACACATACCAAGTAAGTACTTTATTATACTTCCATATCTCTGACTGTGTGTTTCCAACGTGCAGGTGTGTTTTTGTGTTATTCTTCTTGAACCTTTTGATTTAGAGTCACAATAATATGAGAGAGTCTTCCGTGATCATTACCATTTAGAAACATTAAAAGTTTTCAGTCATTTTGCTCTTAAAAAAACCCAAACACTTGATATCATATCAATTTGTAGTACTAAAATGTACCCCTTGTCAAAGGATGGGTTAATGGCAATACCCTTTCTGCCTCTTCAAAAAAACAAAGCATTGCATTTTGTTTAATGAATGTTCTCCATAGATTCTGAGTTCCAGACTTCACACTCCCCCCTTAACTATTCATTCCAAAACTAGCATCCATCTCTCCAGCACTGAGAAATGCTCATCCTTCTGTAATTAGTCTTGTTCTATTGTTTATCCAGACAGAATTCCTTATGTTGCTGACCTCCACTTGAGGCAATTAATTTCCTCAATAATTTCTTGCTCAACTGTCAAGCAAAAGAATTGGTATTAGTGAAAAACTGTTAGTCTGTTCTTAGTTCTATTTCTTAGTGTTCCAGCAGCTTCTGGTTTTACTTTTTAAATATTTTTAATTTTTTAAATTATTTATTTAAATGATAGACTTTTGCCAGAGGTGAGGAGCACTGCCAGGGGAGAGGTGTCTGGGTAGGACAGACTGCCTGGTTCCATTGACTCTGTACTGGGTGTCTATTCTGGCTCCCCCGCTTCATGAGGACATCCAGGACAACAGTGAGCAGCTTCCCTTCTGTCGCAAGGATACGAGAACAGCGGCCTTTCTTTAAAGAGAATCCCACTGTTGTTTTCACAGAAGGAAACCTTTTGTCTCCTTGCTCTTCCTCTCTTACTATCACAGCTAGAGTAATGCCTCACTCAGCTGTCCATTTTTTTCAGTTCAGAGAAAATACAGACTAAATATTGATGTTTCCAGATCAAATTACAACTTAGTTATTCTCAGAGTAGGCCCAGTTTTCCCATGAACTACATTGGGAAGTTTCAGGGGAACAACAGCACACTTAATAGTCTTCTGTTGCATATTTCCTGGTGTGATAGATAACTATTGTTATCTAGAATGGTTAGAACCATGCTATGTCTCTTGAAATTCTTTGTAGTTCTTCCATTATTGTTATGAGAATAGGATCAGGCACTTAGATGCTATCCAGATCTGTCTTGGTTTGAATTGCAATAAAGGTTCTCTATCTGGTATCATGTTTTTGTCTAGTTTAATTTAGGATTCATCAGTCATTTGTTATGCTCTGTGAAGTAAGTCATTGAACATATAATCCAAAATACCTGTGGTTGATCTAGTTAAAGTGTAGGGGCAGAGGGAACTGGAAAGGTTCCCAAATCCTCTGTTAAGTAAATGCTCTGGTATTCTGTAGCTGTATCTCTGAAATCCACTAAAATTTATCACTGTCTTCTGAAGCAGAATTTTGTAAAATAGGAAAATTAAGGACATTATGCATGCTGCTTACAAAGAATGTGTTGCAAGAGCTTCTTAGCTGTAAATATTTTCTTTTACTTATTCTTTAACTCAAATTGCATTTTAATGAGAGTGAATTATTCCTTTCTTTATTTGATTTGGACTTTGTTTTCTGTTTAGTTTTGTTTTTAAGATAAATGCTTGAAATATTTTATATATACTTTTGAAATTGATATTGCTTGTGAAGTAATGCCTAAGATACTCCCATTTTAAATCTATAGAACTGTATTATATGGATGGACATAGACTTCGTCAGATGCGAAAGACTTCACAGACCAATAATGTAATATAATAGCTCAGATTTATCATTTTATTATTTCTTGCCTTGTTATTCTACGTTTTGCCATCTTTTTTTGGCATAAAGAATTGGTAAACTAAGCTAGCATGGTGGCAGAAAAATTAAGGGATTATGCATGTTAGTTTTATGTTTGCTCTTTCTTGGGGTTGGGGGTGGTTACTGACACTGATTTAAAGATTTGTTTGCATATTTGAAACGAGTTAACTCTGACCTAAATGATGCAGCATTCTCCATTGGAATCTGGGGGGGATATGTATATGCTCTACATCTATGCTGTTCAACACTAAACAGATATTTTAAAAGGTTAGGTTTTCTGTCAAAGTCTCTGAGGCTAACTTTGATTCACTTTAAGATATTTTATAGAAATTTGCATCAAGTTTTTATTTAGGTTGATTTTCTTTCTTAAAAATCTGTGTTGTCCTTGTGGCCCTCTTAAGATCCACTGTACTTATGTAGCTGTGTACATTTCTCTTAAGTGCAAAAAATCATTACAGTGGTAGCATCCATTCAAAATCCTTCATTCTTTCCTAGAAGCAATACAAGTGTTAGGTTGTGAAGTAGTACAGAGTTAAATATTAACTATCGGGTAAAAGTCTTGTGTTTTTTTTTTTTTTAATTCTATGCTTAAATATTGAGTTCAGAACAACAATCCGATTTTTGGGCAGTTCGGAGCTTGAAGGAAAACTCTTAATGATGCCATTAAATTCTCTTGATATTTGATAATGTACTGTACTGTCTGCACTTTGAGATGAGGTTGTTCTATTTTTCATTATACTGTTGGTCTTCTGGCCTGATGTTCTTACACAAATTACCTTTCTGTGCTGTCATTCCTGCAGTGATTTCTCTGTGTAAACAACTCTGTAGGAGTACATAATTTGCTTGAGAAACACTGTTAGAAACTTACTCAGACTCTTGTGTTGGCTGGGTATTAAAATTTATGTGGATCTGAAATTGTTTGAGAGAAACAGCAACAAAACAAAACAAAAAAATGCAACAAAATGTGAATGCAAAAAAAGGAAAGCAGCAGCAGTATATTAGTTTTCAGTTTTAAATATATTGTGGCAAATGCCTTTTGAAAGTGTAGATTTCAAGTGTACAGCCTAATATTTAATCCTGCCAGGAAGCCTTTTTGTTTAGTACCACTTTGCTGACTGCTGTATAGCCAGCTCTCTAGAAGGCTGATGAAGCTGAAATTTAATTCTTATAGTCTTTGGATACTTTGCAAAACAGGTGGGTGAAGTAGGTACTATTTACAACTCACCAGTCTATTTTTTTCCTTCTTGGAACTAATTATTTCTTTCTTGTCCAAGAGTCTGATGCTTCCCTTCTTCAAAATAAATATTATTTAAGTTTTCTGAAAAATGTATGTCTTCTTTAGACGAAGTATTATTGCAAGTACTTGGGTAGCAATTTACACACTTTTCTTATACAAGGAGAGACTGAAGTTTGTTTTCTCTCCCTCTTACTTAATGCTCATTTTTATTGTTGTGTCTCAGGTTGGACTTCTGTTGACCAGCATGGTAACATACATGCTTTTTTTTACCTTTGCTTGTTTGTATAACTTATGCAACTAATACATAGCTTTTGTTGTGGCAGGGTGGGGGGGGGAGGATTTTCTTTAAATATGGACATCTAATGTTACAGTTTAAAAAACAACATAGTTCATCCATTTTATTCAGTCAGTGGCATGATAGCTCTCTGCAACATTTTGCATCCAGGTGTATTTGTTAGGCTATCCTCAATAAGTTTGTATCTCTACTAAACTGTTCATTTTCTAGATCATTCAGTAATTTACTGAGTAATACTAATCTTACTGTTATTTTTGCCCTTTCTTTTCTTGTATTTTATTTTTTCTTTAATTCATGTCCTGTTTCTGTCCTATTCCACAACAATTAGTTTCAGGGTCTAGCTAAGTGAAATTGATGAAAATATTTGGATGTGTGAATATTTAATATCCAATTACTTACACACGAGTAGGATCATGTCTTTGAGATTTATACACATTTGTCAATTTGAAACTGGCCAGTGGGTTAAATGTTTCTGAAGTGGGAGAGATAGACCTGGTGGAACATAACCTTTCCTTCCTGGACATAAAATGCAAATGTGAAAGTTTAATCTTCTGAGGAAATAAAGGTAAAATACTGTTTAACTTGGTAATGGCTTCTTGTTCGCATGAAATATACTGTAAGATAATCTCTTGAATTCAGAAGATCAGAGGCCTCTGGAGCCTGTAGTCAAGTTATACCTTCCTCTTTGATTCTGCCATCCCTCGTTTTTGTGTAAGGAATGTTTTTTTTTCCCTCCAGCTTCCTGCCTGAGAGCTGGAATTCACTGTTCTGCTCTCTTCTGAACTGAGCTGCAATTGTCCCTACTTTCACTATAATTCAAGAACACCTTTTCACATTATCTTCTTTAAAAGTAATTCCAAAGATGTGATTAAAATCAAAAGTTCTTGGATACTAAATGTAAAAGGACTTTTGCTTTTAAGGTTTGCAATCTAAATATTTCCTTTTCAAACAGAACATCCTTACTTTAACTCTCCTTTTGTGTTCAAGTTAGTATTTTCCCTTATGATATTAGTTCCTGATGCTTACAGCTTCCCTTCAACTTTAGCAACTGTGAAGTTTTTTTTTTTTTTACTTCTTCAGTCTTTGTCAGCCAACTGACTCTCATCGCCTTACACCACATGGATAGTTATTTGCCTGGACAACTGTGTTGCCAAGGCAACTTCCCATTGCCAAGAGTTGTGCTCATTAAGACTTTATTTTGGCAGGCAATTATATTCCAGTGGCATAACACTGAAGTCAGTGACCTCTTATTGTTTATCTTCTGCTAACTGCAATCTGAAATAACTAAAACTGACAGACAAGAAGGTAAGAATGTTAGTCAGAAAAAGTTTATCTGCAACTATAACTTTTTGTACAGACTTGAACACGTATAAGGGTTGTATGCTTCTGAGTACCAATTTTTCTGACCTTAAAAAGCACTCATTCATATTTATATAAGTTCTCAGGTTTTCTCCTAAGAAGGACGTAGTCTAAATGCTATTTGTAGAATTACAATAATGTGTATATACAATTGGTATTCTTGCTGATTATCAAGGTTTAGTTTATTAATTCCTATTTAATTTTAATTTTTAGTGTGAGACAAGGCTCCCAGTCTCCTCATGCAAGCAAATTAAGCAGATCCACAATCTTTCTGTACGTTCTCATCCCAAACTGTGAGCTGCAGTTATATATCCTCATCTTCCCCCTGTACTGCTCTGCATTCTTTGCCTCAGCAAACATGGTTATAATACAAACAAGCAACAAGAACAAAAACAACCAAACTAAAACAAGCAGGAACGAACCAACACCCCCCACAAAAAACCCAAGTGAAAAAAGTTAACTTCTGCCCTCTATCAAATTGAAAAATCATGTTTATACTTTAGACAGCCCATCAGCTTTCCTAATAGTGATCTTAGCTATATCATTTAATACATCTCATCTTAGTCCTCTGCTTATTTTCACATTCTTTCTTTTCATTATAGGAAGAATCAGTCTTGGCACTGCTTGTGTGCCTACTCAGTTTCTGTAGTACCTACAGAGAAGGTTAGGGACCATTAGGTTGCCTGTATACTGACATTTGTCTGAACCCTAAGGAATAAGCAGTAGTACTAGCAATTATAAAACTTAATGCCTGTAGTAGGTACTTAAATATGACTGCGGGAAAATTGATCATCTGCCATGCCTTTGGATGGGTTTGCATATTATTCCTGAATGCATGGACATTAGAAGTCTGTTGGACCTGAATTTCCAAGATTCCTACTTTCTGGTCTTCTAACCTGTGTACTCACTGTTAATAGAATCATGGAATGGCCTGGGTTGAAAAGGACCTTAAAGATCACCCAGTTCCAACCCCCTGCTATGTGCAGGGTCGCCAACCACCAGACCAGGCTGCCCAGAGCCACATCCAGCCTGGCCTTGAATGCCTCCAGGGATGGGGCACCCACAGCCTCCTTGGGCAACCTGTTCCAGTGTGTCGCCACCTTCTGAGTGAAAAATTTCCTCCTAATATCTAACCTAAACCTCCCTTGTCTCAGTTTAAAACCATTCCCCCTTGTCCACACTCATAAACAGCTGTTCCCTTTCCTGTTTGTATGCTCTCTTCAAGTACTGGAAGGCCACAGTTAGGTCTCCCCAGAGTCCAGTTTGCTCAGCCTTTCTTCATAAGGGAGGTGTTCCAGACCTCTGATCATCTTAGTGGCCCTCCTCTGGACCTGCTCCAAGAGCTGTGTTTCTTTCTTGTACTGGGGGCCCTCGGCCTGGATGCAGTACTCCTGATGGGGCCTCACAAGAGCCGAGTAGAGGAGGACAATCACCTCCCTCTCCCTGCTGGCCCCTCCTTTTTTAATGCAGCCGGGAACACAGTTGGCCTTCCGGGCTGCAAGCAGACACTGCTGGCTCGTGTCCAGCTTCTCGTCCACCAGGATCCCCAAATCCTTCTCCACAGGGGTGCTCTCAAAGAGATCTTCCCCCAGTCTGTATAAATACCTGGGTTTGCCCCAGCCCAAGTGCAATACCTTGCACTTGGTCTTGTTGAACCTCATTAGGTTCACATGAGCCCACTTCCCCACCCTGTGCAGTAATAGTAAAGGTGGGGTTTAGTTTCACACATGAATGTAAAAATGTAGGTATCTTACTGTAAGTTTGTGTTTAGTGCTGTATCTGGTATCAAAGATTCCATGTTAGGGGCAGCTTTCCTATGGCTTAGAATAGCCAGTCAATCAAATCTCTTTTTAGGGCCCATTGAGTGTATTGACCAGATCTTCATTACCTGTGTAGCTTAAACATATACTGTGTTTGCAGATACTTAATCTAAAAAAGGGAAGCTCTCTAAGTTTCTGAAAGAAAAAAAAAAAAAGTTAAAATTCCCTTCATACCGCTTGGGGACTGGCTGGACATTGATTGGTGGGTGGTGAGCAATTGCTTGTGCATCACATGTTTGGTGTCTGTGTGTATATCTATAAATCTGTATGTATTTCTGTGTGTGTATATATATTACTATTTTTTTCCATCTTACTTTTCTGTCTTAGCAAATATTTTTTACCTCAACCCATGAGTTCTACTTTGTTGGTTGTTTTTCTTTTTTTTTTTAATTCTCTCCCCCATCTTATTGGCAGAGTGGAGTGAATAAACAGCTGTGTGCTGCTTAGTTAAACCTCGAGATATACATAGAGAAGCATTCACTTTTTTCTTCATTCAACTTCCTAAGACAGCCTCTGGTGCTATTGAAATAGATGGCAATTTTTCTGTGGCTAAACAGAAGTTAATTGCACATGC
Source organism: Phasianus colchicus (assembly GCF_987193195.1). Classification (NCBI taxonomy): domain Eukaryota; kingdom Metazoa; phylum Chordata; class Aves; order Galliformes; family Phasianidae; genus Phasianus; species Phasianus colchicus. The sequence goes on from NC_143436.1 coordinate 16,947,518, forward strand.
AGAATGGATAAGATGGAGTATTTTCTCTTCTGTGTAACTTAAAGGATGTGAGTAATTTCATTGACTTCACTTGAGCAAGTAATGAATTTAGTTAATTAAGCATGTACTTTAAAGTGATCTATTGATCAGGATCTTGATGCATTTTATACGATGATAATCAAATGTTAGATGTAGTCTAGAAAATAGTTTGTTTTCCTTCCTTCCTACTTTGAAGTAGTTTTTCTGTTTCTGTAGGAAAGTTTTAGTAATATTTTTTATTTAAAAAGTCTAAAAAAAAACATGTTTTTATACAAGAAAAGAGAAAATTGTCTCTCTCACATATGCTGTGTATACTTTTTAATTTTGATCATATTTTACATTCTATAAACACTGGACTTTCATAATACTGTTCTGTGTTTTATAAGCTAGATTAAAAATTAGTATCTCTAGTGACTGTGTAGTCCTTTACTTACTGAATTATGTGTCTTTCTGTAAAATTTTGTAATGAGACATTTTGAAAATAACTATAAAATTTTTTTAAATAATGTTGTATGTGTCAGTGGAGTATGCTGTGTGAAGATGATATAGCCTATCTTATTTAAATACACTGATTTATGTAGAAGACGTCAGAGGTTGAGTCATCTAACTTTATTCTGCTTTTTTTTTTCCCCCCAAAGCTTAAAAAATTAAGGTATGTTTGGGAGAGAGCATAAAATATCTTTTGTAAACAAAATGGCAGCTAAGACTGAAATATTTCTATTTGTATAAATAAGAAAAGTCAAGATTTCAGAGTGTGACTGTGAGTGATAATAAAAACTCCTGGCTCACCTACTTTCACAGGATTTATAGTTCTTTAAATAACCCCTTTTCATGGTTATGGTTAACTCATCTGGTAGTGGTCTACAGTGAGCTTGTTGGACAAGATGAAAGCAGTTGTTGGTGTGGTAGTTGTTGAACTTGCTTGCCAATATTCAGTTAGATTTTGTTGCTGTGAAACACATGGCAGCAGATGGGCAGTCTGACAAAATGGTGCCTGGCATGGAAAGTACATATGCAGCAAAGGTGTGGAATTGAATCCAACCATGTGGAAGAAATCTGCCGGGTTACAGTTTTATGTGTGCAGCATGAAGGTTCTTGTTCATAGCTGGCAAAAATGCATAACTAATTTTGATGACTGTTGAAAAGCAGTGCTTTGTAGCTGAGAATTTGCTCTATCAAATAGTGTAATTGCACTATTATCTATTGTAGTTTCCATGGAAATGAATAGGAGGCATTACTTTTGGAACAACCTAAATAGACAAGCTGATGAATATGGGTTATGGAAGTGGCTAGTGAGGTGGATTTAAAGATTGACTGAACAGTTGGGCCCAAAGGTTTGTGATAAGTTGCACAACATCCACTCACAGACAAGGCACTAATGACTCTAGTGAGCAGGACTCAGTACTGGGACTAGCACTGTTCAATATCTACTTTGTTGACCTGTGCACTTGGCTGGAGCACACCCTCAGTAAGTTCATAGGTGATACAAAATGAGGAGGCATGGCTGGTATGCCACAGCTTGGGCCACCATGGAAAGGGAAGTTGGCAAGCCTGAGAACGGTGCATAGAGGAATCTCATGAAGTTCAGCAAGCAGAAATTCAAAGTCCTGCATCTGGAGAGCAATAGCTCAGACACCTGTAAGCACTGGGGGCTCGTGAGCTGAAAAGCTACTTTGCTGAGAAAGACTTTGCAGTGCTGGTGAACACCAAGCTGAGCATGAGTTAGTAAGGCACCTTCATAGCAAAAAAAACCCCAAACCTACAGAATCCTGGGCTGCATTAAGAGGAGTGTTGTAACCTGTTCTAGTTCAGTTACACGTGGCTTACCTCAATGAAATTCTTCCAGTGTCTGTTTAATGTGCTATAGTTTTTCTAACCGCCAGCTCAGCAGTGTGAAACTGGTATGTGACATTCAGAGGCTTCATCATTTTTTGCTATGCAAAATGGCCATTCTGTAAGCCAAATAATGGCTTTAGTAATAGGTAACTGCAAGTTTGTCTGCAGGGGCTTTGTTTGTATTAAATTCACTCTCTGTTGATGAAAAATACCTTTGATGATGCATGAAAAAGCAGAGACCCAATCTGGTAAATGCTGTCAGCTGTGTGGTTTTTGCAGCCACATGTCCTTACAGCTTCCTTTTACTGCTTGCTTTAAAAAGGAATGTACTGCTAGACCTTAAATGCATTTGAAAAAAAACAAAAACAAAGCAGAGTAAGCTTTGCTTTATGCAAAACATGAAAAAAATAGAAGAAAAAAATGCCAGTTTAATTGCAGGGTTTTCAGTTAGAGTTGATTCAGTTTAAGTTATGATTTTCTGTTTTTCCCTTTCTGCCATTAGGTACTATTTAACGAAAAGAAAAAAAAAAGAGCCAAACTCTCTATTCTTTAAGCTCAGTAGTTCTGGGCTTTCTCTTGTACTCTTAATGCTCTTTAAACATGAAAGTTAATGGACACAATTCTGTTACATTCTTCTGGCCTTTCTTGAAGGGAGCACATAAACAGGAAGGGGAACGGCTGTTTACGAGGGTGGGTGGTAATAGGACAAGGGGGAATGGTTTTAAACTGAGACAGGGGAAATGTAGGTGAGATATTAGGAGGAAGTTTTTCACTCAGAAGGTGGTGACACACTGGAACAGGTTGCCCAAGGAGGCTGTGGATGCCCCATCCCTGCAGGCATTCAAGGCCAGGCTGGATGTGGCTCTGGGCAGCCTGGTCTGGTGGTTGGCGACCCTGCACATAGCAGGGGGGTTGAAACTAGATGATCACTGTGGTCTTTTTCATTCTATGATTCTATTTGTATTTACTTACATTTCTGTATTGGATGCAGAAACTTTCTTCAATAGGTTCTGTGTAAGTAATTCAGAACTCCAGGGGAAGAAGCCAGAGTGCAAAAGCAGCTTTGCACAGGTCCTGCAGCACAGAATGGAACTTGTTGTTCTTCCCCCAGAACCATTTCCTTGCTCAGCTTTATTTCCATGCCTTGACACTTGTTACAAGTTGTTCAGCATTTAAAAACAGTAACCTAATTAGCGTTCTCAAGTTCCTGATGTTAGTACCTAGCATTTGGTACCTAGCTGCAGTACCGAAATACTGGCATTTCTAGAAGTCAACATTAGGAGCTAAACAGTGATCATTTCTTTTTTTCCCCCTTTTATTCTAATGGGTTGTTGTTAAAACCTAAACAACAGTAGAATAATATAAACAAATTACATGGTTTTCTAGTTCCTTCTTTTAAGTTTATTAAAGCATCCATAACTGATGTATAGTTTTGGTGTAGGCTGCCTTAATATAGGAATGTCTGATGTTTCTAAAGTGCATAAAGCTTAGGAATTTTAAATCAAATTAGGAGTGTTTATGAGGAGCTGAAGTGCAGGCATTTTGTTTCATTTGAAAATGATCAACAGAATTTGAAATAATACAGGATGTGATTTATATTGTTGTGCATGATAAATTTCTGAATAGCAGAACTCTATACAGGTAAGGAACAAAATAAATTATAAAATATGGTTGTGAAATTCAGAAATAAATCTGTGGTTGATGATTGATGCCATTTTACAAAACAGGCAGCCTCACTACCATATGTAAAACAATTAGTACATATTAATGTAGTAATCAGCTGCAGATGACAGAACATTAGACTACACTGAAGATAGTAGGTTGAAGTATATATATTAACCTGCTCTGCCTTGAAGCAGAATATTTTAGTTACAAAGCTTTTCAGCAGCCAGCACAGAAAATCTGTTAAGCTTTTAAAATACTTTTTAACTCCTTTTCTCTATGTAAAACATATTACCTACACTCAAATGCAACTTTTTGTAAGAAATGATAAACCAGTACTTAACAAATACAGTAACATCCAATAAAAATGGTTTATTTATAGTAGAACAGGTACTTGTGGTGGGATTATGAAATATATAATTACTGTTTATTTCTGGAATGCACAACATTATTAGGACTACATTAAATATTAAGTCCTTATCTTCTTTCTTCTTTGTCTCTGCTAGTCTTTTGCTCCTTGTAATGACTGCTTCTTCTTTAATATTCTGGCCTTTCTTGTTTTCCTGATAAATGACAGTCTTGTGCTTTGCTCTGCTGCATGGATTGCCCTTGACTGTCTATGCTGGGAGCTTTTCTGCCCTTTCTTCCAGTCTCACAGGGTTTGTTGGCCCCCTCATTTTTTATTTTTTTTTATGCTTCTCCATCCTATTCATGAGTGATCTGAGGCTTTCCTTATAGCTTCACTGTCAGCTTTATGCTGATGATATGCGCATCCACTTTTTTTTTATTTTTGACCTGACTCCCTTAGTTAAGATATGTATGTCAGAATGCCTGTGTGACAGTTCTCCCAAGATAGCTGATGGCAATTACTGATACCAAGAATTTTTTCTTTTTCCTTTTCTTCATCACAGCACTTAGATTTCTTATTTTGTAACTTTCCATAGTGGATCTTGTGCTGGATTTTTTTTGTTCATCATATTTTTCTCTTGCATGCTCCGAGCTACTTTCTACTTCTACTTCCCCGCTCAGTTAAAAACAAAAACACAAACAATCACAGAATCACAGAATCACAGAATTGCCAGGGTTGGAAGGGACCTCAAGGATCATGAATCTCTAACCCTCCTGCCACACGCAGGGCCACCAACCATTCCACCTAATGCTAGACCAGACTGCCCAGGGCCCCATCCAATCTGGCCTTGAACACCTCCAGGGACGGAGCATCCACAACCTCCCTGGGCAGCCTGTTCCAGTACCTCACCACTCTCTCCGTAAAGAATTTCCCCCTGACGTCCAACCTAAATCTCCCTTCCCTCAGCTTAAAACCATTTCCCCTTGTCCTGCTGTCACTCACCCTTTCAAAGAGTTGATTCCCCTCCTCTTTGTAGGCTCCCTTTAGGTACTGAAAGGCTGCAATGAGGTCACCCCGCAGCCTTCTTTTCTCCAGGCTGAACAGGCCCAGCTCTTTCAGCCTATCCTCGTAGGGGAGGTGCTCCAGTCCCCTGATCATCTTCGTGGCCCTCCTCTGGACCCTCTCCAACAGCTCCCTGTCTTTCTTGTACTGGGGGCTCCAGACCTGGACGCAGACAAACAGTGTTCTTATCTAATATGAACAGTATGAATTTCTTTAAATTGGATAGAATGGTTATTCCAGTTCCTCACTTGAGCCAGATGGGTACACCCGAGATTCTAAGGGAGCTGGCAGAGGTGACTGCCAGGCTGCTTTCTGCCATTTATCAGTGCTCTCCCATCTATAAGAAGGATTGTAAGAAGGATCCAGTGAACTACAGGCCTGACTTAGGTACTGGGGAAGCTTATGGATTGGATTATCTTGAGTGTGATCACACAGCATGGACAGCCTTACAGAGGGATCTAGACAGGCTGCATAGCTGGGCTGAGGCCAATGGGATGAAGTTCAAGACCAAATGCTGGGTCCTGCATCTTGACTACTACAACTCCTTGCAGTGTTACAGATTTGCAGTGGCTAAAAGCTGCGTGGAGGAAAAGGATCTGAGGATGTTAGTGTCCAGAGAAGGGCAACAAAGCTGTGAAGGGTCTAGAGCACAGGTCTCATGGGGAGTGGCTGAGACAACTGGGGTGGTTCAGTCTGGAAAAGAGGAGGCTCAGTGGAGACCTTATTGCTCTCTACAAGTGCCTGAAAAGAGGTGGTCGTGAGGTGGGGAGTTGGCCTCTTTTTCCAGGTAACAGAGATAGTATGAGAGGTAATGGCCTCAGGTTGTGCCAGGGGAGGTTCAGGTTGGATATTAGGAAGGATTTTTTTCTCAGCAAGAATGGTGAGGCACTGGAAAAGGCTATGTCCAGTGAGGTGGTGGAATTACTGTCCCTGGAAGTATTTCAGGAAGGGGTAGATGTAGCGCTGAGGGACATGGCTTAGTGGGCAATATTGGTGGTAGGTGGAGGGTTGTACTAGATGATCTTAGAGGTCTTTTCCAACCTTAATTATTCTATTATTCTAGTATGTGTTTCAAGAATTAATGATTAAAAAAAGAATAAAACAAAAAAGTCCACCCCACTATTTCAAAGTGAGTGTAAATCTGTGCTGAATTTTGTATGTTTTTTGCTTAATTGGGAGTAGTATTTTTATATGTGAAAATGAAATAATGCTAAATATGCTAGTGTGGCACTGACTATGAAGAAGTTCTAAAATAATGTACCATCAGTTATGAGTGGTAGTTTTCAAATTAAATCTGACTTTATCTGTCATCTGAACTTTCTTGAGTATGTATTATTCCACTGAATACCACCTTTACTAGTTAGGATACACTTCAAAACACCACAAAAAAATTATACATAAGAATTTTCAGTTTCACACTGGTTCAAAAAGTAAGTTGTCCTTCTGTGGATTCAGATCTATGAATAGAATATAGAATGTGCACTCGAAAGTACAGGTTGTGAAATATTTCATCATCTTAGTGACTATTCTGATTAAATGCTCAACTCAGTAATTACGAGTAGTATCAGCTCATTTTAAAGGAATTAATTTGTTTCTAATATCTCTAAGCTTTTTTTCATTCTGTTCAGCTACTTGGAAAGATATGTCTATGTCAGAACATTTGTTTCCTTCCTATACGTAACACTGTTGGCTGCATGTTTTCACCATGCACGTTTTAAAGCAGTTAAGAAACTTGTGCATGGGAGGCAGTGAGTAGGATTCATTTCAGATAAGTCATCAACAATGTTCTGTAGTGTAGTAATATCTTCCAGTGAGGCTAAAAATCAAAATAAAGCTGTGTAAAGCACTCAAGATTAAAAAAAATGTCTAAATCAAATCACAACTGCAGCGTAATTGCTGTTCTGTGATAGTTGTTTTCATGACTTTGTAAACAATCACATAGTTTATGAATAAATTAAAAATTGCTGTTGTGGAAACCATATATTTTAAAGACAGTGACTCAACATCTGCTGCTGCTGCTTTTGAAAGCCACAATGGTGGTGATGATTGAAGGAAGACGGATTTCAATACAAATTGGAAGGAGGTGGATTAAATGCCATATTTTTTTTTCCACAAGATAGTAAAAAAGTGTAGAAAGAGACTTTGCATTAAAAAAAATACTTTGTATTAAATAAATTCTACTGTAAAACAGAATAAGGTTTTTATTCCATATTAACTGTGATGCTTGAGAAATGCGAAGTTTACAGATCATGCAGTGGTGTAGAAGTTGGACTGTGCATTGCCAGTAGCACAAGTTGTTATTCATGTGCATTGACAGAGGCTGCTAAAAATGCTGTTGGGATCTTAATTTGAAGGTGACTTGTGACCCTATGACTTTTTTTTTTTTTTAAAGTACGTAGCCTCTAAAAGTAATGCCTCCTGTTTATGTGCATGAAAGCTACAACAGATAGGAAGAGTACAGTAACACTGCTTGATGGAGCAAATTTTCAGCTGCAAAACATTGTTTTTTAGCGTAGCTACCACTGTCAGGTACACATTTGTGCCAGCAATGAACAAGATCCTGCATGTCACACTCGAAAATATCTGCAGCAGTGGAGGTGACCCATTGTTGCAGTTTTCACTGCTGTAATGCACCACCCACTGTCTCACCGTGCTCACATCAAGTGTCCAGTCTCCGTAAACATTCAGCAAGTGTCAATGAATGTCAGTGGGTGCAATTTTTTCTGCATGGAGGAATTCAGTGCTGCATCTTTGCTTCATATGCATTTCCATGCTGGATACCATTTTGTGAGATGCCCCCTCTGCTGCCATCTGTTGCACAGCAACAAAATGTAATGGAATACTGGTAGGAAGGTTCAGCATCTTCCTGCCACAACACCAACATCTGCCTCTGACATTTTTGGCCAAAATAATAAAGCAGGAGGCATTACTTTTGGAGTACACTGTCTCCATATGGAGACATCAGTTCAGAGGCAGTGCCTTGGGTAGTTTGAAACCACCCGAATGTTGGGAAAATTGCATTGAGGGATTAAAATTAAATCTAGTCTGAAGCAAAATCCAAGGCTAAATCAAGTGTGAAGTAAGACACAAACCAAACTATTCTTCATCTTTATTCTCATAAATTGGCATCCTAAATTGAATTTTCTTGAAACACTTGCTATTAACAAGGACAAAAATCTTGTCTTCTGATGTATATAGTGATGTTCTTTATCTGATTTTTGTTATACGATCAGGTATTCAAAATCCTTTAAGGATTTGTGTGGAGGAAAATTGTGAAGTTATTTTCCATATATAAACTAGTTACAAATTCCATGTACTTTTTAAAAAATATAAATGCATCTTAAATAAAAAAACATGCAGGTGGTTATGCTTCACTTTTGCTAATTTATTCTTTTGGTGAGATGAGTGTGTTTGTAAATGCCATCACCCTTATTCAGTATACTTCAGTTCATTTTCTATCCAAATTTGCATGGGAAAGATTTTATATTAATGCTTTTCAATTCAAATGCTGGAGCATCCACTAAGGAAGCTGTAGTGCCAGTATTTCTAAGGACAACGTATGTGTTGTTGAAACTGATTGATTGTGTTAATCTAATCAAGCTGTCAAAGCAATCCTTCTTACAACATTCTTCTTCATAAACCCATTAAGTATTTGAACTAGTAAGCCTTTTTATGCCCTTTCCTCAGCAGAAAGTAAGCACGGATGAGTCAAAGTGAAAAGGATTTAGAAATGAGAATGGCAAGCTGATATGAGAAAGGAAAACCCATATCCTACGAGTTGCTCATCAACAATACTTAAAATACACTTTGTTAATGTATAGCTGATACTTTAAAAGACCTAATTTACAAATTTTTGTAGAATTTTTTTTTAATGCTGAATTTCTGTCAAGGAAATTTTCTCACATTTTTCTTTTTTGAGAATAGATGAATATTAGTGATTAATACAAAATCCACTTTATCTACCTTTTTGATTATCTTTCAGCCTGCAGACTAAGTCATGTTTTAAAACAGAGGTCCATTATAAATTTCTGATTTTTGTGTGAGGCATTTTTGTACTGACTACATCTGAGTTTTTCTTAATGAGCATTTAGTAAGAATTGCAGTAAATTTTCATATTTTGAAATATCTAAAAAATAATAACAGAACAGGAAATACTGAGGTAATTCTGTTTGAAGACTGTAACAGAACTATCTATGGGTTATCCAAAATTGTTTTTTTTTTTTTCCACTGTGAAGGAACTTAGCCTTTATTTAGGTAAACAATTATTCATCAGGAGGGAGCATTGGGGTAGGATTATAACAGGTTGTCCTTTTCATGAGAGTAAACTCTTATTCAGAAGAGATGGTTTATCTTACGTGTTAGGATTGCTCACAGAAGCAAGGGCTTCTGTTCCTCTGTATGTGTTTCACTGGTTACTTTTCCTGGTCTCAAGCAAACATTAGATTTGACCTTCAGCTTCCAATAATCTAGTTTTCATTATTTATGTCTTACGTAGTTCCGCATTCTCACAAGGTAGATCTTGGAAGCATTTTATTCTTCACAAAGCATTAATGCCAATCCTAAATAGATCTTTATAGCACATATATTTGGAAATATGTATTGTTTTAATTTCTAACATGGCAGAATTCTTCAAACTTCCTCAAAACACTGTGGAAAGGACTTTCATAGCGTTCAACCTTATAGTCTAATATTGCTCTTTTGGCAAAGAGTGGGAGAAGAAAATGCAGAGACTAGGAGAAATTTGTTCTCTTGTTTTTAAATAAAATGGTGTCATGGTTCAGCCTGGTTTCTGTGACGGGGGGGCAAAGGGACCCATCCATAGGTCCACACCCTGGGGCTGAGGGAAGGGAAAGGCAGGATGATAGATTTAGACAAGAAAAACAGCAAAAAGCTAAAGGAAAAATACTTAGTTTACTAAATGTAGTAGTGAAATGTGGGATAATACAGTACAATACAGGCTACAGGCTGCCCAGAGAGGTTGTGGATGCCCTGTCCCCGGAGGTGTTCAAGGCCAGATTGGATGGGGCCCTGGGCAGCCTGGTCTAGCATTAGGTGGGAAGGTTGGTGGCCCTTCGTGTGGCAGGGGGGTTGGAGATTCATGATCCTTGAGGTCCCTTCCAACCCTGGCAATTCTGTGATTCTGTAATACGATATGATTGGAACTGAAGCAAATAAATAAAATAAAATATGAAAGAGAGAGAGTTTCCAAAACCAAAGTCCTTACTCTAATGTTATAGGTAAATTGGCCAGGGAGCAAACAGGGCCACCTTGTGACTCCAAATCCATTTTATCTTTCCCTCCAAATGAGAAATGGAAAAATGAAGTCTTCTGGGATATTGAATTTGTTTCTCTTCTAGTCTGTTATTTTGTGAATAATTAAATATACATTATTAGGTTCTTTATCATATTGCCAAATGTAGGTCATTAACCGAAAATTATGGAGAGGTTGAATTATGCTACAGGTGCTTTTATTTAGTAAAATTTAGTAATTTAGCCTCCATAAAGGTAACTTATAAATTCCCCATTTTGATATTAAAATGTAATGGGAATTTTTTTTTTTTAAGAGTTATTTCAGTTTATATTTGTATGATTCAAGCTTTCCCTCCCTGTATTTTATCATTTTAGCCTTTTCCAGAATCATCAAATTGTTGCTCTAATTTTTTTGTCCTGGTTTTATTTCTAAAAACTCTGCTGGTATGAGTAGAAAAGTAGACCTCCTGGAGTTGAATCTTCATTACATATTTTACTTACTACTGCAGTATTATGTTTTTCACTTTTATCCTTTTTGTGCTTCACTGGTTACAGGAATGCAAATAAATAATGGTATATTCAGAAAACTCTTTGTATTTAGTTACTGTTTTGGAAGTATGAAGTTATTGAGTACAGTCTGGTATTGTGCATCCTGAAGAATTCTTGACTGAACCGCATGGTTAACTACAACTTTAGTCTCACACTGAGTGCTGAAATTGATGCCCAGAAGTTCATTAATGTTGTGTAAAAACAGCATGTCAACAGTGCTGAAAGGACTTTAGTTCAGCAAGCATGTGTCTTCCTGGAGTGTGCTTTTGGCAGAACCTAGTTGTTTGGGGTAATGTTATTTACTGAAACACTGTGAGCTGTGGGTGTTGTATTGTCTCAGACACTGAGAGGTCTCTGAGCCTCACTGGAAGTAGTCATTTCTGTTGTGGTTCATTTTCACCTGTGATGTGGTTCACGTTAACTGCCCTCATGTTCTAATAATTGTTTGTTAGTCTGCAATTCATATATTAGTTAATGTTCTAGTTACTCACTAAAAAAAATGAAAATAAAAATAAAAAGACCCCTTTTGTAACTTTTTTTGATGTCTTCCTTCTCTTCCTTGTCTGAGAGTTCTCTACATAAATTACTTAGAAAGGATATCAACAGATTCTATGTACTACTGTCTAGCACTAGGGAAGACACAATAATTTCGCTACGTACTTAGACTGGGGAAGGCCTTCAGGAGCCTCTGCTCCTGAGTTTTGATCTTTTCACAAGAATGATTGCAAAATACAGAAGAAAAAGACATTTAAAACATTCCTACTGGAAAATTTGCTGTTTATGTCACTGGATCACTGCATCTCCTGAAGGTAGTGTCATCAGCTGAGTGACTCCACAATGCTGAGATGTCAGTTCATGTTCTATAAACAGTGTTCAGAAGCCCGCTTCACTTGCCACATTAATCCTTTATCCCTAATAAGAGACACGTAGATTGCTTCTTTGGATAGGAGTTTGATGCTGGCAGATATTTTACAGCAGAGAGATTTCACTGTATTCCTGTTTGTTCTAAAACAGACTGCAGAATGTAGTGCTTATTGGTATCACCTTCTTCTGGTTAAATAGTAAGTGTTTAGCAGTATATAACACCATCTTTTCTCTTGGTACTTACTGGAAAAGCACAGAAATTTAAATACACTCACGTGCAAGGAAGATGTTTTTTATGAAAAATATTAATTGATGGGAAAAAATAGGATTATCTTAGTGAATATAAGCAAGCAAATAAACAGTTCATAGAATGAGTGGACTTGCAAGCTAGTATGAATTTAAAAGAGAATCGTAGAATGGTTTGGGTTGGAAGGGACCTTTAAGATCATGTAGTTGCAACCTCCTGCTATAGGCAGGGGCACCTCCCTCTGGACCAGGTTACTCAAAGCCCCGTCCCGCTGGCCTTGAGCATCTCCAGAATATCCAAAAAGAGAATGTTTTTAGGAGATGTTCAGATATTGTTTGCTGAACTTCATGATGTCTTTGTGGCATTCAGCCGCTTCTATATCTGATAGAGTTATGCAAGATTGTGGTGATTTCTCAGTGTCATTATGAAAGTAAATGATGGAAATTTAAAAGAAAGGAGTTATAGAAATAACTCCTTTAGAGGAAAAATACTGTTTTATAGCTGGTTAGAAAATGTTTTTGTCCTAACTAGCTATTGAAATGCAAATTTTCCTGAAATGTATTATGGTGCATTTATTACTGAAAATCACCAATATACTTGAGCTAGAAAGATGCACTTCTGTTCTTCCTGTTAAAGCACAGATTATTGTCATGGTTTATTGCTGATGATGAATCTTAAATTAAAAAATTAAAAGCAACCAAACCTTTGTCATAGTCATCACTTAAAAGCAATGTTAAATTATGAATGACAATTCAGTTTCCTGCCTGCACTGTCTGATAGCTTTGTAGATGCAGTAGTCTAGATTCTGGATGCATAAAAGAAGAGATTTCACACCAGGCTAAACCCTGTGATTCTGTTAAAGCAATGTGCACAGCACTAACAGTACGGAGAAGACAGACTGAGCTACAGATTCTGCTTAGAACACTGACATTCATTTTTTGACTGTATCTCTTGTTTTCTTCCCTTTATTGTAATGAGCAAGAGCAATTCTCTGCTTAGATTCTTGCATCAATAACATTAAAAGAGTTTAATGAGAAATATACATTAATAGATGAGAACTGGGTATTAATAGATGAGACATACTGTATTAAAATTCGGAATCTTTCTCACTAGCAGAATAATTATTCCGCCCATTCCTTTCTTCTGACGAATGGAATGCATCTGCTGTCGCTTACCTCTATTATTAATTGTATTGTTTATATTAACTTTAAATACTTTATTAACTTGCTACATGCTCTATTTAGTATATTATTGTGTAGGTATGTTTTTTAGCGTTTGCACAAGCATTTATTTATTTTTGTCGTGCTTGCATTCCTCTGCAAGAGTGAGAGCGTGTGAAAGAATGCGCTAGGCAGTGTCAGATGAAGCTCATTGCTATGCTAACTGCACGGCTGTACTCCTTTAGGAGGGCATTCAATCCTTTGCATTCGTTCCCTCACACTGATGTGATAACAGAATAAAGGAGCTTTACAGCTGATTGAAGTCAAGTAGTAGGGCCATTGTAAAGGCTCACAAGAAGATTACTGATGAATACTATTACTGCTGGAGGCTGGACTAGCAATTGTGTATGTCCAGGCTTTCTAACAGAGAATGAATAACAAAAGTATGTGCTAATAATTATGAATTAGCTATGCCCTGTTCTTTTAGAAGGAAAGTGGTGATGTGTGTCTGGCTCCAGCGTGCTAAGAACTGTATGATAAATGTTTACCAAGCTCTGTGAATGATTCAATTTATATTGAGTGGTAGAAGGAATTGTGTTTGTAGTATTTACTTAGGTTTGGATACCAGAATAAATAAAAATTGGGCATAATGTTCTGTCTCAGTCTGGAGTCAAGAGATGTTTTAATACTTCAGGAAGTAATGGAAATCACATTTTCCCCATTTTTAAACTGCAGAATCTTGCTTTTCTTAGACAGGAGACAGATTGAAGACTTTGAATTTATTCCAGTGTATCAAACATTCTTTGCTTATAAAATGAGCAGATGGCTGAGATAAAATCACAGGCTCTTCCATGGTTTAGTTTGGCTGAACTTTTTTGAAAGTAAAATACTTCAGTTTTCTGATCGTCTTTTCTTGCAGAGAGTATAAATGTCAAGTACCCAGCCTTACTGCCATTTTTTTTCTACTATCCTCCTAAGTGGTGATAGAAATAGAAGATACAAGAACTTTGTACTGATTCTGTTGTGAGCAAGAGGGTAGGTCTTACCTGCCTATACTATCCTAAAAAGGTTACTGGATACTCAGAAAGGGGACAAATTAAGAGAGAAGTAAAAGGAATTTGTGGGCAACTTTACCTCTATTCAATGTGTATTTCTGGGATAGGTCTCCTTTCAGGTTTGACTTTGCATTGACAAATAGTGTAATGCAGCTGGAGTGCATCTATGGAAAGAAACTCTTCAAGGCAAGCCACGATCATTTTGCATGTGTGTTGCACCGTAAAGAAAATATTAACATACAAGAATAATTGTGAGATGTATTTCAAAATAACGTTTGTGATCCAACCCGAGACCATGCAGTAACTGCGTCATTAATGTCTTTCTGAGTACTAGCTGGCTCATCAGAGGCTTCTTTTGCCTCCACAAGATTTATTTCATCAAACTCTTTGTTTCCTGAGCATCTTATTGGTCTTTCTGGCTCTGTCTGGCACCGTCCCAAAGTTCTTTCTCATAATTTTTCTTCTACTCTTCTCAGTCATCACTGGAACATTTCCTTCCTAGGTGTCATCAACTGTCTTAAGGGAAGCTCTAAAGAGATTTCCGTTTTTCTCCAGATGGATCCCCTTGACCTCCTGGTGTCTGTTTATTAGAGAAATATAACTCACGCAATCTGAAAATGTATCTTACCAAAACTCCAAGCTTTCATACCCATAAATTGGATCATCTTAAATATCCGTGTGATTACTGTACACTGCATTGTATAACTTCAGTATGTCTTCTGTTGTTGTTGATAGATGACAATAATTAGACTCTGTATGCTGTGATTTTTTTTATCCTTTATCTGTCTTTGAGAACAATGACAGTAATTTTGGAGATTGTTTTGATACCTTGGAAAGAAAAAGGTATTATGAAAAGTAATAAATGAAAATGATGCCTCCAACTTACATTTGCTCTGAATTTGTTTGTAATGGAACTTTTATGAAACACAATAAATAGTATTGAAAATGCAAGTTTCATGTAGTGAAATTATAATACCTAGAATAAGCTAAATAGATATAAAAAGCTATAAAGCAGGTTTTCTTGCATTCTGGGAAGAAAGACATAGTTAATTTCAGAGTGGAAACATATAATAGTAGATAGAAGCAGGAAATCACATGCATTCCCTGTATTTAAATACTGTCAGTGCAGTTGCTTTTTCTCTTTTGCAAAAAGAAAAATGGCCAGATGACCTTAACAGTCTACCATTTTCTTTTCTTTGCATAAATGGGGAGCAGATTACTTGAAACTCATTTATAAAATAATAAATAGGGTCAGCTCAATATAAACTGCATCTTCCAAATATCCTTTAATAGTTAGGTGAATTGTAGGTGAAAATATAGGTGAAAAAAATATTGTGTATGTTGTTATTGAATATCTTTTAACAAAATTAACAGTAGCACTTTCATGACAGAGGCCTTTAGTTCTAATAGTCTTCCTATTTGTTAATAAAGTTTTTTTCTTCCAACTAGATCTTTTCTTTGTAGTAACTTATCAAACCTGCAGAAAAGCAGCGTGTTAGAAGGAAAATAAATCAGTCTGTCCTTTCTGAAAGGTATAAACAACGTTGCTTAATGATACTACTTTAAAGTGTAGATTGCAGATAGAGAAAAGTTGTCTCTCAAGTATGTTTTAGCTTCAGTTTAATATTTCAGGACAAATTATCTTTAAATAGTTGATTATAGCTGTTTTGTTTTTAAAAGATCGAAAAGCATCTGCTTTATTAAAAAAACAAACATTTTCATAATTAAATACTTTTTGAAATTTCTATAAATATACACTTTGAAATTCATTTTTGTTACCACTTCTTGAAATTAATTATTTAAGCATAGACTAAGTGCCTGTATGATTGCAGTATATATATATTTTGAAATACCATTTTTCTTCATTTCTCTTTTACTATTTCATATATTTTTAATTATTACTTAAATTAATTCTTTTTGTCATGCTGTAGCCCTGTAGCGTTTTATGGAAACTGGAATCTGGTGCTTGAATCACTGTAGGCTCTCAGTGAGCAGTACGTGGTGACCTCTTAACTTATTTCCATAATAGCAGCACCTGTCATTTTTCATAAATGAGTATTAATTTGGTTTACAGTTTAAGACTCCGGGTTATAGTGGCTTTTTACAGCCTTCTAGGACTAGCCATGCTTTATTGAGATAACAGGAAAAAAAAAAAAAACGTTTGTAGAAATGTTCTTGATAGAATACTGCCTCAAAATTATGTGACCAAATACGGATTCTTGAAAGGTGTCCACGATCCATCTTGAGTAGCATGAAGCTTGCTTTGAAAATTGTGGAACTTCAGAATCATTTAGTTATTTAACATCAGTATTTCTGTCCCAGAACCTGTCCTTGCATTTGGACAAGTGGTTTCCTCATGGCTCTGGGAGTCTCTTCACTGTGTAAATCTTAACTAGAACTGCAGATGCACTGATTTCTTTCTTTCACAGCTCCTTTTGGAATGATTGGTTAGAACACATTTTTGATAATAGCAGTGGAATGAGCTACAAACTCTGTTAGTAAATGGTGAGTTTCATCTTTCCACAGGGCCGTTCCATGATAGCAGGAATTTTATAGTGGTAAGTTTTCAATACTAGCCTGGGTAATAACTTTTATGAAAAAAAAATTCTGAAATGATGTAAGGCGATGAGTACTGGCAATCATAGTAACTTTGGGGAGTTGGAAGTCAAGGAACAGTAAAATGTATAAAGTAACTGAGGATGACTGGGCTTTAAGCAACCTGGTCAAGTAGAAAGTGTCTCTGCCTGTAGTAGGAGGATTGGAAGTAGAGAATCTCTTCCACTGTTCTGTGAACTGCATAAAATACATTTTAGCTAGGAACTGAATGAAGCTGTATTTGCAGCTTAAATTATATGTGAGTTATTAAAGCACTTGTATACCTTAAACTGATGTTTGAACATACAGCTTGACATCCTGCTTTCCAACAGAAGTACATTCTAGTCACATTTTACAGTCTAAAAGTTCAAAGTAGTTTGTTGTTTTTTTTTTTTTTTTGCAACATAATAAACTGAAGTTCAGACTAGTCTTCACTGGTATAAACAAAATAATATAGGGAAAATCAGTTTAATTTGAAAAATATTAGGAAGCTGAAGAACAGGCACAGTTAGATTATATTTTGATATACATCTATTATTATTTTTGTTCATAGATCAGGTAGACAATATTCTGTTTGATTTCTCTTGTAATTTGCTAGAGACTGAATTGTTATTTTGCTAAATATTTGTTTCTGTCATTTTGTTGATAACATTCATCCTGAAGCCAGGCAATGTGGCTTTTTTTTTTCCTTGGTTGTCTCCTTACTGCTTGTTATAATTTATGAAAGAGATTCTAAGGAAATTAAATGGAAGTGCATTTTTTTTGTTCTTTTACTATATTTTTAAGCTGCTATTCTTTATAACTTCTGTAGACACTTTCATGATGGCATTAATAAAATCAGTTGTAAAATGTTTCTGAAAGTTCTGAGGCGTGTTTAGGAATCTAATGCAGTATATAGAGTTTGGGTTATTTCAGTAGGACTGGGATTTTAGGTTAGTTCAAATTTCTGCTAAAGGTTCTGTGTCCTGTACTCACAGAAATGTTGTGACTAGGAACTGTGTGAAGCTGTAATTGTGGCTTGAATGATGTCTGAGCTATTAAAACACATAATGACTTAAATGTCCTGCTTTCCAACAGAAGTACGTTCTAGGCAAGTTTCAGTCCACCTCACTAGGTTAGCCAGCCTGCTGCTGAAGATTGCCCTGCCTGTTCTAGGCAGGTGGATGCCATCCCTCTCTAACAGTTTATAATCTTCATGGAAAATCCCATTGTAATAAGACCCCAAACCCTCACACTGGCACTAGTCATGTAGTCAGGAGTTGATATGTGCTATATGTCTGTTTTTGGCTTTCCTCTTTACTTCCACTGGCAAACCTGAGGAGAAGACAATTTGGGCACCAGTGTTCTTCACTTGCACACTGGGGCTTTACAGTGTTCTTTGAATCTGACAGTGTTCCAGGTTCCAGTCTCAGTCATGCGCACATGAAGGAGCAATAGTGGACTGGAACTCTTTTGGCAGCATTCTGGATCTTGGCTCTTGAGAGGCAGCAAAACTAGAGTCTCCCTGTCAGACTGGCATCAATGATTAGTGTATGGTACAGCTGAACTGGAGAGAAGTATGTGTGTTCCCGTTCACTAATTGAACAAGACTCTTGTCGTTCCAGTCAGAACTTTTGATTTTCAGAGATGGGAGTTATAGCATCAGTGTTATCCTCTAGGGAACCTTGGTAAAACAAATTGCAACAGCTCTGCAGGCGTGCTGCCATTCTCACACAAGTCTTTTGTTTCACATTACAGTCTTCAATCAGTGGTACAAATGTGAAAACTGGTCATTAGTGCAGACTTGAACTTGACTCTTCTGCTGTTCAGAGTGTTTTAATTTTCAGCATTTTGAGAAGATTTGAATCTAAGAGCTTCCCTTAGTTCAATATCCTTAGAAAAATTTAAGTATTAAGGAAGCTATGGCATCCATTGAGCCATTTTAGCATCTTCAGAACAATAATGTTATTAAGAGAAAATATTTTTGTTGGAGCTAATAACTAATAATAACTAACTTGTTCTCAAGTCAGTTGCGGTTCCACATTCTGATCAGGATTCAGTGAAGCTACACCCTGTCATCACTGTTATTCTGTTTCTGTAAAAATCAGTTGATGGATGGAAGTAGAAATGGTCTGAAGAGGATTTTTTTTATTGTATCAGTTTGATGAGCCTTTTGTATGAAGTGTTTTGGTAAGAAGCAGCTAATCTTTTTCATTCAGATAAGATCAAGCTCCTGGCGATAGCTATTAAGTGTCTAATGAATTTAATTAAAATACATGCATTATTAACATTTCCATTCGTGATACTGAGCAGATACTTGGGATGAGTAATAGTGTTGGCTTCTCAGTTGCTTTTGACGTCTACTCTTTTTTTAAAGCTGCAGTTTTGCACAATCATACTATAGAGCTTTTATGCTAGAAGTAGCTGAAAAGCAGCTGACTGATGTTTTCAGGTGTTATACTTCTGTCTAATCTGTGACAGTTAAGATACTGCTGCATTCAGCAGCTGCCTACTTCAGGTTCTGTGGCATTATTGGTATGATAGTTTTAGTAGCAGCTAAATGAAACACAAAGCTCAGAGGCCACAGAATATTGTTAAGCAGTCATGTGGTCACGAAAAGCTGCAATTAGATCATTGTCATGAGATGGGATTGAACATTCAGGAAAATTGGCATGCATTCAGGTAGAGACTGATTCACATAGCATTGCTCTGCAAGAAAGCAGTATTTTCATGAGTAAGTGTTCACATTTTTGCAGGCCAGTAAAGAGAGGAAAATATTGATTCCAACTATTTCCTAGTTTCTAGAGAATTACTGGTGACTGGAAATAAAAGATTTTGTTGCTAGATTTGTGATGTGGTTTAATGGTAAGAGAAGGTTATTAAAAACAAAAGTGTGGTATCTTGACCATCCTCATAATGATTGAACTGAAAACTTTTGTTTTATTCCTGACTGTATGTCATAGGTAAGCTTGGAAAGCTCTATCAGAATAGAAAACTATTCTTTGTAGACAGCAATTGTGCCAATATCAATGCTGTTTTCTATTTGGAATCTAATTAGAAATCTTCCCAAAACATTTACGTGTTACTTTGACGTAATGTTACCTGGATTTTACAACTGGGTGTTTGAGGATTGCAGGGTTTCTGTTCAGTCAGAATAGGGTGCCCATGCCCGTGTCCACGTGGCTTCTGAATATCTCCAGGAGGAGATCTGCATCCTCTGTGTGCAGCCTTCTCAAGTGAGTTGTAATCATTCATTTTAGTGTTTGTTGCAGTCATTATACCAACTTCTGTCCAGAAGTTGAACATTAAAGCCTCCATATCTGGAACTGATGTGAGGCCTAACAACACTGAGAGGATATATTTGAAATACATTTTGATAGTGTGCCAGTAAGAATATTTTATTTTCTGAGAAGTTGAAATAAGCAACTGTTAGTTTTTAATACTGTTGTTTAGATGTTGTTTGTTTCAGTTTAGTCTTTTGGCCTAAATGAAGTATGCATTTGTTTGGTTACTCAAAAATTATTCAGTTGTAATGTAATGATCTTACACTTCTTACTTTGCTTTGAATAACTGAATAACTTTTATTAAAGCTAATAATATGATAACGCTATAGCCAATTAATCAAGCAATTAAACAATTATGCAGCTTTCAGTATCTTTGAAATTCTGGGGCTAAAAGCTCTAGTGGTTGTCTTGATCATGGATTACATATTTGAGCAAAATGTGATAACCAATGAATATCTGCAGAAAAGGATACCATTGTGCTCTTCTTAATGAACTAACAATTGAATACAAAAAAATCAGCAGCCCTATTGTTTAGAATAAAAGGCTACATGTAAATGAAGCCAATGCTGAAACTGTATTTAAGCAATGCTGACAGTTTCTCTATTGTATCCATTAATTAATTTCCCAGCATCAAGGTTCACTGGGAATGAATGGCAAAAATAATCAGAACTATACATGAGGTAAATAGTTTAGAAAGTGAAAAGGTGACATCAGGAATTAGTTCAGTAAATATTAGTCACACTGTTCATTTGTGCTCATTTACCTTTTAAAAGCAGAGTATGGATGTAGTGTGATCTGGTGTTGATTAACGTGATCTTCTGAAGTTCTTGTCACAGTGAAAAAGTTGTAAATGGTGCCTGTATCTCTGTGCTTTCAATTCAGTAGTCTGTCTAAAGCAGGTTAATATTTGTATGAAAATATTTTGCTTTAAAACAAAGTTCTTCAGCGTTAAATCAGTTGCATCATGTTTTTACTAATGACCTGAATTTAGTGTGTGCTTTGTTAAGGTAAAGCATATCTTTAAGGAGAATTCTGTGAATAAATCTGTTTTCATTTCAGTGCAATGCAGCTTTTATTTTTTTCTACCACATTTTCCAACTAATTGGCATTTAGTCACAACTTGAGAAAAAAATTAAATATTTCAAATTGAAGTAACGATTTCAGATGTAATGTATGTAGTCTTAATTAACAGAAAACTTCAAAACAAATTTATTTCCAGATGGAGTACTATGCCTGAATAATTGAAGCCCAACCTTAAGCTGAGCTTAAAATAAAAGAAGACTTAAGGTTCCAATATCCCAAACGTGCGTGTCATTGAAAACATTTTGTCTGGGAATTTTGATTCAAATCTGTCTTATAACCCACTACAAAAACCCAAAAAACTTGTTTTAGAAAAGTTTTTCTTAAACTCAGTGTGCTGGGGGGCTGCTAGTCTGTCAGTTTTGCTTTTACCCTTGTCTTACTGTACCTCATCCTTTTAGTGGCTCAGTCCCTACTTCCATAACTTCTCTCATCCAAGAAAGATTTTAAGTTACAGTGTGGGGCATCTGAGTCAATTAAGAATGCAAAATGAATTTCCTTGGAATAGCCAGAGGGTTACATTTTTCAGGCACGTGTACATTTTTGAAAAGACTGTGGCTAGTGTCATGTCCTCGCATCCTCTTCTAGTTTTTATGCTCTGACTACTCAGGACTTTTGCAGTGGAAAAAACCGAAGACCAAGAGTGCATAGGGAAGTGTATTCTTCAGCTTCAATTTCATGCAAGAAATAAGATACACCATTTGCTTATGTTTCTTTCTGCTAGAGGAAATGAAGGGTGTATTGATGCTCACTGTTAATTGCTGAGGGACTCTCTTCTTTAAGAGATTATGCTGTGCCGTGACTTGGTAAAATACTTAGATACCATATTAATGGCTCTAACCAAAGTACTCTGTTCTTTAATACATTAAATCTAGTAAATGAAAGAAAATATAGCTGTAAATAATCATCCACTGTCTAAAACCTAAACTGGGTAAATTATCTGCTTTTGTTGATGAGGCTTGTAATGTTATGCGGTTGTCATTTGTTAATGAACTGGCACCTGCCTAGAATAATCTGTTAGTTATTGCTGCTGAAGTTTCTGATCTTAAATAGTTGCACAGAAGAAAAACTTGCAGAAAACAATTTATTTTATCTTACCAGAGGAAACAAAATTATGTATACTGGCTAGGATTTTTATGTATCATCCCTCAGCATTATATTGTTAGTTGCTACTTAAAATTGTAAGGACTGATTATCCTGGTAGAATTTCCTGCTCATGTTGCTGTGTCTCTCTTCTTGCTATGTTCTGCCTATGCAACAGCTAGTATGGTTGCCTTCTGCTTTGTAGAAATTCAAAGCAGCAGATATAATAATATTTTTTCCAGTAAGTACAAAGCTTAAAGTACAACTAATGGTCATTCTTCACTGCGTCTGAGAAAGGGCTCACTGACATGACAAATTACATAAAAAAAAATCAACATGCTTTCTGGTAGTTTTATTGTGTATATTTCTTATGTGTATGTGTATGAAGGTTCTTTTCAAAGTAGCACTGGAAATACGTGTTTCAGATTATAATTGTTCTCCTTGTGTGGAGTTCAGCATTATCTTTGTAACAAAGGCATTCTTCAAGGAAAATGCCTTGTTTTCCCATCTTTTATTGAATACCCATGAGAAGAAAAGTAACTGTAGAAGAAAGACATGTTTTGGTACTGGTTGTGGAGGTTCCTCATTGACTAAGAATCCATTTGACATCCTACCATTCATGAGGAAATCTTTAAATCGATCACATTGAGCCACATGAGAAAAAGTGTTTTGGTGTATTTTTCTTCCCACACTTTATTTTTTGGAAAAGCTAGGACAAAAAGTCAAATACACACCTGAGGTTGGTTATTTTAAATTCTCTTTGAACTGAACATGTTAGCCAGTGAAGACAATTTAAACTTTGTTCTCAAAATACAAGCTACCATGGAAAGCTATATAAAAGATGCTTCTTAAAATAATAGTTCAATCAAATCAAGTAAATAGCGTTCAATAACATCCTTTTCATTTTATGTTGATTTTCTTACCATGAATTTTGCATGTGGTATACAACATTCTTTTGAGGCAAAATATCGATCCAAAAATAGTTCAGTGTACAGTGATCTGTATTCCTTGTGGCTGGGATTTAACAGCAGAAATTTATTGCATAAATTTTCTTCTGGGAGCTGTTGCCAAGTTGTTGTTAACCAGATTGGAGAGGCCAGCTACTAATTTTTATGAAAACTGGCTTATCATTCAGTTTTCAGCATAAATCTGCCAAAGGTAATATCCCATTGTAAGATACATTTTTGAACATTCCTAGCAGATACAGGAAATGGGAGCACAGTTCTTGCAAAGGACTTTTTAAAAGCAGTCGTTCTATAAGGGCCTTAGTAGAAGGAGTAAAGGTTAAGGTAACAATTTTTGCACCATATTTTTGCTGTACAGGATACTTCTGATTTGCTGTTAGGACCTGAAAATGCTGGTTTCCATTACATTTTGAAGTGTTGTTTAGATCAGATTGGTTTTAATGAAAATACAAAACAAATGCATACATTTTCAGATAAATTGATGGCTGTTTGAATTAGAAGCAGCTGCTTTTAGGTCGTACCATTAAGTAAAGTTGTGTTTTGTTTTGCATTTAAAACTTAAATGATTCAACTTTTTCTGCGTTTATTGTTGGATTAGATTCAGTTTAGACAAGCACTGTTGGTTGCTTGTTGCTTTTGGGACAATCTTGTTGGGGGTAGTCAGGTGAAACAAAAGCAATAATAGAAGACAATCCATAATGTGCTAACTGAATGCTAATAGATCTTTTTAATAGTTATTTTTATAACCCTCCTGTGCAATAAAAAGGATTGCCCCTGTATGGATATCATCTGAAAGCTAGGAAACAGATGGTATGAGTCAACAGGCAGGTTTCAAATTTAAGGAAAATTGCACGTTATCTACAGTTTTCGATGAGACTTTAGTAGTTTCTATTTAAGTGATGGAGAAAGGGATGGAGGAATGAAACCACAAAGTTTGCTGACAACACTGAGTTAATCAGAGTAATAAGAGTTGACAGCAAGGAGTTGCGGGACTTCATGTTCTTAAAGCCAGGCAGTAAATAGTAGGTGAAATTCCATGTGGACAAATATAAAGTGATTTTGTGCGTGTGTTTGGAAAAATCCTACCTTTATCTGTACAACTGCAGGCTCCCAGACAGTTTTCTACGCTCCAACACAAGAGGTAGATAACAGCTTGGAAGCAGATAAGAAGGAATAAAAATAAAAGCTAAAAATTATTAGGAAAGGAGAACAATATATCATCATTCAGCTGTATGTTTATGTTCTGTCTGCTTCTTGCTTCCTGTATACAGTTTGGTCCCTATTTCAGAAACAGAAAATTGCAAGGAACGGTGCTTAAGAGTCCTGACTAAAGGTAGTAAAACCCGTACATGAGAACTGTGGGGTGGAGGAAAAAAAACACTCTAATGTGCAGAAAAGGCAGGGAAGATGCTGGAGTTACAAAGTGAGAGCTTAATGAAATGAAGGTAGTGAATAGGAAGGAGTTGTTCATATTCTGATTGTGATAACTGAACAGCTTTGAATAGAATTAGCAGGTGTCTGTTTAAATACAGACACACTGTATAGCATATATTTGGAATTCTTTGCTGCAAAACAAAGCTCAAAGTTGCAAAAATCTTTGGACAAATAAGTTATGATAAATGTAGGTGGACCTCTTAACAGCGTTCTGGTGCTGTGATGCTTCTTGGACTGGAGTTCTGAGTCTCAGGTTTGGGGTAGATTGATTCTGTACCTAGGGAGCTGGAGCTCCCAAGTGATGGATCCCACCTTCTGTGATGATCCAACTTTTTCTCTTTTTCTCACTTAAATTTAAGGGAAATACTGGGTATTTGGGGGTAAAATGACTTCAGCCTCTTACATCTAAACTGTCTGCTCTTGCTTAAGTGGGAAGACCTGTGAGTTGCATAAAGTTACTTTATTCATCTGTAATCATAAAATGCTTTGAAGTCCTTAATTCTGAACCATTATGTGAGTGTTAAGTGTGGTATTTTATTACCTAACACAGACACAGTTTATAGCTTTAATCATTCCAAGTACTTCAAAAATAATCATGTATTATATTTACTCTCAGCAAATGTACCTGCCCTCCCTAAACACTGAAGCATCCAGCGTATGGGAGGCAGGTTAGACTAATCATTGACTAGACAATAATCAGTCCTGTCATGCAGCAAAATTTGCATTGTGACAGTGATTGTCTAAATGAGGAAGTTAGGGGAGTGCAGTATAAAGAACGCCTTTCATTTCAGCTGTAGCGGAGATCCAGCATTTGCAGAGCAATGAGATATTTGTGATGTTAACAACCAAAATGATTTTTATTGATAATGACAGATGGTGCTTAGATAATGTGCCCTGAATCGTCTGCAATATGTTCAAAATAAGTCTTCTGGAAGGTTGTACATCTGTCTTGAGATCTTTTGCTAAAATATTTAAATCAAGGTCATTGTTTACATTTGATTTTAAATAGCTTTTAGCTTGTACTCTGTATTTCTGTACATTTAGAGATCAAACTGTTCATAACTTCAAAAGCTACAAATAGAGAAGTATAATAGGTAGCAGGTGTTAGAAAAGGCAATTATGCATTAGCTGTTTTACTCAATTTCCAAAACTGTCTAAAACTATCCATTGGAAATACTTTGTAGCCTAGGCTTATCTCTGAAGCATGATGAGTTTTTAAACCTATAGGGACATATGCATTTTTTTCTCTAATAAATTGCATGTTTAAACCTATTTGGTTTCATTTAAAAGAGCTGAAGAAAATTGTATTGGGGGAAAAAAAGGCTGAAGAGAAAAATTTCTTGTATACTTTCAGATATTTTTCTGCAGTTTTTATAAAACGTTATTACATTTTTGAGTGTATCTGCTGTTAATTTTTAAGCCACTTATCTTGACTTTGTGGTTATGGAGGAATTCTTGTTGTGTGATAACAGACTAAATTCTTGGATCTAAAATCAGAATCTTAGGTTATTATCAGAAAAAAATAATTCTATGAGGATTTAATTTGACTACCTCTAGCAGTGGTTATGTGAGTTAGTGTAACAGCAAAATGAACAATTTTCACAACAGCTCCTGTAAACTAACTTTGAAAGTAGCATTTTAATTTCCATGTAGGTTTCTTTAATCCTTCTTCCTTCTTCCCTACACATTTCAAGAATTCATATAAGAAGAGTGGGGAGAAGAGTGGTTAAGTAACATATATGTTAATACCAGTGCAAATTCCTATTTCCTCTTTCTTGCTCATATCGTATCATTAAAGAAATGCGAATCTTTATTTCCTTCTGCTATGATAGCAAATAACCTAAAGCATAAACTATACTCATTAATAATTATTAGGTTAAATGAAATTTTCCTGTCTACAAACTGCTCAGTCTCCTGCTTCATCTTCAAGAATATTCTTCCTATTTTCTGTACTTCCCTGTATCTGTTCAGGGGTCTCAATCCACCTTTATTGGCCTCTATTCTTAAGCTGTCATTTTCCTCCTTTCCCTTTGGTTGCAAATGATGGCCGGTGCCATTCTCTTGGGAACAGTCGTTCATAGAAGGAGTCTGAAAGCAGGACAAACTTCATCAAGCAATGCCACCTTTTTCTCTCTTCTTTGTTACTGCTCTTGTTCCTAATATGCCTGAAAGCCTTTACCAATGATAGAATACCCTTCAGAGTAGAAAGTGCTGTTCATGTGTGGATGTGATGATGTTTTCTTGCACAGACTGTTAACTTGGTGTTAAGAGCTCTCTCTTTTCACTGGACTTCAGTACCCTGCTTGCTTTCCAAATTAGGGAAAGATTGTCATGTCTGAGACAATTCTGTGTATTCCAGAGAAACCCAGGAGCTTCTCACGTATGGATAAATGATATTACTTTAAAGGACTTTTTTAAAATTCATGTTACAAGTGAGAAATTGCTTGTTATACAGTGCTGAGAAAATGTAGAACATAGTTATTGTTTCTAGACTTGATTTTAAATGTTTTAAAATACTTTTTCATCCTTTCAAAGGAGGTTTTATAAAACATTGTTGTTTATGCTTTGGTTATAAAAGATTGTTGTCAAAGACTGAATTTAAAAATATACAGCATGTTCTCTGAATTTACAGAATAAAGTAGGAAGAGGGTTGTTTTCTTTGAATTGGCTTTCTGCATTTTTAGAGTTATTTTTAATAATTTAAATATTGCCACAGTAATATCTGATATGGTAAGTGGTAGCACCTCTTCTCTTGCAACTATGTTTTTTTGAGATACGTTACACTTTAACATATAGTAGACCTCCATCCCAGTGGAAATGTTGGCACTAAAATAAAAGATGTGGATTTTTCAGGAGGATCATTGTAAGTACATGATTCTGTAAAATGATAGCTTTAATATTGTAAATTGGACATCTCTTTGATAAAGACAAACTCTGGAGAGTTCTAGTCAAAATTACCATATGCTTTGTCTGTTCTGGGATTTTACATTGTGCTAACTTACTGTGTTATTCAAGTATAATTTTCCTAGAATAGGAGAAGTTATCAAAGGATATTATAATCAAAATCTTCCTTTTCTGGTTCCAACAATAACTAACTGCAGTTTAAAATTTAAAACTTCCCTGAAAATAATTGACATTATCTCTTTTCATGAGTCTTAACAATTTGGTCAGCATGATCCATAGTTTCAGTAGCTGCTCACATGGTGTTTGTACCAACCCTGCAGTGCATTAGAGTAACAGCACTTCTGTCAGCCAAGAGTGACAGGAGAAGAAGGAGGATGTTTTTCCTTCTCCTCTGGTGCTGCAGTAAGATTACTTTATCACTCTGTTACAAATGCTATGTAGAATATTTTAAATATTTCTCAGTTTAATAGAAATTAAATATATATATTGTTTTATCAAATTTTATATAATAAGTTGTTTCTTCTAATTCAAGTTGTTGACTTCTAATTCAATCAAACATAGACCAAGATTTAGTTTTAATAACTATAAACCATAGTTTTAAAGTGCTCTTGTAGTTTACTATAGTAGAATTTATAATAAAAAGCTATTAATTTCAAATGGAGCTACAGTAATCTTAATAATGGAGATGAAGAATACGTTCATGACACAGTGTAGGTAATAAAGTACTGGATAACATCAGAAATGGGAGAATGGCATCTGTAAAGAATGAGTTTAAGTATGGGAGGTAAATTCATACTTCACCTTAGTTCTGGTTACAGTTATGAATAAGTTTGTCATAGGTAAAATGCAAATGTTTTTGTGATAGCAGTAGAAAGCAGTGTAAGTGATGTGTGTGGCTAGTACTGAATGTCATATTAAAGCAGTTGGAGGGTATCTTAATGAGAAGTATGCATTGTAATGATGTTTTTTCTTTCTTACTTTTATTTTTTCTAGTCTGAACCAGAGGGTTTTTCTCACTTCCACTTGTATGTCTGTGCTGCCTTCCTTGTCAGATGGAGGAAGGAGATTCTGGAGGAGAAGGACTTTCAGGTAAGTAAAGAATTGAATAATACAAAAATCTGTGAATATTCATCAATCACAGGGAGGAATTTATTTAAATTTAGGTTCCAGGCATTATGTGGGGATGAATTTATAACAAAACAGAAACACTTGCAACAGGAATGAAGATGTATAACTATTTGTTAGGGTTCCTCCAAAACTGTTAGACCTGAAGTAACAGACTACAAACAGACTACAAACAATGTGTGGTCAGAAAAAAAAAAAACAGAAAAAAGAAAAAAAATGCTGTTTGTACTGAGACAGATGTTAAGAAAATGATTTCTGGAGATGCTGTGATAAGTAAATCCTAGGAATCTCATAAAATTTTTTTCTGAAAAGGTAATGGGATTTTTTTAAAAAGCTTAAATACATCACTGGAGTTCCTTATTTATGAATTCCCATCTCTATAATGTAGCAGCAAACTCCTACAAGATTATGTTTCTTCTTTCAAAAAAGCAAGGCAAGCAACCTTCAAAAGTAATAAGCCTATATTTCAAATATAAGGGCCAAATAAAAGCGTTGTAAAAGTGATTGTTTTGGGTCTTACATTTCAAAACCTTCCATTTGCTTAGCAAGGAGCATATCTGTTAGTTGTTTGGAATGGGATTTGAATAGTGTAAATAGGCAAATAATTTCCATACCCACGTAAAAGTTCGGTTGCATTTGCAAACTGGCGACAGTTCCATTTCAAAGCAATATTTTATATTTAATTTTTCTCTCTGATGCACATGCAGTTCCTAAAAGGCATTAAAGGCCTGTTTTCAGGCTGGCTGTAAACAAACCACACTGCAAAGCCGACACCATTTCCTGCCCCAGGGAAATGGCCTGTTACCAGCTTGTTTTCCCTTCAGCTGACTGAACTCTGTTGCCCTGTACAAGTGAGCCACTGTATGAGTCTGTGTATCATTGCAATCTATTTTATCGTCCTTTATAAAACAGTCTATTCAGTGCACTTTAACTGTCGTTGTCTATCTTTGCAATAAATAAACCCATATAGGCATGATGTAACTACTTTTGTACTACCTGATAATACTGGTATTTTGTCAAAAATAGTTTTAGTGTTGGTAGTCATACCTCTCAAATATAATTGTTCACTGCTAATCCTATTAATTTAATTTCCACTGATATCCTGCACCAAAGTTTTTAACATTTTCACCTCTCTATCAAATACATTGCAACCATGTTTATAGCACTAATGATCTCAAGGTGAAGTGCTGTGATGATTTCTTTTCTCCTTACATGTGCTCAGATTAGTTCATTAATGTAATACATAAGATATGCCTTTATGATTTAATTTCTTATAGGCTATGTAAGGTACATAAATCAGTAACACAATGGAACACATTTATCATACTGCTTTAGGTCACTTACCACATAGATAAGCAATTAGTAACTTTGAGGTTCTATATGCTATTGCTAGTGTCATCACTGTAAGGCTTCACCGTTATTGTACAACATCAGCTTTTAAAATGATTAAACTAAATTGTTTATAAATTCAGCAAGCGATGCTTCTCCCCCATGGGGGAAAAAAACCGCGCTATTCTTCCACTTTTTTATCAACAGCTGTATTGTAGACCATTACTTATTCTATGACTGCTGTTCCGAAAGTAATGTCTCCTGTTTTATCATGGTGACCCATGACCTCAGAGGTGGATGTTGTTGGTAAGGCAGTAGGGGTTGAGCCTTTCCCCCATGGTTACATTTTGTATGGGAGAAATAGCAGCAGAGGGGGCCGTCTGACAAAATGGCATCTGACATGGAAGTGTATGAGGCAAAGGTCTGTCATTGAATTCCTCCATGCAGAAAAAGTGACACCCACTGATATTCATTAATAGTTACTGAAGATTTTTTGGAGACCAAACAGTGGATGTGAGCACAGTGAGATGGTGGATAGTGCTTTTAAAGAGTAGTGACAGTGGATCATAGAATCACCAAGGTTGGAAAAGACCTCCAAGACCATCCAGTCCAACAGTCCACCTACTACCAATATTTCCCTATTAAACCACAACATCTAAATGTTTCCTGAACACCTCCAGGGATGATGACTCAACCACCTCTCTGGGCAGCCTGTGCCAGCACCTGACCACTTTTTCAGAGAAGAAATTTTTCCTAACATCCAGTGTGAATTTCCTCAGTGGGGCCGACTCACTGGAGAGTCACCTCTAGGTGCAGACTTTTATGAGCACAGCATGCAGGCTGTTGTTCATCGCTGGTGAAAATGCATAGGTAATGGTGTTGACTGTGTTGAGAGAAAGTGTTTTGTAGCTGAGAGTTCGCTTTATCAAAAAGTATTACTGTGCTCTTTGTATCTGTTGCAGTTTCCATGGAAATAAATCAGATCTCAAGTAATAGAGTTTTAAACCACATTGAAAAGTTAGAAGTTCAGTGTATGTTGTTGGATGAATATGATTGCGTTGAATTCACATTATTGAGAAGTCCTAGGTATAGTACATTTTGCAGTGAAATTTTGAGATTTATAAAATATTTTGGGAATCATTAGTACATATGTCCAGTAAT
This sequence comes from Phasianus colchicus, assembly GCF_987193195.1. Lineage (NCBI taxonomy): Eukaryota > Metazoa > Chordata > Aves > Galliformes > Phasianidae > Phasianus > Phasianus colchicus. The sequence continues at coordinate 16,978,509 of NC_143436.1, forward strand.
TTCTCTTGCACACGGTGTATGCTATATGCATTTTTCTGCATATAAAATAACTGAGACAGGTCTGCTGATCAGTAAGGATGCCTGGTTCCTTAGTGCTTACTGTGAAAATTCACATTTCTCTTTTACACGTCTGTTTGACCTCTTTCATTAGAGTGAAGAAACTCATGAGATTTTTAAGGCAGAATGACTTCCCCAGAACACTGGGTGTGGTCATGTACCAGATGAGACACTGAGTGGATTTTGGATCAAAGGCCAATTTTAAAGATTTTGATTATGCTAGGTTAGGCAATATTTATTTATTCTTATCATTTGTTGAAGTATGTTATCAGTAGCATTATAGACAGAACAAAGGATATAACCTTTGCTCTTAAGGTACTTGCTTCTATTATTCTAGATTTCCACAACCTAATCAATTAATAAAAATGTGTGATGTTTATTCTTCCTCGTATAAAGCAATCAATTTTTACATATCAAATGTTCACCTATACATGATAACAGACCCTTATCACATCTTTTATGTGGATGGCTTTCATTTTTATTTTTATATTTATTTTAGTTGTTACTGTCATGTGGTTGTGTCATGGCTAGGGGAAGTGTTAAAATGTGAAAACTACTACTTGGTACTTGATTTGCATCTGTGCAAGGAATCACTGTACTGTTGTCTTCGAATTTGACTTATTGTTACTCATTTTCTTAAGTACAGCTGTAATTCCAGAATTTTCCCTAATTTGTGGGAGAAATATGAGTAGCTGATAACGTTAAGTGATAAAACATTCAAGCATGATTTTGAGCATATTTAGAATTAAAATATTAATAGAAAATATAGCTGTTGAATTTAATAGTGTCAGGGACAGGATATTTGACAGATTTGTAAGGAAACAGAACACTAGGGACCAGATTTATCTGTCATGCTGAAAATAAGTTAATAGTAATGTTGGACTGATACTGATTTAAATGTTAGATATTAGAGATTTAGTTCAAATTTTCAGTTTAAGTAAGTTATAATTTTGTTGACATAGTAGAGCTACAAAAATATATTCAGTATGTTGCAGTAAGAAATCTGTTTTGCAGATATTTTTTTTCATCATTCTAAGATACAGGCGTTTCTATGCAGCAGACATTTACACCCATGCTGTCATTAACCCACATCTTTATTACTACAATGTCCTTTTCTTTGGCTTTGACAAATGCATTTTTGCTTCATTTATATTCATGCAGTCTGCGAAGAAGCTGTAAAGATCATTTTTCAGTCCATCATTTTTTCTCACTGTTCACCTTCTGTAACTTCCTTTCCTATGTGGCACCAAGGAAAAATAGGTGGTTTCTATTTCAAGGCCCTTAATGGACTAATACCAACACCTTACCTGTCATCTCATATTCTGTACTGAGATTTTGAATGCCAGTTTATCAGCCGGCGATGACAGCCTCATCACGTGTTCCTGAGTTATTGAGAAAAGTATCTGTGCTATGTTCTTTGTTGACCATCTTATTTAAATGGAGCACGTAATGCAGATCTTGCTACTTCTCTCTCAGTCCTTGTATTTTTCTGCGATGCATGGAATAGATTTGGCATATAGGCTATGATGCTGTTAGTCACATTCACATCGATGGTTTTGTGTTGGTTCTTTTTACCTTTCTGTGAACTTGCTGTCTATTGAAACTTACTTGAGCAATGAAATCTTTGGATTAGTGACTGTCCTTTCTTCTGATTTATATAATCTTTAAAATAATTCTGAGTAAATGCTATGGAGTAGCTTCACTGACCTCATGAACAAAATGAATGTATACGCAGCAGTCTTTTCCAGTAAAATGCTGAAAAGTGCTCTTGACTTTTAAAAAATGTTTCATGAAAGTGAAATATTACAAGTTAATGTTAGTTCAAATGATGAAAGATGAACCATCATCTTTCTACCTCATATGATGAATAACATTTTAAGGAAATGTAGGTTATTACTATTACTTAGGCAAAAGCAAGTGTCTTCCGAAGTTGTGATCAGGTTTATTCTTAAACTGAGTCTTCATTTTTTGCATATGTTTGTTTTAAGGTGGTTGCCTATTTCAGAGGCTGCTGGAAGCATTTCACAGTGCCCGTGTTTGCATGAACGTCATTTAGGGTGTATTTAGGTTACTGATGCACTAAGCACCCTCAGCCCCTTTAGTTTGTTTTGGCTTTCCTTCTCTGTTTAGCAAGCACTGAACTAGAATCAGCACAGCTCACTGCTACTTACCACTCTTCTGAAATCTCAACTCATCTTTCAGTGCTTTGATCCCTTCTTTCATAGGTTGCCCAGATAAACTGTGGATGCCTCATCCCATGACTTGCTTAGTACCAGATTGGATGAGGCTTTTGGCAACCTGGTCATGGGGAAGATATCCCTCCTTATGACAGTGAGTTGGGATTAGGTGATCATTCAAGTCCCTTCTGTTCCTATTTCTGCTTAAGTAGGTGCTTGCATGTTAGCTAAAATTGCTTGAAAAAGTTAAAAACAAACAAACAAACAAACAAAACCCACTACCACAATGCTACTTCTATATACTTGTCAGCAACGTGTATTTGCGTTAGGTACACAAGTTAAATAGTGTAACTTTGCACCTTAAAATGGGATTATAAGTTAGTTACAGAGGTGACAGAATAAAAAGATGCCTGGAAGACAAATTGCAGTCTTTGAACAATATCTGCCTCGTGTTAAAATGGTTTTCTTCACATGTTCTCTTATGTTAAATGACTGGGTAGTATTACTTTATAATCCTTTATGAAAGATAATTTGTGCAATTTTATACTGGTGCTTGCATGAGTTACTGCCTTTAGTTTAAAAAATTTAATATGAAAATCCTTCCTGGTGATTATGTGCTATAGAAATATGTAAGATACCAGAAATACGATTTTATAGCATCTATTTATTCTCAACTCCTGTGATATGGTTTTCACATTTTTTTTTTAATATTGTTACTATTTTTGATAAGGTTTTTTAAACAGTTACTTTCCCTGCATTATCCTTTATATAAGTGCAGGACTTCTCACACTATATGACATGAGCTATAACTGATAAAAAATACTTCCAATGTAGCTGCTTGTGTGTATGGTGCTAGAAATTCAGTTCCCATTTCTACTGCAGTAGAATGCATCTCAATTAAAAAAAAAAAAAGAAAAAAGATAATATTTCTTTTGAGCATCATAAAAAATGACCAATATATAATGGATATTGAAGAAAAGATAAGAAGGTAAGTGGAAAAGTGAAATTTGGTTGATAGCAAAGGTAGTTAATTGCAAATTGTCAGTGCTGCTGAAAACTTAATGTCTCCACAGTGACTATTCTGATTTTTATTTTTCAATTAATCATGAGTTTATCAGCAGCTGGAGTGCACTTTGGACAATAGCAAATAAAGAACATTCTAGTAATGAAGCCCACAAATCCAACCTTTTGTTTGTGAGGAGTAGTAACTCTTTAGATTGATATGTTCATCTGTATCTTGAGGGACCTTTCATCAGCTTTTCCTGTCTACTGTAAGTTCTTATACAAGTTAGGGCTTTTCCCTGTTTCTGATTCCCTGTATCCAAAAGCTTCTTACCTATCTACCGATCTCCTGCTCTGAATACAGACTTTCTTTCAGAGGCTTTACAGTTTTGTCTTTACATCCTGGTTGCAACTTTTACTTTGCAGCCACTTGTCAGAGGAAATCATTTGTATCATTTTTCGGCGTGATTAATATGTGTATTTTTATATTTATTCCATAAAAGTCCTTTTAGCATTTGTTCAGAAAAGTTCATAAATGTTAAGGGATACTTCTGTTTGGAGGCTCCAAGCAGTGTCAGCTCTGAGTTTAGTCCAGGTAGGACGGTGCTGTATTCAGCTGAGTCCTGAAAACCTTCAGGGACAGAATGATTATAGGTTTTAAATTATGTGTATTGCAAATATCTTAATGTTTCAATGCTGAATTGGAGTCAAACTGAGATGGGCTGAAATACTAAGCTGAAATTCATATGGCAAACTAAGATCTGATAGGAATTGACTTAGTCCTATTGCTTTTACAGTAGTTTTTGGAACAGAAGAGTGTATACCCCTCTTCTCTATAAGCTATATAATTAGATGGTTTTGTTGTCCTGGATCCTGTGTCCTTGCTTAGCCCCCCCTTCGTGTATGGGAGATAACAGGGCCTTTTCTGTGGATGTATCAAAAGCTGATCAGAGATAAAGCGTGCGAGCATGGAAATATTTCTGACCTGCAGAGCCTGACTTCTAACATTGCTGTGATTTTATTCCCTGCTGTGAGCACTTTTGGAAGGCATTCACGTGTTGTAAGAAAAGGGAAGCTCTGTTTTAGACTTTGAACATTATAGCTATCAACATGAAGTAGAGTATTGGAAATAGGCAGCTGGGAGTTGGCACTGTTACATCATTTATATTCACAACAGCCAGCTTGCAGTAAGAAATTACTGACATTATTTATTATTTTTGCATACAAAGAGCTTTAACTACAGAGAGTGAGGAGCGTGGTAAAAATTGTATCACCATCTCATCTTGTATATAGACAAAACATCAGTTGGCTTTTGGTCCCACTCCAGCTATTACAGCTTCATTTCAACTGCTCTGTTCACAATCCTGCTCAACTTCATTAAAAGCGTCTGCATCTTTTGGTTATCATGAGTTTCTTGACTTAATTTTCACCCTTGAGTATACTGCAAATCAAATGCAGGAGACGTTTTATTGTACAGTCTTAGAAATACAAGTTTGGTTCCATAGAAATTATTACTGTAAAATTTTAGTGTTGATTTAAAATGGAAGGGATGGGCTACGCCATGCTTCTCTTAGCTTCCAGAAATTAGAGGCGCTTGACTGGTACCAGGAGGAGGACTTGTCCTCTGTCTAGAAAGTAGCTGGAAGTTTCTGACCAGTTTATATGGTAGACCAAAAATGGTTTAAGAACCATGAAAAAAAATAAAAGTCTTAGTGCTACCCTTTCTGTGTATTTTTGTGACTCTTTTTCTTCTGATGAGGCTGTAGGCTTATTTTTCCTATTTTACATATTCTTTCTATCTTCTTGAAATCGTGACTTTAAATGTGAAAAGCTGAGAATAAAAATCTACAAAAAGAAAGAAAAAACCACTTACGGTAGATATTTCTTTCAGCTAGCAATATGAGTATCTTTACACTTTAGCCCACATCTTTTTCCTTCTTTTACTTGAGCTTTTAAACCAAGAGTTCCTGGTCATCTGACTTTTTAGAAATAATCAGTAATTTATTTCCAGTGATAAAGGTATGTTTTATGTTCTGTACCTGAATCTGACATCTGTACATCTATTTCTGTTGCTTTCTTTCCATTCAGTTCCCTTCCTAAAAGTCATAGTTACTGTTTAAATTTTTTGCAATACTTGCAAATGGTAAAATTGCAAGTTATAGTTCAATTTTATTGAATTGCATGTAGCTTAAGTGTATATATATATATATATTTGTTAATGAAACTGAGAACTTTGTGCTATGTATGAATCATGTCTAATGATGAGAGTCAGTGGAAACACAGCCTTACTTCTTCCAAAGCAACTTATCAAAAATAGAAGTCATGGGGAATTAGGTTTAGCTGCCCACTACATCCACAATTTACCTTAGGAGATCTGTCTAGTTTTTAACAGGCCCAACTCTCATTCCAGAATGTTTTTTAAAAATTCATTTGTTGTAATGAGGTTGGATTACCAAAACAGAAGGTTTTGAAAATCGCTGTTGAAGGAGTTGAATTCTACAAATCTGCATACTGCATCAGTGTTCACCAATTGTTTTTGTCATCTTTCATAAATACACTTTGAGTGCTGTAATTTAGTAACTTTATTCTCATTTTTATCCTATACTGTTTTAAGGGTAATTTCAAGGCATATAGCTTTTACCAAGTCATTTATTTCACAGGAGTTTGACATATCTGAAAACCAAGGTATAGGGCTGTAATAATAAATGCCTTCTTGCCTGGTGCATTAGTTGGGAACATCTAAATGGGGGTATGGTGCATCACTGTTAAAGTTGTTTTGGCTGTTTCTGCATGTAAAAGTATAAAAGGTAAGAATACAGACAATTGTTTCCCACTGGTAGCCAGTTTGCAAATATGTTGGAAGTACACATGAAAAGCAAGGGTCTTAGGAAACCTTATGCCACTTGTCAGCAACTCAGATACTGATTTTGATCCCACTATTTGTGACAGTGTTCCCCAAATGATTAACATTGATTGCGATAATGTGTGAAAGTTTGCTAAACATAAAGGAAAATAAATCAAGTGTGAGTGTATAATGCTTCTAACATTTTTATTACTAAGAATGATCTGAAGAAGAGAGAATCATTTATAATCTTCAGTATTTGGTCTGTTTTTTCATCTTGTAAGTGTGTGCACCAATTGAAAAATTACATTTGAGCAGTGTTTTTCTTCAGTTCAAAGTAAGTTACTGTTTGAATGGTTTGCTTCTGTGGTAGTCAGGGAACATGTTGGATGATGGATCAAATTAAAAAGCTTCAGCACTGGAGTGCATTTTCATGCTTGGATTTCATGTGCAACATACAGCAATTCATTAAATTCTGCCCTTACTTTCATGCAGAAAAAAAATATTTGTCAACACATTTAGTGTGGTTCACAGCTGAGGTTGTAATGCTGTGTATTGGTAGGTCTGAGCTGTACCTCTTCTGTTTTTCAGTGTTCTTCGAAAAAGAATAAAGCACCTACGTGAGAAAGTTAGCATCCTGTTGTATTTGCTAATTCAGAGGTGCTGCATTCACTAATATTTGTCTTCCATGTTTTCCAAATATTAGAATTCTAAGTAACAAAAGAAAAATGTTAACCAGGTTCATGATTTAGCACGTGTTATGTGTAGATATAGTAATGTTACAGAAACCTGTTAAACTGAAGATTGGTTAATGATGTAGTTAGTCTTAAGGTTTAATGAAATAAAACCAGTCCTATGAGCCAGGTATAAATTATAGCTAATGCAAGTTTAAATTACATTTCTAGTCAGTGAAAGAGCATGGGTGAATCAGCTACTCGTGATGGCACCCTATACTCTGTAAATACTTATTTCATTCTATTAATTTTAAAAGGTTATGGCACTGACTGACAGTGGAGTTTTAATTCCTACTACAAGAGACATGGTCAGTTGAGGAGGGATGGAAGCAAATCCAGTGGAGAGTTCTGAATAAAGGGGAGAAAATAACTCCACGTGTCAAACTTGCTGTTGTGTGAAGAAAAACCGTGGAGCTCAGTGTTTATGCAATTTGTATTGCTTGAAGGATGATGTCTTTAATTCTCAAAGTTTCAAAAAGAATGCTTTAGCACTCAGTCTTCAGGGGCAGAAGTTACTCAGCTGTGACAGTCCCAAATCCTTTGTGTGCAACCAAGTGAAAACTGATACATCATATTGGGAAAATTATTTGGGTGAACATTATTTCTCCAAACAACAGAGAAAGGAGCTTGGGAAAAACTTTATTGTCTTAAGGCTTTTTGGAAATCTTCAGTCTGCAATATCCCATTCTGCTCTGGCTGAGTGGAACGTAGACTTCCTTCTCCAGCACTCATTTATTATTTTGGGATTTAAGGATTTTAGTATCATAGCTTTGAATAGAATATATTTTTGCTGGAAAACAGACCCATATGGTAGAAATAAAAAGATTTTCAAATGCACAAACAGTAAGATGCTTAATTTCTATTTCTGGACATGTTAATTTCAATTCCTGTTTACTATTGTCTAAATAAGCCTTAGAGGTTTTATTTTGAGCGCATTTTTATTTTACTTGCATTTATTTTGTTAAGTCATATTATTCATTCTGTACAGTGTTGCCAATAAGTGACTTAATATATTTATATTCAGTCTGAACTTTTTTATTACAATTTATTTTCTGTAGTGACAAAAAAGGAGAGCAACCTAGAAGAAAAAAAACATAAAATGTTTCCAGCATATTTCTCGGTCCCTGACTATTCTCTTCAGGATCAAAAGAGACTTCAGTGTTGAGAGTTATCTGAATATGGAACTTTAGAGTTCATTCTGGTAGTGGTTTACCAATAAAATTTCTTTCTCAAATTGTATGCCATAAAAATTGTAGGATCTGACTCTTCAGTCTTGCGAAGTTGACTACCTAGAGTTACATATGTACAAAGTTCAGCAGCTTACCAAAATCTTTATCTCATTATACTCCCCAAAACTTGTATATTTTGAATGTGATTAACTTGATCCCATTAACCTTGTAGTGTTACTGGTCAGGTTTTCCTATTTGCCCTAGGAATTCATTCTCAATTTTTAATGGAAATTGCTTAATGAATTTGTGCTAGATTAAATGCTTTTTTTCTCTCTTGTCTTCATTAATGTTGTCACTTTAATTGCAGAAAAAATGTTTGATATGGCTTATATCCCTCACTTGATTGTTTTTGTGTAAGGCTGTCCTTGCAGAATGAAATGACACAATAGTCCCAGCAACAAAAATGAATACAAATGCAACTTTTGGAATGAGTGAGACTGATCTGGACTGAGTGTAGTCTAATCAGTGTTGCTTCAAAGGAGGCTAATTTAGGACAGAGACTGTAGATTTGGGGTCCATGTATTCTCATGAGTTGTTAAAGTATTCAGAAGTAGGCTATTTAATGGTCCATAACAACAGTTGCCTGAAGTGAAGAGCTGTACTTAAACTGTTCTGTTATTGCTGGAGTAAACTACAAAGCAGAAATTATGCAAGTATTACTTACCAGACCTATGGCAAGCAAATGATGTTACTTGATCAATATTTAATAGTGAGAAACTTTCAATGTTTATATTATTATTTTACAAGAGTAATAAACATTGCAAGTAACTTGCTGTCCTGTAACTGTTTCAGATCAGAAAATAATTTTAGAATACTTTTTCTAAAGTGAGTAATGTGTTTTATTGCTGGTGTTTTTTTATTTAAAGAAAACAACAAAACAGAACTGTAAGCATGCTGCCACAACTGATGGTTCCCATATATATTCATTTTTTTCTCCAAATTGTCAGGATATCACACAGGGTGATGCCAGCCAGAGAGACCTAGACAGGTTCTTTTTTTTTTCCAGTAAGGGTGGTGAGTCACTGGAAAGGTTACCCAGAGATGTAGTGGAAGCCCCATTGCTGGATGCACTCAAGGTCAGGCTGGATGGGACTTTGAGCACCTGACTGAGTTATAGGTGACCCTGTGCATTGCAGGGGGGTTGGAGTAGATGACCCTTGAAGGGCCCTTCCAACTTAAATGATTCTATGATTCTGTAAAGGATGAACCACTTTAGCAAATCTGCATTGCTCAAAAAAACACATTTTTTTATGCTGGCAGTGTGCAAACAACACAGTGAATCCAAAATTAAGAAAAGGTAATACTGTACTAGAACTCATAAATCAAAGTCTTAATCAAAATCAAGTTGGTAGGAAACTATTATTTATTTCCAATTCTTTAAAGTCGTTTCACATAAAGAGGAGAAAGACTGTGCAGGGAGAGAAAATTCTAACAAATGTAGTCATTTAGTCAATAAGTTTATTTGAATAACTTCTGATGAGATTTTAAAATTGTTTCCAGCACAGTTTTATAATTGCAATTAACTGAGATAGTTCTGATTGCATCTAAAAATCACACTGTGTATAAATTGAAATAGAATTCTATTTCACTTATTCTGGGAAAAAAGAATGAGTTGAAAAGTATATGCATAAAATACAATGGATATGAAGAATATGATTTGTCTAATAATGCTTTGGGAAAAGTGCAAGAGTAAGGCTTCATTTTTTGTTCCATGAAGTAGTTCCTTAATAGTCCCCCGAGTATTTGGATAGCTTTAAGTGAAAGAGCATAATAATTCAGTTTTGACTTCAGTTGAGTTATTTGACAAATTCCACTCAACGTTTTTAGTAAATGCTGCTGTCTGAGAGTTAAATTGTACACAAAGTGAAAAATGCACAGTCTTCTGAATATTCTGAGTGGGACCTCGGGGATCCAAAGGTATTCTGCTGTTACAGAAATACAATCATACTTCTTTTCAAAGCATATTCACTTGGGTATATTAAAAATCCATACAAATAAGTGAAATAAATAGGCTTCAAAACAAAAAATGTTTTGCAAATATGCAAAATAATTCAAGTATAATTTGCACAGCATTTTACAAAGATGACAAGGTTTTACTCTTTGTGTTTTATAGTTGAGACTAATGCATGTCATTGTAAATACTGCATAATAAGATACTGGCAGCAAATGAGATGAAAAAGCTGAGCTGAAGTTTTAACATCCATATTTTGGTATCACCCTTGTTTTTAAAAGCTGCTACTTATTGCATCTTGGATGTGTTACCCTTAACTGATCAGAAGTGGGTGCCAAAACCAGATTAACTAACTCAAAGACTTAATGAGGGCTCAGGATAATTGAAAAGCTCACGATGTTGAAGTAGTCAAAAAGAAACGCAATAGCTTAATTTTTTAGAAACACAGAATGAGGTTGCAATGATAAATATTGTTATTGGCAGAACTACAAACATATCAATCTTTGCTTCATTGTTAGGAGGAAAAATAGGAAAAAAAAAATTATCCAAACTAGAAAAGGCTGTATATGTTATCTATTTGATAAAGACTTGTAATTTTAAATATATTCTATGTATCTTCCAACTATAATTAGAGCATTGAAACAGCACCTAATGTGTAATTTTCCA